>NC_134405.1:144157804-144478637 GCF_038048845.1 Mixophyes fleayi | reverse complement strand
TACCCTCAAAGATTTTCTGGTAATGACTGCTCTCTTTATTTTATTTTTTGTTGTTTTTACAGTATCAAGGTACGAAAGTACAATGTTTAGTTGTTAACTTGTTTAATTTAACTCTGTTCTACATTTCTCGTCATATATGTGCATGTCTGTACTCCTAGCAAACCTGTTTTGCTTGCTGCTCACTTTCTATGTTTTACTGGTCTGTCCATCTTAAAAGATTAATTATCGCCTCATCCCTCTTCTGCTCAATCTGTCCATCCATTAAGAAGTGTTTGTGCTTTATTGCCTTTGTTTTTGTTTGTTTTTTTGCCAAAACATAAGAGACACATGTTCCTAGATATTACATATTTAATTGTTTTGTCTGAACTGTTAATTGGGTCTGACGTATATGAAATCAAATCACTATCAAACAGCCCAAGACACTTGAAAGAAGTTTTGTGTTAAAAGATGTGAACATAATTGCTTTGGATGATTGCCTTTATATAGTGCTAAATAGAGAATTTTATATTTGTTAGGTTATGGGTTAGTTAGTACTTCTACTGTTCATTTCCGAATCATTAGTCCCCACCTACAAATGTGTGTTGCTGCTCAAGCTACCATTCCTGAAGTGATGTGGCTTCAGTTATAGGGCTGCAAATATCTCATACATGGAAGACTGTTATAAAAACTGGTGGAGATGAAAAGTTGGTGAATGATAAACAATATGATGCATATTGTCTTTATTTTAGTACAGTTTGGAAAATAAAATGCAAACACATAAGGCTCAATGGGCGAAGTTTTTTCTTTGCACCTGTTCAATATTTGCATGTGGTGTTCAAACAAAACACCTTGTAATATATCTGTCTAGACTAAACTACCATAAATAAGTGGAATTACACCATATTACAGCTCAATGCAGCACCTGCTTTGTGTACTTTGCTAAAGTCAAATTCCAGCAGCGAACAACGTCATATACATCTTAGCCACTATGAGCTGATTAAGGTTTCCATATTCCTTTCAATCTGTCACATATCTATGTGATGTTAAATACTTTTGTGTCAAAAAAGACAAAAGTATTATAGTAATGATACCTTTATTGGCTAACCAAAAGAAATGTTTAAATTTCTTTTGGTTTTCTCCCTCCGTCATTACACACACTGCCCCCACCTGCCCCCTTATCACACGCTGCCCCCCTCTCTTACACCACCCGTTGCTCCCAGCTCTCCTCCATCACACGTTGCTCCCCCCTCCATTATCTACTTTCCTTTCTATTACCTTTCCTTCTTTTCTCTTCTTTTGTCTTCTTCTCTTCAGTCTTTTCTTCTTCTCTTCTTGCGGTCTCTCTGCGCGATCCTCACTGACAGTGTTGGGACGTGATAACGTCACGCCTGACACTGTTAGTGAGACGGGAAGGAAGCGGGGGAGGTGGGTGCTGTGCGTTGCCATCTTTGTTTCTAATTTTTTATTGTTTTTTTATTTATTTTTTGTGCCAGGAGCCCCCCTCAGTCCTGCCCCCCCCCCCGCCTTGCTTACCCTGCTTACAGCGTTCCTCCGGCCCTGTCCCTGCCTGCCCTTCTGCTCTAGAAAGACTCACTAGAAAAGTCCTCATGTACAGTGTTGCTGCTTCATTCAACATTTTAATGCTGCATTTCAATAACTGTTAAGTATGGAATTTTAAAATCACATTGTCTTGTTAAACTTAAGTGGCTGCATGATGCAGTGGGGAGGGTGGCGGGACACCACTTTCTAGAGCCCTTATTTCTTCAAAGGGTCCTCTTCGACTCAGGTGATGGGGTTGCCATGGGAGAGGGAGAAGTATTTTCCGAAGGTCCTTTCCAAAATTGTACATGTATATTGCGGTCATACGGCTACCTTTTTATTGTTTTAAAGTTTGTGTTGGACACATATTTAAAGCTTCAGAATCTTTTTTTTTTTTTAATTGATTGTCCTATTTTTTGTCTGTAAACAATAATTCTGTCTTCTGTAGATACTTCTGACTGAATATCTGGATATGAAGAACACAAAGACCTCGTCAGAACCATCAGCCCAGCTCAGCTATGCTAGTACAGGGCGAGAATTTGCAGCTTTTTTTGCAAAGAAGAAATCTCAGAGACCTAAAAACTCTTTATTCAAGTATGTTGTGATTATTTTCTTAAGCTTTTTTTTATTTCAATATATTAATAAGACTGCAGATTAAATTTACCATCCATTCAAATGAATTCATAGGATTTTATATTGTAAATTTGTATGTGTGATTATTCCATTACATAACAGAGGAAATCAGGTTATGGGTTGTAAACACATGTCAAATTTCGGATACACAATGTATACAATTTAATGTGTTTTTATTTCTTTCACTGGACATAAGCCAAACACTCCTTAAACTAGAGAGAACTATCACATTGAGCATTGTTTGTTATGCCATCCTTACCTAACCTTTAACGTGCAGAATATAGAACATGTTCTACTTTCAGTGCATTAGTGTGAAAAAAGAAAACAGTCTCTCATAGAGACAAAGTTCCCAAACATTGCTCTATTGTTACATGCAGTTAGATTGAGGAGTTTTTTTTGTAATGATCTTCTTGATTTTATCATCATCATCTATTTATATAGTGCCACTAATTTCGCATCGCTGTACTGAGAACTCACTCACATCAGTCCCTGCCCCATAGGAGATTACAGTCTAAATTCCCTAACATAGAGACACACACAGACCGAGAGAAACTAAGATCAATTTAATAGCAGCCAATTAAGCTACTGGTATGTTTTGGAGTGTGGAAGGAAACTGAAGCACCCGGAAGAAACCCACACAAACACAGGGAGAACATACAAACTCCACATAGATAAGGCCATGGCCGGGAATTGAACTCATGACCCCAGCGCTGTGAAGCAGAAGTGCTAACCACTAAGCCACCATGCTGCCTCACGACATGCCTTTCTTTATCTGTAGATGTATAATGAGTATTTATATTAAATGCTTTATGTTCTTTAGGTTTGAGTCCTCTTCGCATGCAATTAGTATGAGTGCGTATTTGCGGGAGCAGAGGCGAGAGTTATACAGCAAAAGTGGAGAACTTCTAGGTAAGAGATTTATCTACATGGGAATTCTAAGGGTGGGCAGTGCTAAATGTAGCTGATGAAGTATCTGAAACTCTGGGTCCAGCCCAAACGTATGTCTTGCCTGTACGCTGTGAAATCATCATGCCCAAAAAGTAGAAAAAAAGCAAAACATTTGCGTAAAGAAAGGAAAATTATCTTTGTTTTTCTATGATACTAATTATGTGATGATCAAAGCAGCAAAACAATGAACTTGTGTGGAGATGTCATTAAGGGTTATAAACATTGCTTAAAGGTGTAAATCTGTACTAAACCATAGCAACCAATCTGACACTTACCTTCATTGTTTTAGTATGTAAACTTTCCTGGCTCTTTATTGTAAAAACAAAGGTGGAAATGTAGTTATAAGGCTCTACTGCCATTTCTACCTGTATGTCAGCCATACATTTGCCTATGTAAAGCCCTGCAGAAAATGTTGACTCTGTAAATAAAATGCAATAAAATTTTTAATGTAAAAACATCTGGGACATCTCCAGGTTTTCCTGGTGTTAGGTAAGTTTTTTGTGATTTTCGGAGAAGATAGAAATTATATGTATTTTTTCCCCTCCAAATTCTTATTTAATATTTTGAAAAAAGTACTGTAGTTTTATGTAGGGGAGACAGGTCCACGTTAAGAAGATGACATAGTTTTGTACAACTCTCACAGGGCTAGATTTACTAAAGGGAGGTTTGATGATACCGCCTGTTTATGACATTTTTTTCATCTGTTTTAATATGAATTTACTAAAGGCCAAAATCGCCTGTTAAAAGGCTGAAAACCACTGTTTTACAAACCACCACTTTACATATCAACATCCCCATTTTTAACATGATCAAAATACAAACAGGCAGATTTACTAAGCTGCTGTTTGACAAACTACCGGGAAAACAGCCAGATAAAGAGAGGTGAGATTGCTCAACTGCGTTCTGTATGAGCTATATAGCCATTCAGAATAATTTTTTCTTTTTCATTATATTAAGGGGACACTGATTGTATTATTGGAGAAATATGAATCTATGACTAATACTATTCGATTGTTACAGGGGGTTATAATTATTTATAATACACTCGTGGTATTATATAGTACCATAATATAATACAATGATGCTGACCTCTTAATTTAATGAAAAATAATAAATGCCCACATAAATTAATTATAAATTAACTTTGCCCCTTAATCCATAAATAATGATTGTCCCCATAATTTATAAGTCAATAGTGCCTCCTCTTATGTTCTGAATGGTGAGATTGCTTAAACAGCATGTTTGAGCCATGAAGCCAATCAGAAGCTGGTATTATTATTATTATTATTATTATTATTATCATCATCATTTATTTGTTAGGCGCCACAAGGTTTCCACAGCGCCGTACATAGTACAAACAGTAGACCATACAGGGTTAAACAGTACAGAACGATAAACACAAAGTACCAATGCTTCAGTAACTCCGGGACAGCCATATGGAGTAAGGACAGAGCAGAAGAATAGGTATGGAGACACGAGAGAAGAGGGGCCCTGCTCATAAGAGCTTACATCCTAAGGGAGGGTGGACAAATCAGACACGAGAGGGAGCTGGTGATGCCAGGGGAAAGAAGAAGGGGCCAGGGGAGAGAGGGAATAGCGAGCAGAGTAGATGAGGGGTTAAGTGGATGGTTGATAAGCTTTGAAGAACAGGTGAATTTTAAGTGCTCGTTTGAAGGAGCACAGATTGGGAGCGAGATGGATGGAACGAGGGAGGTCATTCCAGTGCAGGGGAGCAGCTCGGGCGAAGTCTTGGATTCTGGAGTGGGAAATGGTAATTAGAGTGGAGGAGAGGCGACGGTCATTAGCAGAGCGCAGGGACCGGGCAGGAGTGTGAATGGTGAGGAGGTTGGAGATATAGGGAGCAGTAGACGGAGAGAGCCTTGTAAGTGGTGATAAGGAGTTTGAAGAGGATTCTGTAGGGGATGGGGAGCCAGTGTAGGGCATGGCAGAGAGGGGAGGCAGAGGAGGAGCGGCGTGAGAGAAAGATGAGTCTAGCAGCCGCATTGAGTACAGAGCGGAGGAGGGCGAGATGTGAGAGGGGGAGGCCAGTGAGGAGAAGGTTGCAGTAGTCGAGGCGGGAGATGATGAGTGCGTGGATGATGATTTTGGTGGCGTCTTTTGAGAGGAAGGGTCGGATGCCGGCGATGTTGCGCAGTTGGAAGCGACAGGCTTGAGCAAGGGATTGGACATGGGGGGCAAAAGAGAGAGAGGAGTCGAGGGTGACACCCAGGCAGCGGAGTTGGGTGACAGAGGAGATGGTGTTATTAACAACGATAGTGAGGTTGTGGTGGGAGGGGAGTCTAGGGGGAGGAAAGACAATGGTATAAAAATAACCCTCTTTTTTTTTTTTCCCCCTTATTACCATTTTGACCAAACCGCCGGCAGTTTAGCTGGTTTCAATCCACCACACATCGCCAGGCCATTTACATTGCAGCCTCAATTTCTTTATTAAATCTACCCCATAGTTTTCATACAGGTAAACAAGCCTGTTATATCATGCTGATGCTCTTCCATTTGTTACGTTGACCTTTCCACTTGCCTAAAATAATTAATACTGCATTCTTTATATGTTGCCCTTTGTAGTCTTCTGAAATCTACGTTTTTGCAAGACTGTAATCTCTCAGCGAGATTGGTGGTACAGTGTTCTGCGTATGCAGATATTAGATTTCTTTTAAGAGTCAGAACTGCTTTTGTAATAGATTTAGTTGTTATTTTGATATTCTGTTCTAGTAATTTTTTTTTTATGAATTGAAGGTCTTCATTCACAATGTTTACTAGTATGTCTTTGTGTGCCTATATCTCTCATATACTAAAACTGTTATTCTCCTATAAAGTGGTGGTGTTGTGTTTTTTTTTACTTTGTGAATTTCACTGCACTTAAGAAAAAAGTGCAAACTCTTCCCTCTAGTGTTTCTAGTTTTATAAGAACAAAGGAGTAGAAATAAGTCAGTCCTGTATTTTTCCTTGATATTAATGCAATCACCTGAGCTAGGCACTGTAAAGGCCACTTATTGCTTCTCCGTGTGTTTTTTCCAACTTATCGTATTAGCCTCAGTCTCTCTACAAAGAACATCCAATCAAAGTAGGTTATTAAAACCGGGGAGCTTTATGACTGAGAATTAATTAGTAAAGTATTTTCATGCAAAACATCCAATTTTTTGATTAGCAACAGAGCAGGGCTGCAATTAACACTCTGGGAAGCGTATATTTCCAGCTTTTGATTCTCAGGAAATAAGATTATCAAACTAGGGTCAGGCACTTGACAGCAGAGGGTTTTTAATGTGTAAGAAAATAATTTGCTTCTTGATTTTGTTAGTTAGATTTCATTAAGACCACAGCCTGCGGGGGGAGGAATTTCCTAGACTGATTTAAACAATGGGCTATTATCAAAAGTAGCAATGTTGTGACAGCAAGGGCTTAATTAATATTTTAACATTGAGGATAATTCAGACATCATTTAATGGCATTTAAAAACACTATTACACTCATCGACTAAATGCCATTGCTTCTACCAAGATACCATTCCATTGTGGCTCTGGAGTAAGCTTTTCTGGGACCCCCACATTCCTTTAGAAGCTCAATTGTCTATTTTAAAACAGCATTTAGCTTATACATATACATATGTAAAGCCCTGGTTTTAAGCATTTAGCTTATACATAGTCTGATCTGTTCTGGAATTCATATTCTTCATGTTTCCATATGTATCTAGAATATCTTATGTAACATGAGCAACATTTGCAGTGACAGCATAAAGCAAGCACTATCTGTCCTGATCTTCATATGCTATTACCACATTTTGCTTTTGGCAATATGACAATGCCTGAATTTTATTTCTGTGAAAGACACATGACATATTCACGTGGGATTGTTTGAGTTGGGTTAAAATGCCAGCCCATATGTTACATGCAGGATAAAAAAAAAAAACGACCCAAATGTATCCTGTTAAATAAAAGAAAATATTTCTGGTATGGTGACACAGTGGTTAGTATTGCTGTCTCACAGAGCTGGGCCATGTGTTCCTTTCTGACCAGGACTCCATCTGGGTAGAGTTTGTATATTCTCCCACTGATTAAATTCCCTAACACACACAGATACAAACTAGGGGAATCCCATTTAGACAGTGGGGCAGGGACGGATGTGAATATTCTCTTTACAGTGCTGCATAATGTGATGGTTATACATAAATAAACAATAATAAATATTTCCTAAGATTGAATATTACTGTAGCGCTGATGTTTAATATGTTTTTTTAAGTGTGTACTGATGGCCTTTGACATGCAGTTTATATGGAAGGTAGATATGAAATATTGCTTTCAAACTCCCAAATATATTGCAGGGTTTGTGTTGAAATTTGTCTGTGCTTTTGAATATTTATGATGGTGGCTGTTTTTTTTGTCACAATAGAAAGTCTCAGCATTATAGCATTGAGATGTCAGATTCTATTATCCACATGTTTTCTATTCTGCTCTTTATAATAGATTTTTGTCAAGGCTTGATAACTTTTCTTATTATTCATTCTTTTCCTCTTTTATGAGTTCTCAGACATTTAGTCCCTCCTCCTCTTTATTCTGTAGCTATATATCATATCAATATGTATTTTCTCTCTCTTTTTATGTATTTTCTATATTTCTTCTTAATATTGCTGTTTTTTTTGGGGGGGTTTTTTTTTTAGAGCGATACTGGTCAAACCGTAAATCATGTCTCCGTGAGTTTTCTGTTAACAAATAGGGAAAAGTCACCAAAGAGACAGTGGTGTTTAGTGCTTCAAATATTTAACTGTGACTGGTAGTCAGATGAAGGATAGAAAGGTAGAATGACATAAAAAAAAAAGAAGTGAAAAGGTGTGAAATTATAAGAAAGGGTGTTTTTTTTTTTTGTTTTTTTTTGTAGCTTAGATATGGATAGTAGGTATTAAGCAAGAAGAGATTGTAGGTCCACTAGGTAAGCGTGCCACATTCAGCAAGACAAGACGTGTAAATCATAATAGTCAACCATGATTAAAAATAATAAAAAAAGCCAACATTTCTGTCCATCGGAAAAGAGAGATGTGAAAATGAAAAGGGGGTAAACAGAGTAAAACAAAAACATTGAATGTCAGCTGTACCATTATCAGCTCCAGTGATAAGTGCAGAGATACTTGTTGAACTCAGAAGCTAGAGCACATATAACTAAAACCTTTGTAAGATAAGCATTCATACTGCCCTGCTATTAATAAAACCGCAAAAACATTGCCTCACAAATCAAAAACAATTAGGATTTCATTCACAACTTTTTTTTGGGTGCGGACATGCAATCACAAGAACTCCACACAAAGCTAAAAAACATTTTGGCTGGAGACGGAAAGCACATTTAGGGGCATATTAAATTGTTGGCGTTACTTACTAAAGTGACGCGGCGCGTGCACTATTACCGTAATGATGGTAAATACCGTTATTACGGTACATTTCAGACTGGATTTCAGCTCGCGGCTCAGGGAGATGCGAGCTGAAATCCGGCTTAGTATTGCCGTAATAACGGTAATACTTTTTCCGCAGCGGGAAACGCCAACAATTGAATATGCCCCTTAGCGAGCATGTGTTTTTGCAGGAGAGGGGCATAGCATCCTTTCTGCTAGTTTGATAAAAGGTTGTAGGCATAGACTGTAATGTTGCTTGTGATTATGGTTATTCTGATGAATAGCCACTGTAAGTTAAGCATGCTTTTCTTTTAACTACAGCTAAAGCTAAATAGGTTTTTTTGTTGGTTTTTTTTTTTTTTTGGTTAGCGTTATTTTATTTTTTCCTGTTGTCTAATTATGCATTAAGCGTCACTGTTATAATAGTGTGGGACACAGCTGTGTAAAGCAATGTATCTAACAAGTACACATCTTTCAAACTTACTAGAGCTGATCTTATCTCTTATAACTGTGATAAGTCACCACACAAAAATGTGACTTGTGTAAGATTTGTCTCACTGTGTGTACACATCTTATCCCCCTGTATTTTGAGTTGAGCATATCTTATGCTGACGCCCACTTGCAGAAGCGTTTTCGTGTAAGTTCAGCAAATAGGGGTGTGGAAACGCTTGTCAACTACAGTCCTTTAATATGCGTCTTATTTTGACTTGCATGTATCTTTAAGATGCCTCTTTTGAGGCCTATAGATGGGGTGCAAATTTCTGACTTGATGACAGTTTCATCTTTGCTATAAGCTAGATTTAAAGTTAAAGTCAAAATACAATCGTGCCAATATAAGTATACTGTGACACTGAATACTCATATAAAGTTTACCAGTGAAAGAAAAGGCAACAATTGTTAACTATTAATCTTTTAGCATTGTGAATTTGATGTGTAGTGCAGCATTTGATATAAGCTCACTATTTGTGAACAATTGGCTTTTTTTTCTTGAGACATATTAAGAGGTTGATATACTGGTATTGTTTTTCATTTTGACTTAATACACATTTACGTACACGTCAGCTGCACAATTTAAATGAACAAAGTCACACTTTCTCTATCATAAAGCATGTAGCTTATCTTATTAGGACAGATATTGATTAAAAAAATAATTTGTATTGTAAATTTTACATGATATAACTAGTTTTTATTTCATTGAATGTGCTTTTCTTGACTATGTTGTCAGGCTAATTTATGTTTTAGAACACTTAATTCCTTTGAAATCATAGACTGCTATCTCGGGTGAATAAAAACAAGTTTGGCATGCAATTTATGGAATTAGCAGTGTTCTATTTGTTTGGATGTGCTGGTTAGATAGTTTCATAAACATTTCAAACCATTAGAAAATCAGTCACTGCCCTTTACGTTTAAGGGCTCTTACCCACTGGTATTGCGTTTGCCTCAGAAAAAACATATAAACACTGTGGGGCATAGTCAATTCGCTTCCGTGATCGCGGCTACATGCAGCCGCCTTCTTCCCGATACCACTACACCGTAGATTTCAAATCTACGATGTGGAGGTACAGTAAGTGCACTTATGTGTGCAGCTGCGCGATGCCGTGATCCTGGAAGCTAATTGAATATACCCCTGTGTGTTTACGTGTGCAGTTCACTTGCTGTGTGACTGTTATTGATATGCACTGGATGCATTTGCATGTGTTTGCAAAACATTTCATACCACAAGCAGCATATAGCTTTCTAACCTCATTTTAATAACCCATTAATTTCGGTGGGGTTTCCTGCATGTGAGTTACTTGTAGAAACCCTGTTGAAATTAAGAAACAATTGAAAGGAATGGGACAAGCTCCATACATTCAGTTAAAATGACCATTATAGCCCCCACTCTAATTCCTGAACAAGCCCTAGTTTTTTTCAAGTTGTCACTTAAAACCACTCTATTTTAACAATTTAAGTCCCTGTTCATAAACATTCTGTGACTTGGCTTGTAAACTGATTTGTGACCCCATATTGACCAAAATAAGACTAATTCAGCATCTTGCTGAATTGTTTTGCAAGGAGTGATTACGTAATAGTAGAATAATTTCTAACCTTAATTCTGGGCAGAGTCTAATAATATATGGGTATATTTATGGGGGTACCCATGATGGAAAGTTTTTGTTTTCTTTTTAAACACCTATCATCATCATCAACATTTATTTATATAGCGCCAGCAAATTCCTTAGTGCTTTACAATTGAGGACATACACAGTAATAAACCTATACTGAGTAATACAGACAGAAAGGTAAGAAGACCATGCTCACAAGCTTGCAATCTATTTCCTTCCTTATTTGAAAATGTACACACATTCCTCCTGCTTGTCTTCCCCGTCTTCCCCGTCTCTACATGTTTTAATCATTCAGTGTTTCTTCAAAATTTGCATCATTCCCGTATTTAATACTTTTTTTTTCTCATTATCCTTTTTGTTCTATTACTATATTTCACAGTGCATTTGTATGCTTGATTATATGCCCTCTGATTATTGGAACATTTTGATTTCTAAACCTGATGATTTGATCAAATTATTGACTCATCTGAACACAGCAATCTCTTTAGAAACATGCAGAGAACAATAATTGTTTTTTTCCTAGGAGTAATTTTATTTTGAGTTCAGTTGTACATCACCTGCACTAAATATTGTGATTGTAACTACCTTGCTACAAATCACCAAAAATAACAGTACCCGTAACGCAATCATACCTGTATGAAAAGCAGAGCCATGCACAATCAATAATAATAGCGTCACTGACTCCTAGTGGTGAATTGACAGATTTGACTGTTACTGTCTGCACCTTTTAAATGCTTTAGGAAGCTTCACCTTCCTGTTATTTGAGCAATTCGGGTTTGATAAAACACCATTCTGATATACAGCAATACCCGTGATTGCAGGCTCCTTATAAGTTTATTGTTCATCACTTGCCATCATCACAAAGTAAAACACACTTTCATATTTGTAAATCCTATACACCTTATTTTCTCTGTGCTGCAATAACCACCATAGGTGAGTGCATCACATTTGTATCTGTCCTTCATGTAGCCTATATTTAAAATAACAATTACAACTGTTGCACTAACTCTGACCTATAAATTACATTGTCACCTTTAGGCCTCTGCTCAGGGCTATTAATTAAAGGCATAATAACCTTACTTTTATATAAGTTGTGTTTTTTTTTTAATTATCAGGAGATGAATGCAGTTATTTTTAAAAGGTGTTATTAGCTTGCCTTACTATTCAGTAGATTTTCATTGTTTTTGTACCATTTCCTTATTTCCATCCACTGGTAGGTGTTATTATTCAAGCACGATTATCCTTTCACAAATCAAGTGCTGGGGCAAGTGGTCTAGTAGAAGGTTGAGGCCAGATGCCATTGATGGTTTAAGTTTGATGTAATTTAGGGGTTGTTAACATACAAGGGACAGGTAGCAGGAAAATAAGAAACATATTAAAAAAAAAACAACTTCAACCTGTAAATGAGCTTCAGACGCGCTCTGATGTGCACTCTATTGTTAACAGTACACACATGCCCTCATACCTATAGACCAGAACGTATGGCTGACAAAGAAACTCCTATCACATCGTGGCACAGCATACATATTAAATTCTGGGGCATGGAGTTACTAGAATTCTGTTTAAATATCTTACCCACTCACCATCTTGGTTTGTAATTTGCTCATAAATTCTATTTAATGTGTTATTTACCATATTATTTATTTGAATTGACCAAAAATACTAATTTATTTATGTATTTATTTAGGTAATTTGCCATTTCACTTGTTACACTGTAAATAATGTACAATAGAAATCCATACAAAAATGTTTCATGCTTGTTAGATAAAAGGATGTTCTAGTGCACAAATAATCCGGTATCTCTGTGTCCAATGTGGTTAGTGTAATCTCACTGCATGCCTGCATACAGAGTAGTAAAGAATAGTGGAGAAGTGGCTTTAACATTAGCCATGAAAAAGCCTTAAAATGATTTAATAATTTGTGCTTTGGAGAATCTATACAAAGAGATGTAGAGGATGAAATAGCGATGTTTCAGAAAGTAACTGCCATTTTCTTCTCCATTAAAAATGTTATTATCTCTATGGAATAAGAATATATTCTGAAAATGAAAGTTTTCTAGGTGTTGGCTGCATTTTGTGCGGTTTGTTTAATTTGTTTTTTTTTATTTATTTTTTAATACCGGAATAAGTAGCAAATTAAGCAGGGTCATTATTATAACACTTGTCTAGGAATATAAGAACACAGCCTAGTGCAATTTCTTTCTTTATACTTTGTAGATTTGATGAATTGCATAAATAATTATGTTTTTTGTTTTTTTGTCTGTTAATTTTCAGTTTTGCCAGTTTGCATCTTCCCTCATATTACAGTACACACATGATTATTTAATTAGACCAATAGATATAGATAAATGCTATGTGCCCAGCTTGATATTCTTCTCACAGGAATGTCTCTGCATGTGGAGTAATTTACAGGACATGTTGTTAAATCTTCCCACTGCTTTCCTGTATTATTGTAGGTTTCACTGTTATGCATTTTGTGCTTTAATATACAATACACTGCTGACCAGGGGGTATACACAAACTAGTGGAGAAGGAATATGAAAAATTGTTATTTTAAAAGAACTACCATCAATTACAACCCCTACCAGCCTAATCTGACTACTTTGGTCGCAAGTCAGAGTCTTTTAGACACTATATATGCTAATAATATATTTTATATGGCTTGACAAGAGTAATGCAGCACCTTACAGAAGATAGGACAAAATGGGTAAACAAAACAAGTGGATAGCATAAATTACATGTGGTATAACCTGATATAATGTAACATGATGCACTTAGCAAGACATAATATTACATGACTAGTACCATATACCACAATACAAGGGTAACAGAGAACAGGTAACATGGTAGAGTGCAGACATGGAGGAGGTTGTAAAAGTACAGAGCAGCAGGGTACAGCAAGAGAATACTGGGCACATAACAAGCATGATGGATGAGGCAAACTGCTATCCATGGAATGTGTGTAATATATTAAGGGTGGAATGGTGGGGCAGATGTACATGAGGGAAGGAGGACAGGGCACAAGAGGAAGAAGGGCCCTGCTCATGAGATCTTGTTTGAGGTTGAAACACAAGAGAGCAATAGAGAAAGGGGGGAGGATTATGGGGGACGGGAGAGGGACTATGTGGTAGATTGTTAGGCTTTTATTAGTTGGTGGGTTTTTAGGGAACGTTTGAAGCTTTGCAGGCTGTGGGAGAGTCTGATAGTATGAAATAGTGTTTCAGAGGTGGGGGGTGGCATGAGAGAAGTCTTAGAGGCAGGAGTGAGAAGTGGCTACCAGAGCAGAGGCGAGGCAATGGTTGTTGGCTGACCAGAGTGGGTGGGAGAGAGTATGTACAGAGATGAGGTTGGAGTTTGAATTAGATACTATAGGGGAAAAAGGAGCCAGTCTAGGCTTGGCAGAGAGGAGAGGCAGAAATGGAGCATAGAGCGTAAGATCAATCTTTGTTAAGAATAGTTTGAAGAGGAGAGAGCTGGGTGAGGGGGAAGCCAGTCAGGAGGAGATTGCAATAATCGAAGCGAAAGATAATTAAAGCGTTTTTGGTGGCATCAAGTGAGAGGAAGGGTCTGATCTTAGCAATGTTGCAAAGATGAAAGCGACAGGTTTGGGTGAAGGAGAGGGAGGAGGAAGACGCCCAAGTGACAGACTTTGGGGTACAGAGGAGATAGTGGTGTTGTCAACAGTGAGGGAGGGAAGGCATTAAGTTCAGTTTTGGATAAGTTGCGTTTGAATAAACTTTGAATAATCCAGCAAGAGATGGAGGAGAGGCAACTGGACACCTGAGAGAGGAGGGAGATGTTAGAGGAGAAAATTCTCGATTTGGTTGTCATTGGTATTGGTGATATTGGAGATCAATGGAGCTGAGGAGATCACCAAGGGAGAAGGTGTACTGATAGTAGAGGAGAGGTCAGAAGATGGTGCCCTGGACGAGTACTATGGGACAGGGAAAGTGCCAGAGGTAGAAAAACGGAAAAGCTATTAAAGAGGTAATAATTTAATCAAGAGAGGATAGTTACACAAAGGCCCGTAGAGTGAAGGAAGTGTAAAAGGCTAAGTGGCTAGCACTTCTGCCTTACAGCACTGGGGTCATAAGTTCAATTCCCGACCATGGCCTTATCTGTGAGGAGTTTGTATGTTCTCCCCGTGTTTGCGTGGGTTTCCTCCGGGTGCTCCGGTTTTCACCCACACTGCAAAAATCAAACTGGTAGGTTAATTGGCTGCTAACAAATTGACCCTAATCTGTTTGTCTTTCTGTCTGTGTGTGTGTTAGGGAATTTAGACTGTAAGCCTCAATGGGGCAGGGACTGATGTGAATGAGTTCTCTCTACAGCGCTGTGGTATTAGTGGAGCCTTATAAATAAATGATGATGTCAAAGGCCACTGAGAGGTTCAGAAAGATAAGTAGGGAGAAGTGGGCCCAGGACTTGAAGTTTATTGGTGATTTTGGCCAGGACAATTTCTGTAGAGTGGAGAGGGAAGACGCCAGATTGGAGAGGATCAGGAGAAATTATTGAATGCTATAAAATCGAAATATCATTCTAGTGACCAATACACAATACAGAGAACATTCTGTTGATCGGTATAAAATATAGAGAGCATTTTAATGACAAAATATGCAATACAAAGGACATCCTATTGAACTATGCAAAACACAGCTTTCTAGTGAGCTCAACAAAGTACACAGAACATTCAAATGACCTTTATACAGTATACAGAACATTCTATTAACCAATAAACAATATAGAGAGAGTGTACTTGGGAACTTGATACAATATAAAACCATCTTAAAAATATTCATACAGAGAACGTTCTTGTGACCTCTATACAGAGAGAATCCTCACAACCATTACACAAAACACAATGCAAACTCATTGCTACTGTTTAATGCCAACCCTGTTCTGGAGGCCACTATAAAATGCTGATCCCTAAATCTTTGGTGGCTTTATTACAGACCTATGGTAGCTTTCTTATATGACCTCAGACACATGATGGCTTTTTAGTATTACGCAGTGCTTTGCACTCATTGTACAGTCATATGCAAAGGCAACAATTAGAGTGCCTTTTGTAGGTTTGTTATTCACTTTTATAGAACTTTCTAACTTCACTTCCTTCTCATAAGGTAGTGAGATTCTATTGTTGTCATGCTTAAGACCAAAGTAATGCAGATGTATCAACCAACACAACAAATGTGCATGTTTTTAATCATAGTTTCAAAATATTATTACATTGTTCATTCTCTGCTTCTGTGTGATATCACTGTTTGTTATAAACCTGCCATGGACATTTACTTTTAGGAACCTGTGAGTATTTTCTTCTTAAGAAGGCGTTTACTGCACTGCAACAGAGGAAAATACATGTATCTGTAGACAATAAGAGACTGACACTTTGTTGTCACATTTAAATGTAGTTAACTTCAAATCTTGATTTTTACTTTGATTTGACGTCCGCATCAAGGCATAATGACTAACACATACTGAGTTTTTTTGTTTCCTTCAAAACTTTCCTCAAACTTATGCAGAGTGAAAAAAAAGAAATTGGGAAAATAATAACGAGAGAGATATAAACCAGGGTAAGGTCAAATGATATATCACTCAAACAGATTATTAATAGAATTAAGAAAAATGACACCTAATGGGTTGTAAGGAGCAAGGTAACAAAATGTTGACATTTTGACAAAAGCATTATATGAATACATAAACATGGACAGCTTGGAATTCTAAAGTGCCTTAGAAATCTTCCCACCTTTACCAAATAGCAGTAAATCTTTTTGATCTAAGCTTGTTGGCAGTAGGCATAGCCTTTATATTATAAACGTTTATGTATTAAAATCATTACATTATTGGCAGTGTCAGTTATAAATGTGTAACAAGATATTTGGGATGCCAAAGCAACAGCCATCGATCCAGATGTCAGCACGCCGCTTGGATCTTCCCTTTACTCCTGTGATATATCTGCAAGAGACCTCCAGAAACAATGGGCATGCTCAGTAGCATTTATGTGTGGGGAAAATTGTAGAATGGCTAAAATCAACCAAGATTGTGTTACTGTTCTAGTATTTGTTCTGGTTTTTGTAAAATAACTGACAATTAGTTATTTCAGATCTACAGTAAGATATTTATCTGATTTTGTCCAGCCCAAGACATTTTGGGAGAGTCTACTAGAGGTTAATTTGCATATTGGTAAAAATAGTTGATTTATCTATTTGCTCCATCATCATCATCTTCATCATCATCATTTATTTATATAGCGCCACTAATTCCGCAGCGCTGTGCAGAGTACTCATTCACATCAGTCCCTGCCCCATTGGAGCTTACAATCTAAATTCCCTAATATAGACACACACTCACACACAGACAGAGTTGGAGACACGCAGAAAGAGAAAGAGACTAGGGTCAATTTTGATAGCAACCAATTAATCTACCAGTATGTTTTTTTTGGAGTGTGGGAGGAAACCGGAGCACCCGGAGGAAACCCACGCAAACACGGGGAGAACATGCAAACTCCAAACAGATAAGGCCGTGGTCGGGAATTGAACTCATGACCCCAGTGCTGTGAGGCAGAAGTGCTAACCACTAGGCCACTGTGCTTATCACTAAATCTAATTTAGACAATCGAGCTATAAATCTCCTGCTTTACAATCCTCCCCCAAAAATTCACCTGTACACTGTTCAATAAATTACTCTGGAAATCTCTAAAAAAAACAAAAACTTTTCACTGGTTTGTGACACTTAATGTTTCAAAAACAGTAAAAGATATGCAGATAAGTACATAAATGACAAAACCAGGCAGCTGAAACACAGACCATACTGGTCTTTTCACTCCCACACAGCCTTTTGGCTTACCCTGGAGTTCCTGAACCATGTTCGAGTTACAACCTGCATTGCTATACCATTGTTTCCTTATGAAAAATTAAAGATCTGCATTTGCAGGGTAATAAAGGCTTCTACTACCCTGGTTTGATTGCGTAATGTCTGGAAAAGAGAAAGAAGTGTACTGTGTTTAGTACTTATCAAACAGTGGTTATTCTGAGTTTAGGACACTTGTGGTTTTACTAGTTGTGGGAAGTGAGGGATTTGTTAAAATTATAGTGTAGCTTGAGTTACCTATTAATGCTTAGATTATATTGCTTAATATATGTAATTTCCATTGCATATTCGATCATAATGTAATTTGTTGAAAATAAGACCATTTTAATGTAGGTCCAGTCAGTTCCTTCACCACAATATAGATACAGCTAGAATGGCTGCCGCTATAGAAAACATCACATGGTAGACACTATGGGCTAGATTTACTAAGCTGCGGGTTTGAAAAAGTGGGGATGTTGCCTATAGCAACCAATCAGCTTCTAGCTGTCATTTTGTAAAAGGTACTAAATAAATGAAAGCTAGAATGTGATTGGTTGCTATAGGCAACATCCCCACTTTTTCAAACACGCAGCTTAGTAAATCTAGTCCTATATGTCATTTCTGACAAAGGGGTACCTAAAATAGTACATGTTGCATTTCAGTTACATATCGCTGTTAACGAGTATGGGGGTTGTGTTTATCATTGAGATGAATGATGTCTATAGTGAACGCATTTGACTTTACCTGATGCAAAACATGACTGACCAAACATAGAAATGATTTGTGCAACTAAACAGTATGAGGATATGTTCTCTAATATTGATTGTGACTGGTTTCAGCATATGCCATTTACTGCCTCATATCTACTATTAATGTTGGTGTTCCTCCTTAGGCAACACCAAGATTATTCTTATTCTTGTGTATTTCTGAATGTGATTTCTCTGTGTACCTTTTTATGTTTCACTCTTTCACTTCAGCATTGTACTAAATATCCTTTGTCTTGTCTCTTAGAGAAACTTTTATGCCAGTCATGGTTAAAACTTTTAGACTTTAGTACTTTAGCAGGTTATTATGATTCCAATTTCCTGCTGATAAAAAATAACACCCTCTATTCCCATTTATATACTTTGTTAAATAAAGAGTTTATTGCACGAATTATTCTGTGAGCCACATGCATTATTGACTGCAATCCCATTTCTCCTGAAAAGTGGAAGACTACATGTACATTTATTACTGATTTTATTTTTCATTTGCTTTATCAAGGGCTCTGCAGCTGGTTTTACTGGCTGCCTTTCCAGCAGTGAAGAGGTGGCTGCAATCTAGTCCCTGATAAGCTGTCTAGTAATTGCTCTTGTTTTTCTGGTATCATAGTCACCTTTGTTAGGCAGTGGATATTCTTCAGTGCTCTCACTGAGCAACAACTGAAGAACCTCTCCCTGGTTTTAATCAGCCTGGAGCTGTCATTTCTCGTCCATCGCCGCCGCATTAGCTGCTAATCGCCACTTGCTGATTAGTAAAGTGGCTGAAAATCACAGCTCTGTGTGCTTCCAAATAAGATGCTCATCATCTGCATCTGCGATGGGCCCAGCTAGCTGGCGTAAACTTTAATCAAGGACAGGCGATGTCACCTCAAGAGAATTTATTTTAAACTTTGCAATGTCTTTTGTTTTATATCAGTACAGAGAATCCAAATTTGTTTATCAACATAGCAGCAAACTATATTTCATATGAATATATGGGAATAGAATGTTCAATGTATTGTCATTTGCAAAATATAACAACCTTCCGTATTGTTTTCTTTCTTTAAAGTCTTCACGCTTGTTTTTCACCCTACTGTTATTCTTTAGTTGGCGTTTACACTATTGAAATGATTTGTTCAAGTTATAGCTTAGTAAAGGTAGCCATACATGCTTCCATTTTCTTGACAATTTGGTCTTTGGGGAAGATCCTCTGGTTGGACTGTGTTTTTAATTTACATTTTATTTTCACTTTACATTTGGTAACAGATATTTTGATTAATGGGGCCAAATCCTAACAGGTTCCTGTATAGTAGTGCCATAATAGATTGTGTCCCTGCTGCCTTACATAAGTTTCAATGCTTTAATGTAACTTAGTGTGTGCTTGGTTAAGTGTGTGTATAGATTTCAGATCTGTAGTACCATCATCCGCTCAAGGAGAATCTGATGAATTCAGCAGAACCAGAGTTTCAGTGGGTAATGACTTAATATCCTTCATTTTTAGCACCCACATTTTACACAGTGCAGTATACTTTATATATGGGATTATGTTAAAAGCAAGTTACATACAAAAAAAGCACTATACTGCCCCTTGTTTTACAATTACGGAGCTTTTATATTATTATTAGCATTTTTGTGTAGGGCTCCACAAAATTCTGTAGTACTGTGTACATGGCAGTAGTATAAACATGGTCTACGTAGGTAACATAAGCAAAAGATCAGAAAATGTACATAGCACAAGTCTAACTAAAAAACCCAGGTAACAAATACAATACAAGAAGGGTAACATAAACATGTCATTTTACAAAGGGCAGTTGCTGGGCAATTGCAAGAATGGGAAGGGTAGCCAAAGGTGACATGGATGAGGTAGGAAGCAAGTGGACAAGCGGGGGGAATGGAGGAAACAAGTGGACAGAGGGCCCTGCTCGTGAGAGCTTACAATCTAAAGGCGGACCCTGAACTTTTCTGACTGTATTGTTTAGTATTGTACTTTGAAAACACACATCATAGCTTGATATAGAGGTCATGCCAATCCTTTTCCATTGTAATTCCTGAATACATTCTGTGGCTGCTTCGAACAATCCTCACAGTTGTCAACTTAAGCACAACCCAAATTTTTAAATAACAGACTTAAGATACATGAAAGGTCCACCTTCTGATACTTTCTTAAGATTAGACATTTTTGGTTCCTAAATGAGAATTGCCACAATATCCTGAGGAGCTTGCAGCATCATACCGATGGAGAGCAGAGTTTTATTTCAGTCCTAGAGACTGGACTAGAACAATAATTAAATTCTGCCATGAAAGAAGGTCCATTCTGCCATGACAGAACTGGCTGATTATGCGCCGCAGTCGGTACATAACTCTTTCCTAGAGACTTCAGGACAGCTCGATTATTCTAGTACTGAAAGATTTATCCTGTCCCTGCTCTGATACAACATAATCCTGTTGTTTCTTCTGGTAATGTTGGGTGTACCTGTAGACACCATCAAAATACTAGAGGTAGCTAATAAAAAAGGTTCTACATACATGGACATCATTTTTAACTGTTCTGCTGCAAGTTACCACTTGTGCAGACTACTTTATTCCAAAACAACTGCCTCTTAGTGGGTTGGAAACACTTGAATAGCGTTTTCACTTTTTGTTTGTTCACAACGTAAAATGAGAAGCTCATTCTGTCATAAATGCAGGACAAAGGAGAAGTTATTTTGGGGCACGTCCAGTACCCAATGTGAGTAATATAAATAGTCTCTTTATATATTTTTTTAAACAAACCTAAAAGAAACATAAAATCATTTTATAACTAAAATCTTGTTCTCTTTAATGTTTAGTTAAAGTAATATTTTTTTAAACAGGTAACATCTCAAGTTTATGTGAAATGTATGCTTTAAAAGGTGATTTTGATGCCCTATATGATTTTTGTAACTCACCAGGACATGATTGTTAGATGTGAAAGGATGTTTTAACAAACCTTACTTGCCGTCCTCTACTAGCTTTAATTGCTGAGCCTGCTGCCTGACAGCTTAATCATCATATTTTGTAGAGCAGCATGGGCTCTTTCTTGTATGTACTTGGCGCCTTTACAGTACAGCGTGTGTTGATAAGAGTTTCACAGACAGTCAGACATATGCACAATAATATACAAGTCTTTTAAATAAAAAGTTTCAGTCTTTTGCTACAGTGCCCTTATTCTGTTGAGGAAGATTTTGTTTCCATCACAAAAAAAAGCAAAAAAGCTTACCTAGGGTGTAATCTCAAATGTGTCCTCAAGGCATTGCACTAAGGATCTAAAAGTAATCCCATAAAGGGTTAATGGCGCACACTGTGTAGGCGGAGGAATCCCACCAATAAGAGGTTTTTTTTGGGGGATCTCTTTAAGAGATAATGTTTGTCTATAAAAATATATACAGAAAAGGGATAACATTAATCTCCACTGTCGTGGTTTATTGCACAACAACCACAGAAATACACGAATGTATATACACCAAAGACAAACAGGACAGATTGCGCTGCGGAGAATTTGTGTTGGTATAACTCAATAAAACAACCTAGAGGATCCTCCCATCGCAATAAGAAACCAATTGAATAGTATCACATGAATAGATGTTTAATTACAGACAAAATAATCTAATAAATAATAAATATAATATCAATTGTAAACCTGTATAGCTGGCCAGCATACATTTGAAAGGTACCTTGATACAAAATAAAAATCAATTATAAAAAATGATAAAAACCTAAACAACCCAAAGGGGCTAGATAAAGGAAGTCCAATACATTGACCGTACTTCTTAAATGACTAATATTGATCAAAAGCTCTTATAGAGAAAGCATATATACATTCCATGTAACAAACCGATCAGTGGTAATCACGAGACTCTCTTTCACTTCATGTTGTGTCTAATACTTCCAATATATGGTAATCAGCTATGTAGACACAGTCAGGATATGCTCCATAACACAAAGCTTTGAGAAAGTGCCGTGAAGCAGGCACGAAACGCGTCAGCGATTGAGGTCTAGGATTTCATCTCACTAAACCAACTATCATTTCACCGACACGGAGATTTTGTCTCTAATATAGTCGGCTTGAATTTTGATCTCTTTTGGAACTGTGTATATTGATACAATAACTTGCAATTTTGGCTTGATACTGTTTCAACTAAAGCCCCATTTGACGGGCGCGATTCAGCGCAAAGGAACAAGTTTTTCTACAACCTGATCCACTACCGCTGACGAGCGGTAAACATCTGAACCCTGATTTGGGTGTGCCGACTATAACATTCACTAACTAGTGAATATAGTGAGTTTCGAAATCCCTGTATTTCCATCTACTTTAAATCCCTCCGGAGGGTTGAAGACGCCGAATGGTAAGGAAAATACTGCTGAATTACAATTGCGGTTTTTCCAAAGAATTTAACATATGTTGTTGAGAAGGTGCTGAATATCTCGGTTGGATTTGAATTGCTCCCTACTATAATAAGTGTTATGGAGCATATCCTGACTGTGTCTACATAGCTGATTACCATATATTGGAAGTATTAGACACAACATGAAGTGAAAGAGAGTCTCGTGATTACTACTGATCGATTTGTTACATGGAATGTATACATGCTTTCTCTATAAGAGCTTTTGATCAATATTAGTCATTTAAGAAGTACGGTCAATGTATTGGACTTCCTTTATCTAGCCCCTTTGGGTTGTTTAGGTTTTTATCATTTTTTATAATTGATTTTTATTTTGTATCAAGGTACCTTTCAAATGTATGCTGGCCAGCTATACAGGTTTACAATTGATATTATATTTATTATTTATTAGATTATTTTGTCTGTAATTAAACATCTATTCATGTGATACTATTCAATTGGTTTCTTATTGCGATGGGAGGATCCTCTAGGTTGTTTTATTGAGTTATACCAACACAAATTCTCCGCAGCGCAATCTGTCCTGTTTGTCTTTGATTGCACTAAGGATAGAAGATAATCACTCTATACTTGGGGCCTGTGCTAGGCATTTCTGTTGGATAATAAAGTTTACTTTTTGTTTGCTCGGTTTCATCTTAGAAAAAACCTATATATTGTGATATAACCTGCCTGACATGGTCGCACAACTGCTTAAAGTAAAAGAAACAGTATTTAATAAAGTAGCCTAATGTTCTTGTATTTAATAAAGATACCCATACACTTTACCTATATCTTTATAAGCTGTTATGTATATGCTCTGTAACCATAAGGTGTGTTTTGGGAATAGACTTTTCATTGTTTATTTAGTATAGTCCATACTTGCCAACTCTTCTGGGAATGTTCGCCGACTCCCGGGAGAGTATGGTAATCTCCCGCATCTGCCCACTACCTAGTGAAGTGGGCAGAATTAGGTCCAAAACGCGGCATTTGTCCAAAATGACGCGATTTTCGGAGCCCCGCCCCCTGCATGCCCACCTTCCCTTGGTAGCTCCCTGATCATACTTGCCATAAGTTGGCAAGTATGGTATAGTCATTTGGGCCAATAATTGAGAATAATAATAAAAAAAAATACACATCCTTGTCCCTACACTTATCTAGGAAAGCACAGCTCTTGCCACAACAAACTCTTCTATGATACCATCCACCTAAAAATATACCCTTCATATTCTAATCAGCTGCCCTAATGATGGGTTGTCATGACAGCAGTAAGTTGAGCACACTTGCTGTATGTGATCATTTCCATTTCAAGGGAGTATGTTGCAGTACAGGAGCGTAACTAGACATTTGTGGGCCCCATATACCTCCTAAAGGTGTTCCATGCATGTATCTTTCAAAGTGACATTTATAGAAGTGGCTCAGTAAGCAGTTTTGTCTATGATTTAGAGTTGGGAGTAAATAGATTAACTGGGATGAATATTTCCATATTTTTGCGCTTCTGGTGGAGAAAAATGACTTTGCTGGATAATATATGAAGTGGCACTAATATACTTGTTTAGATTGTGTAACATATTTTTCATGTAATACATGCAATGTCATGCATGTGACATGTGAGATTTTCATAATGTATTATAGATAATATAGAATATTTACTTTGAGACAGAAATGCAAGATCATCAACTTCTTCCATTCCAAAAAAGTGGTCCGGTGAAGAAGTTGACACATCTTTGCTCCAAATGCATCTATATTGTATTCAGAATATTATGAATAAATCACTCTTGTCGTGTGCTTTAAGAATCCCCCCAAGTGACCTGTACTGGTACTACAAGCAACAAACAATTCTGATTTTGGGAGTTATGTCCTAGTAACGAAATGTGATATGGTATCTCCGGAATAACGCTATCTGATAAAATTGTGACATGCCAGGTTTCCTTTTAAAGCTTATGTATTATGTACCTTGTATTGTTAGATACAGTAGATGGCAAGTAATATTTTTTTTATAAAGTACTGCATAGTATGATAGGGGTCTGGCTGGAGCTGAATAAATAGCAGTTTTTTAGTGAAATTCCAACAGCAAGAACAAAGCAAAAAAAACTAAAGTAGCTGTAAATTTTATATATAAACATTATTTTAAAGTTTGGTTCATTGTATTAACCTGACAAATCTTAAATGTATTTTTTTTTTTTTGCTATTAGTCACATTTCTTTTCTGCAAAAGGACAGCCATTATGTTGTGATATAAATTAAATCATGTTGTTAAGGTCTTGCTTACTTAAGTGGAAATATTCAACCCTTCTCCAAAGACGAGATGTCAAATGGTTTTAAAGATTTTTAGTTTAAACCTCATTTTGTTTTTAAGTGTGTTATTCCATTTTATTCCCTTCCTTAAACCAAGCTTTTATTAGATTATGGAAGGCACTTAAATCATTCTCAGAATGGCCCCATCAGATGCACTTATTTTTGCTCACTGAGCTATAACATATAACAGTGTTTCAGTGCTATCTCTAAAGCAGGATTGTTTTATGCAGCTCACTGTAAAATTTGACACGCTCATCCTAAATAATGTTCCGAAGAGCACTCGAAAATGGTTTTTAATTCTTGTAGTGTCATTAGTCATGTTGTTTGTATGTTTGATTTTGGCCTAGGTGTTAAGTAGTGTGCCTGAGCTATTACAACCCTGATACATTTTCTCTAGCAAGAAACTTTCTTCTTATTTGTTAATAGAATTAAAAAAACAATTGAAGTGCTCTAAATACCAAAATAAATATATGTGTCATGACTTTTGTTTGTAAAATGTTAACTTGTAAATATAAAAAAAACCTAAAATCACTAAAAATTAAACAAAGAATCAATGTATGAATCACTATTTGCAATACCTTCCCCATCTCCTAATTTTCAGCAAAGTACATTTTCTGTTTTATTAAAACTATATGTCAGTCATATTTGTTACTCATCAGTACCTGTTTGTGAAAAAACTTTTAAATACTCAAAGTACAATCAAAATCAACATCTGTGTCTTAAATTGGTGGTATGTAGGATCTTGAGATGACTATTATGTGGCCATTGTAAATTGGCTATGTCATGTCAGTCTTGTGATTTTTCTCTTTATGACATTGAATAAATAGTTTTATATATTTTTAATGTGTCATGCAGAATAGATCTTCAGTATTAAAAACAAATCAAAGCAAATCATGATCAGCTCAAATATATGTGTATGAAATATATAACGATAAATGAAAGCCATTGTGGCAGTCTAAAAGAGATTAGAAGTCCAAATAACCACCAATGTACTGTAAATGACCTCCAATTAGGAACAGTATAGTCACAAAGACATTTCCACAGGCAGGGTTTTTATACAGCACTCTTACACTTCATACCATTAGCCCAAGACAGGCCAATATTTAATCAGCGAGATGATTAATCACATAGATGGTATGTAGAGGTGTCAGGAATACTGGATCCAGAAAAAAATGTTTTGGTATACTTACTCAATCAGTTATTTCCATATGAGCTACAATATGTAAGAAATAGCAATAGGTCAGTTTGTATTATTTCACCATTCCCTCCCAAATTCAATGTGGTATTGCCGCAAGCGTATGCTTGCTGGTTTACAAAATAATGTAGTTCATCTGTTATGCCAACTTAACTATCTATCATACTTGTTTCATCACTAAAGGTGACTGCTTCTGAGGGTTTGTAAATACAAGCAAACTCTGTTTTTAATCCTTCCCTGATGCCCATTATGTCCCTATATAATTATTTAGATTTTTAGCGTGACATTGAAAAAACTTATGGAACTTAATAAAAACAAAATATTAATATCACCTTTTTAGTCATGATGCAAGTATAGCAGACTTTGTTTTTAAATAAAACAATACTAAAATAATAAACAATGTAGTAACATTTAGCACTTTTTTTTTCTTTTCAATTATTTGCTAGATGGCAATTTCCTTTTACAAGTTGCTTTTTATTAAAAATGTGAATTTGAGTAACACAAACTATTGCTTTTCTCATTTTAATTGTAAGAGTGTTTTGGTGCCTTTTAGAATAGTCTGGGCTCCTGCGTTGTTTTGACCTAAAGTATGTCCATCCAAAGGGGGAGATGAAATTCTGCGGAATATGAGGGACACATTGCTCCGATGTTCAGGCTGTAATATATACGCTCATTTTTCCTTGCACCCCATAGATCTCTGAGGAATAACATGCGTAGATTGCTTACCGTATTGGCTGGCAACGTACGGAGCCGTATAAATGAAGCTCCTCTTAAAAGTCAGAATGGTAGCTAACTAGAAGTTATAAATAACTAATATGGTTGTGTTTATAGAACACACAGGTCTAACATTGACTGTTTTTGTTGGTAACTGTCAATACCTCCTTAGCAGCAGTGACTTGAACCAAGTGGTTTCGGTACCCTAGAACATATTGCCGTTATCCTTCTGCAGCATGGTGGCTCAGTGGTTCGCACATCTGCCTCATAGCACTGGGGTCATGAGTTAGATTCCCGACCATTGCCTTATCTGTGTGGAGTTTGTATGTTCTCCACGTGTTTGTGTGGGTTTTCTCCGGGTGCTTCGGTTTTTTACCACACCCCAAAAACTAGGTAGTTTAATTGGCTGTTAACAAATTGACCCTAGTCTGTATGTGTGTATGTTAGGGAATTTAGACTGTAAGCTCCAATGGGCCAGGGACTGATGTGAGTGAGTTATCTGTATAGCGAAATTAGTGGCGCTATATAAACAAATGATCATCCAGATGGTCTTTGCTCTTCCCGTGCAAAGTACTCTTGTTCAGTGCTTAGTCATGAACACTTCTATTAGCTGGCAGATTCTTAGCCATTACCCTCATGTTCTACCTTTGTTTTATTTGTCTTGCTTTTGGAGTATTGTATTATATTCACTGACGATGAGAATATCAGTGGGTTCTTAGATGATCTGTCAAATTGTTGATTAGAGTCTAAGGCTGGGTACATAGTACAGGAAAGTTCTAACAATGCGATAGTTTTAACAATTTTACCAACGACATGAAAAAGTCCCGATCAGCATGCCGATTCATGTGTACACACTATACATGTTGTGCACAATTTACCTTCCGATCTGTGCTCTTTATCTGTCATAACCATAGGCTGAAAAGTAGCTGCATAGTGTCAGTCTCCCAAACCTGATATCTATGGTCACTTCATTTAACCATACAGTATACAAAATCAACAGATGTCAATGTTCCAAGGATTGAAAATACAGCATGTAGTGCGTTCGGTTGGTCTGCCAAGACGAGAGGAGGTAAAAGTGGTCACTGGGAAAATGGGTACTTCCACTGTAAAGCCAGTGATTTCATCCACACATTCCAGTTATGCCCAACTCGAAGCGGCATGAGGGAAAGAACTTGCGATGCTCCCTTTGTGGTTAATCTCCAGAGACCTGAGTCTGAACAGCGGGCTAGAGTCCCAGTTCCAGTGGTTCAGGGCACCACATGGATTTATGGAAAAGAGGGACCTGAGTCAGCATCATACAGGCAGGAACCACTCACTCTCCTGCTGCACACAAGCAGGAGCAGCACCTTCACTTGCACTGCACACAGTCACCGATCACATGGAGAGAGACAGCGCAACTTTTGCAAAGCTCAGCAACATTCACCCCTCCCCCTAAATTAACATCTAGTTGTAGAAAAAGGGAAGGGACACCTCGCAGGACAGCATTTTTTTTTTTTTTAAAGAATTGTACATATAGCTAGAATCTACAGTATACAATTATAGATATTAGGAACAACTAACGTATGTGGATATAGCCGATAAGAAAAGTGTGGCCACTAGCCAGAGAAGACTGATAAGGTGTATAATGTAATGGGCACATAGGCAGACTGCAGATAGCTCACTCACCTGCAATTTTTAGAGGCAGTCTGACTTGCATCCCTCAGCCATGGAGCTCCTTTAGACGGACTGGTCAGACAGTCGTGAGTGCATTTACACTGTAGAATTGGAGAGAAATCGCTCCATCATTGAACGAGATTTTTAATTCAGTTTCAAAATCTCGATTAATGGTATGATGTGCATTGGAACAATAATCGCTCCTTGTTGCAGGGTGCACACTACTATGGTATTGGGCCAACTGGTCATTTATCGTCTATTTGGTCCTATAATCAGCTGAAAATGCAGTAGTGTGTACCCAGCCTAACAGTAGTTTTGTAAAGTCTTTATAAGCATCTACTAGTTTTTTTTCTGGAGTTCTTGGAATTATTATTATTTATTTTTTAATAGTAATTCTACAAAATCGTGTTGGGAAAAGCTCACTCTGGTGGTGACAACAATTTTGTTTATGTGTTTTTCAAAGGATAAGTCCATTCAAATTCAGACATTCATAATGTATTATTAATTGAAACATCTTAATTTTGATTACAATTTTAATAGAATTGATTATCTTAGAAGTTCACAAAATTTTTCCACCAAAGATCATTGGAAATGCTCACATAAGCAGTTTTGACAGCGGAATCTCTGCTTTGACAGGAGAATTGTACTTCAAGTTAACTTCTATGTTCAATGAGTAAGCATATCCCAGTATCCTAGTTTTATAAGGCGACTGTTTCCTGTTCAGAAAACACATTGTTCTAACATTTACCACAAGGTCACACAGATGTTTTACAACAGTGACATATATGAAGCCGGTCTGAGAAAGACACACGGACCTGATATTATTATTTATATAGCACCAGCATATTCTGCAACTCTTTACAGATGGAAACAAACAATAATAAAACAAGACTGGGAATTGGCATACAGGCCAAGAGGTAAGAAGGCTCTGCTCACAAGCTTACAGTCTATAGGAGATATTTAGTGCTACTTCTACTTGTGGGACAACTTTAAAAGTTAGCTGTGCAGGGAATTTTAATGACCTGCCCCATCTGTGCACTGAAGCAAAAGGTTTGGGTATGATTTTACTGGGCCTAGGGCTTAGTCTTTTCAATTAAAAAAAGTTAAATATCTTACTACTTTTAAATCTGAGGTTCATAGAGGCCATATTTTGTTTCTATGACTTTATTCCACACCTGTATGCTTACCAGATAACACCTAAACCTGCCTTTATCAACCTTTTATCCATCCGTCATCCTAAACATGCAATACCACAGTCTGCACACATATTTCCACTAGTATGTCTACTCAGTATGTGCTTTCATATATTAACCTAAGCCGATGTGTGTGTGTGTGTTCTGTTAATGCCCAAAAGTTTTTGTAGGTTTTATTTATAGTTATTGAAGTACTCTCACCATTGCAATGCTGTAAATGTGCTGTTTGGCACCTAATTTATTTACAGCCCCCAGACAACGCTATCTGAACTTTGAAGCCCCTGTAAATCTGTGCAAAGGCCCCCTGGATTGCATAATTAATGAAGGAGCCAGGTATCCATTTGTTCGTTAATGTAGATGAGGAAGAGATGTCAATGCACAGTGAAATCTGTGTTCGGAAATTATTTAGCCATGGCACTAGGTTTTGCATATTCAGTAATTGAATGTAAAATATTAATTTGCTTCCTTTTTCTGGGGGGTGTGGTGGGTCTCCAAACACTTATTAACAGCTACTTCTAGATCTGTCAGGTAAGGAAGTGATCGGGCAGGAATAAAAAATTGATTAAGTATATCTTGGATGTGAGCAGAAGAAGAGCACAAGTCAAGAAGAAAGTTGGCTCTTAATGCGTATTCCATCACCTCTTAATTGCGCCTGATACCCAATGGGTGCAATTAAAAGCATTAAACCATAATTACTTGTCAGAGTCAGTGGTTTGACTTGACATCTACCTGCTCAGTTCCCGTCATCTTATCCCCTGTGGATGAACTATTACGCCTTTAATAACGTTGCAAATGAAAACCCTTGTTAATAATATGTATATGTTCATTTTTCAATGTCATTTACTTTTTTAAGCACTGCTTTGAAAAGAAACATCTGGAACTGATATTTTCCAAAAGCATATTGGGGCTGTCTGATTAAGCATGTGAGGCCTGTCCTTAGTTTGAGATAGTATTCAGTCAGATGATGGGAATTCTCACCTTAGGAGGCACCCACAAAATAAGAAAAATACAGATTTCTCTTTTATGTTTCATTAATACATAAACTGTAAATTATTTCATGTCCATGGATTTTTATTTCTGGATGTTTTGTTTTCTTTTGTTAAATAAGTAGCAATGTACAGGGTTAGATTTTTTTTTATTCTTTAAAATGAGCTGCTTAAATTAACTTTATAATGGAACTAAACCCCCTCTCCAAAAAAAAAGGATTTTGATATATTTTAGATTATGGTTAAATACACATATATAATAATCTTGTGACACGGATACTTTTTTTTATAAACGTTTACATCCGATCAGTAGATTTAATCAATTAGAAGTGCCCTGTTAGCAGTATTATTTATTGTTCAGTGTTGGAGCCTGGAATTCCTGAGAGTAATTACCTACCTGTGCTGTCTGTGAGGTGAGTCACAGGGCTGGCCGGTGGTCTGGAGGAGCTTCTTTAAGCAGAGTAGGGTAGCTAGCTCTAGGCTGCTCCCCTGTGAAGCTAAGCTTAGTTTCTCACAATGATACTCTGATCATGTCTCTCTTGCAATACTAAGAGCTCTGCAGTACTATGAGTCTGGCAGTGAATCCGATGCATTCTGATTCACTGCCAGACTGTGTCTCACCAGTACCTCCACCACTGCAGTGATAGAAAATACCGGGCATTCAGTGCCTGTGGTGGGGACAGAAGAGATCAAAAAGGGAAAAAGGGACCAAAGAAGGCTAGTTACCCCATGTAGACCAGTTATTGTCTCTTTTTTTTCTAGTTTCTACGGTGACCAGAATTTGTTGAACCCGGGGTTAATGTATTAACCACAGGCTGGCTGTATCAGTAAATAATACCTGTGCCCCAGGTAGGATATCTAGAAATCATGCTCTGTGGGAGAGATAAAAAAAAAAGGTTTGGGAATTAGTTGTCTGGCTTATTATTTGCATGGTTTGACCTAGTCTGGTACATCTATACTGATTTCTGATGCTGTAATCACTGAGGTGTTTATGGTACATAACTTGGATAAATGTAATTGTTTAATTTAGTGATTTAAACAGTCTCCAGTTGGAAATAAGATAAAGGACTATTACATAATAGTTGTACTTAAAATATTTAACAAAGTCTTCATTTTCAGCTCATGGAGCGGTTAGTGAAATTGCTACAGAATAAATTAGAACTGGTTATGCTACTTCTAGAAATGTCAGTGAAGGAAGTAAAATGACCCCTACACCACCCCAAACTTATTAATTATTTCCCTGGAACGGGTGACCAGACCATAAACTTAAGTATGGTCATGTAACTGTTCTTGGGGGGACCATTCACTTAGCCGTGAGGTTCCGTTGTGACTTTTCAGCTATGTTTCCGTGTGCATATACCAAAATCATGATAATGAAAACCGGTAATGAGACGCGAACAAAAATGAGTGAAGATTATTATCTAGAATATTGTGTGTTGACATAGCTGCAAGATTTCTGCGGTACATCTTGGCTAATTGTTTCAGCCTCATACAGTTTCTTTGGCACATATGTTGAACTAACATTAGTTATAATGTATCTATAGTGCATTATAGACATTGGCTGATTTCAGTGTAGGCTCTCTCATTGATCACTAGGTGGGACTAGATACAAATTTCCAGAAATAAATTAGTTTAATTACAGATTTGAATACTATGTTTATGCTCTAAATAGAGCATATGCACACTGTGTCATACTATTCAAAGATTATGGATTTCAATGATGCTGTTTGCTATGTTGTGAATGCCTTGATAAGCATTCACCGAAGTCTTTTAGTTATTCAGCATTCAGAGCACATATTTTTTTTGTTTTGGTAAATGAGTTTTGTTGTCAGAATAGATCCAATACAAACTGAGCTAGAAGCGGACACAAAGTATCACAAAACACATATGCATTATAAACAGAACACTGTATTTTTGCAAATTGATATGCAGATGGAGGTGTGCCTAAAATTCTTATGTGAAGATGTAAATTTATGGGTTATACCTACCTTCCTTACCACAAGTCTATGACATAGGACAAAATATTATAGCAGATGAATTACACCACTCCTTAAAACGTAAAATTACATAACTGTTCATAAACATTTGTATGAAAATATCAATCTGTAGAGAACGTTTTTGTTACCTTGGAGACAGCAAGCCAATCGCATAGATTTGGACTTCTGGTATACCCTCTTTCCTTTGCACATTACATTCATGAGATATATAAATATATATTTATATTTTTTCAAAACCCTGGGCCTTAATATAGAATTGCCCCCCCTATATTGCTTCAACAGCCTCCACTGTTTTGGGAAGGCTTTCCACTTTCGGAACATGGCTGCCTGGATTCGCATCCATTCAGCCACAAGAGCATTATTGAGGTCGGTCACTGAAGTTGGGTGATCAGGCCTGATTCGCAGTCGGCGTTCCAATTCATCCGAAGGAATTAAATTGGGCTGAGGTCGCTTTTTGCATGGGGGCATTATCATGCTGAAACGAGAGAGGGCCTTCTCCAATCTGTTGCCAGAAATTTGGACACACACATTTCATTGTATGCTGTAAGATTTTGCTTCGCTTTAACTAAAGGGCCCAGGCCGTTATTCATCCACTAAACTTTACATTTGGCAGTACACATTTTGATAGGAAGTGTTTACCTGACATCCGCTGTGACTGGATCACTATTAAATAACTTTTGGTATAAATTTATTTAAAACAAATAGCGCAGGGCGCTTATTTATATAATTGCACGTGCACTTATATTTGATATTGTGTATATTGTGCGACAGGAAATCGTTATTTCTGAGACCGGGGTAGAAATTTGGGTTTTTCTGTTTTAACCTTTCAGAAGCAAATACCTTATTTCTGATGTATATATCTGATACAATGAGCCTTTGTTTACCAAGCCTTTGGTGTATTGTGATGTGGGTAAGTGGCTTGTTTTAGGTTGTTCTGTGGGAATGTGTATTCGGCAACTGTCTGAAGTATTCATGCCAGTCAGACCTTTTGACTTGCTAGTGGGTCTCCTGTCTCTGATAAAAGTTCCAGGAAATCACAGCAAGGTTTTTAAGAATTTCATAGCTAAGTATAAATATTAGTGGCTTTGCAATGCATGTAAATCCATGTTTTGGTAAACAGGGTTACATCCTGCTTCTAAAAATAGCCTGTGTCCAAATCTGTATAAAATGCATGGACTTGTACACTGAAATGTATCATTCTGATGTTTCATCTGACCTGACCACTGATACCTTAAGTCAGTGGAACTGTCCTTGTCAGGACACTTGAGCACTAAACATCACTCTGCTTCAATACCCTGCTTGACAACTTATATTGCTGTAATCCTGTGACTTGCCGATTAGACTCTAATACCTAATCCGTTCTCTGGTTGTCTGAGGTTTGGACCCAAGCTTTTCCAGTACCACCGCTCTGCCTGCTACCCATGCAGCCCTGGTTAGTGTGATAGGCCAGGAGGGGATCCATCCACAGCAACCCTGATCTATAGTGAGAGGTCAGGAGTTCCAGCCCGGGTACAACAGCAACGAGGAACACTAGCAGTGTCAGTTACCCAGAAGGAACGTGGTTCTGAGTGCCATAGATGGAGCTCAGTGGTGGCAGCATTGTAAGCCCCTCCTACTGCGGCAAGAGGGCGCATTTGGGATAACGAAAGGGAACGGTGGCAAAGTAAGCCCAGCTGGTTCCCAGCAACAACAGACAGGATGGCATAGGCTGTCCATCCTGTCACATCTGCCAAATTCAGATTTGTTCTTCGTACTTCCGGATGGTGAACACATTTTGATAGAAAGTGTTCGCCTGACATCTGCCAATCCAAGATGTGTTCTTCGTTCTTCCAGAGAACACATTTCCACTACTTCAGAGTCCAATGTTGGTGTGCTTTACACCACTCCAGTTGACATTTGGCATTGTGGGCGTATATTGATACTTTTGTGCATTCATAGAAATCCAATCCATGAAGAGCCCAACAAACAACTCTTGCACAGATGTTGCTTCCAGAGGCAGTTTGGAATCCAGTAGTGTGAGTGTTGCAACCAGGGACAGACGATTTTAACGCGCTACTGGCATCAGAGCTCGGTGGTCCCGTTCTGTGAACTTGTGTGGCCTACAACTTCACGGCTGTGGTTGTTGCTGCAATATGTTTTCACTCCGCAATAATAGCAGAGTTGACTCGGGCAGCCCTAGCAGGACAGACATTTGGGGAGGTGGCCTCTTGAAAAGGGTGCATCCAATGAAAGTGCCGTATTGAAAGCCATTGAGTTCTTTAGTATGACCCATCCTACTGCTAATATTTGACTGTATGCTCAATGTTGATATGTTGTGTGCGTGTGTGTAATAAAATATATATATATATATATATATATACTCAGTACTTATAGTGCACAGAATAATTAACATATACCGTACACCTGCTGCAATGTTAAATGAGCTGACTATCTTTGCTCTGCCATCCCAGCATGCACTGCAAGGGAATAGCACTTCCACTAGATCAAAACTGCCAACGAATAAACAATGCCGAGTAACATCATCATAGAGGACGTGGATAACAAGCGTCACCATGGCAACCTGAATTGTAAACATACAAAAAAACACAAATATTCTAAAGAAAAAGTATTAAACTAGCATCTATTTACCCACTGTTCGTTGGATAACCATTTAAAACTACACTAAATGAAAACATATATGTTGTTGTACAAATGGTAATGCCACACATTACACAATATATCAGTGTGACTTGCCAATAACTGCATGTATATATAGGCTATATTTAGTAAAGAAAACTCTTACTGTTATTAATACATGTATTAACCAAAAACAGTTGCAACCTGGATTTCTATATATGATGATACTATATAAATACATCTATTATTTGCATGATCATATCTAAATAAAGCAGCTATAAACAACTAACCATACATCATATATTCTGATGAATGCATACCCATGGGAGACCACCGAGGCTTAAATAAAAGAGCCTGGGAAGTTTCACAGGGAGCATGCATCCAGATCTACAGGAAACAATTTAGAGGGAGATTCTCATTAAGCCCATATGGAGCCACTGTAATCAAGCGATGTATCCAAGTAGATTCCAACTGCATTAAGTTATTATCTCTATCTCCACCTCTAAGCAATGGTGGAACATGGTCAATAATTTTATACCGGAGCATAGCCATATTGTGTCTAGCATTAAAAAAATGTCTAGCAACTGGTTGTTCACTGTTGTGTTTTTCTATGGCCATTCTTATAGCTGATCTGTGAAGAGCCATCCTTTTCTTGATTTGCCGAGGTGTTTTGCCCACGTAGTAAAGGACACATGGGCACATGATGATATACACTACGTATGTACTGGTGCAGGATAGCATAAAATTAATTTTGTATTCTTTGCCTGAATGGGGATGTTTAAAGGCATTTCCTGTCTCCATATACCGACATGTTATGCAGTTTAGACACTTAAAGCAACCTATGCGTACTTTTGTAAATCTATCAATAATTTCAGATGATTTGATGTTTGTAACATCTGTGCGCATCACTACGTCTTTGATGTTTCGCCCCCATTTTTCTAAAAGGGCATAATGGAGACTTCTCTTAGAGACGACAGTTGTGGATCAGTTTGGATTATTGGCCACAAAGACTTGACTGTTTTAGCTGTACTTGGGCTTTTTGTGTTATAACACAGTATTTATTAACCAATTTTGCCAGCTTCTTATTCATAAGTGTATCAGGTTTTGGAATCTTCAAAACTTTCGCTTTAATATTTTCCAATAGCTGTTTAGAATATCCCTGTTTAAGAAATTTTTAAATCATCACATCCATCTCAATTAGAGTATCCTCCATTGAGCTTGTGATGCGATGTACTCTCAACATCTGTGAATAAGGGTAAACCCTGTTTAAGGGATATAGGTTGGTGACTATTAGTCAACAATATAGTGTTTTTATCTGTAGATTTATGGTATATAGTGGTAGCTAACTTGTGTCCTTGTTTTTTATTGTGATATCTAAATAGTGTATCTTCTGTAAGTCATATTCATAGGTAAATGTGTTGGTGGAGTCAGAGATATTGATAGCTTTAAAGAGGTCTTCAAATGTGTTGTTGCTGCCGGTCCATATTATGAAGAGATTGTCTATATACTTAGTGTAGAAAGAAATCTGTGATGACATTTCAGGCTCAGAAAAAAACAATTTTCTCTGTTGTTGGAACATAAAAATGTTTGCATAAGATGGTGCCACATTAGAACCCATTGCACAGCCTGTACGTTGTAAATAAAATTGACCATCAAAGTTAAAGAAATTTCTAGTTAGTATTAGTTGCAATAATTGTATGAAAAAATCAATATGTGGACCTGTATATATTGGATTATTTGATAAAAAGTCTCTTCCTGCAGCAAGTCCATCTATAGGAGGAATGCTGGTATATAAGCTACATACATCTACAGTACAACGCAAACTGTCTGTTGGTAGCGGTGGTAAATTTTGCAATTTCAACAAAAATGAGGTTGTATCTCTGAGATATGTCGGCTCCTTTTGTATACATGGTTGCAGAAAGTGATCCAAAAATGTGGCAATAGGTTGGTATAAAGACCCGTGGGCTGAGATGATAGGCCTGAATGGTGGCTCCTTGCTTGTCATTTTTTTGTATCTTTGGAACTGTATATAACAGTAGTATAATCGGAAACTGCTGCATCCGTGCATCACAGGTGGACTTAGAGATTGTTTTACTCTTGGTGGCTTCTATAAGAAGTAAATCCAATTCATTTTTGTACATATTGGAAGAATCACTGGCTAACTTTAGATATGTAGTGACATCATTCAGTTGGCGGTATACTTCTGATTTATATTTGATGGTATCCTGTATGACAATAGCGCCTTCTTTGGCAGCGGGGCGGATAATAATGTTGGTATTTTTGTTAAGATCTTTCAATGCCTTAGCCTCACCCTTAGAGGATTTGACCATCTGTGTGCTTTAGATGTCTCATTATTCACTGAATTTTTTAAAAGTCTTGTAAAACATTTAATGGAGGCATTATTGGAAGTTGGGTCAAATGTTGATTTTCGTTTATTGATGGAGCCTTGTGACTCCTCAATAGCAGCTTGTAAGCCAGAATTGATGTTTTTTTCCTTTATTAAAGTACTCCTTCAATTTTAATTGACGATTAAGCTTCATAATGTCAATCTTACAACTTAGTTGACTTTGTACATTAGGGGGAACAAACGATCATCATCATCATCATTTATTTATATATGATAACCCACGGTTAAGCACTGTTGTCTCTGCTTGAGTGAGCTTATGTGAGGAGAGATTGAATATTAGGTTCTCTGTATGTTGTAATTCCTTCTTGACCTCCCTCTTCCACTGACCACCCCTTCTGGTGGGTTTAATCTTGGACCTCCTAGTTGTGCCCTTGTAGTCATCCCTAAAGGGGGTCTCTTATTTGATAAATTGGATTTATTGTCAGAATTGCCACCCTCACTGTCACTGATTGAAGAAGAATATTGTGTACTAGAATATGTTGCTTGACAAGAATTGCTCCCCTCTAGTGATTCTAGGGGTTCTGAATCAACTTTTTTGCTTGATCGGCTCCAGTAAGCCACTGATACACTTTTTGTTCTGTATACATTCTATTTACTTTATGCAATTTATCCTTTTTTTAAAAAAATGAGTCATTTTCTATATACTTCAATCTGATCTTGTAATTTTTTTAACCAATCATTATTGTTGTCAAGTTGTAAACTCATTATATGTTGAACCTCAAATAATGTGATTTTTTTTCTTTAATTGCTACCATTTCTCTCTTTGACTCCTCCACCACCAATAATATTAAATCAAAAAAACATTTATTGAAGATGGCCACCCACCGTCTGCAGAATTCCATGTTCTATCGACCAATAGTAGGAATATTTTTTTATTCTAAACCCCCTGGGTCTTTTCTTTTCTCGATGATAATCAGATAAAGTGACACCGTGCATGTAAAAGTCAGTTTCACGTTTCTTGAGCTTAAGTAACTCCTCATATATTTCTTCTATAGTGGCTGGTCCTCCGCTAGTTAGTAAATTATCTTTAAATAAGATATTTTCAGCCTCTATATCAGAAAAGCTCAGGATCTCTCCAATTGGTAGATTAATACTTTATTGAAAACTTGTTTATTTTCAATGACAGGTCAAAGGAAAATAATTACATTTCAAATATTTTATATAAATATGTAGATAGAAGCAGAAATGCAAATTAGGTTGTGCTAACCAGTCATAATCTTGTTCATTGTGTACATGTATATTAGATGTAGTGTTGCCTTTTTTTCTATCTTTGCCCTCTTCTTTGTTTGTTGTATCTGTCTTAATGCACATTGCATTTTGCCTAGTAGAGTGAAGAGTCAGATTGGGCAAGCATTGTAGTATTTACAAAATAGTACTGTTCTGTGTTTACTCGAGGGGTGTAGTAATTAAAATAATATTGCTAAATGCTCCTATTTTAAATTAGCAAATTAGTCAAAACTACATCTGATGTTTTAAAAACACAGAGGAAGTTTTATGTGGGGTGATAGTTCTGCCAGTAGCTTTAATCGCATCTTGATCAGATAGAAGCTTGTGCAACTGTTGAATTTGTAGGTTAAGTTGATCTTGGCATAGGGTAATGTCTCTCATTTTCCATATACACTAACAAGATCACCAATGTGAAGCTGATGATAGTGCTTTAAGACTCTGAAAAGAAATGAAATGGATTTCAAGTGATTAGCTCATATAATAGGAAATCCCTGATCAAATGAAATCATAAAACACCTGTTTACTGTAGATATTTCCTCTATATTATTTTGTGTTGTCCAAAGATGCAAAGTGTTCTTTTACTCTTTTTGTGGATTTTGTTTCTCCCACAGAGGTATTTTTTAATCAGGTTCAGCATGATTTTGACATAGTGACTTTTGTGAAATTGGTTTTTATTAAAGCCTGCAGGATGCTCTCTCGCTGGCAACGACTTTGATTAAGCACTGTATTAGGGTCATCTCCTACAATAACAGCAATTCCAAATCCCTGGCTGTGTTTGAGAAGAAATGTGATTAAAGTCTTGGCTGTTTTCCTGAAACGACTAATGTCTGTCGAGGGTTGAGTTACCGTTTCAGTTACTGGCGTTCCTAGTTCCATACCTCTTCTTTTCCATGCTGCCTTCGTGGTAATATGTTAATCTTTCTCTTGTGAGGATAAGTCTCCTTTTCTGAGAATTGTTTCTGCAGAAAAACTAGATTGTTCGCTCCATTTGTTCATAGTGGGAATTTTTGTTGATTTTATGTGCACATTTCTCTTGGTTGGTATGTATGTTAAAACATCAGGGGTTTCAGTACATTAAACATTGTTAACTAAACCTGTGATATACATCCATTTTATTTTGAGCTGGGACCACTATATGGGGGTCTCGGAGTTCTAGGACCCCAAAAAAGATATTTCACAGTAGAATGTTATACATATCTGTAATAACATTTGTCTCATATACTCTGTTATTTGTGGCAGCAGTAGTTTTGTTTTTGTTTTTTTAAAATTTTTATTTTTTAATTGTCAAGTAACAAACAAAACCGAAATGCAATGTCAAGCAACAGAAGCACATCACATAAAACATGATATAAGATCAATAGAAAGTCAAAAAAAAATCAGTGCAACAGAATGCATGTATAATAATTGACCAGGGATTTTTTAAGATATGAGGGAGGGAGCGAGATGCCTCGACAGAGAATGGCATGACGCAGGAAGAGAAAAAGAAAGGAAACTAGTACAGTACAGAACAGAAAAGGAGAAGAAAGAGAGAGGAAAAGAGAAGAAGAGGAGTTTGCGAGAAGAGGACGGACATATGTAGGTGTAGAGTCAAGTGAAAGGGGAATAAGCCTGAAAAAACGAGAACCATGGGCTCCATACCTTAGTGAACAATCTTGATGTCCTATTGATGATGCTGGTCATGTATTCCAGGCGCTGAACCTGCCAAACTCTATTAATAACGGCCCGAAGCAAAGGTGGAGCTTGCTGCCTCCAGTCTGCCGCGATTTGGCAGGTAGCTGCCGACAGAATATGCCTAGCTAACTTGTTCTGATGTCGAGTCGCCGCTGGCGCTCCCAAGGGCAAGAGAAAAAATTTAGGTTCTAATGGTATCGCTACCTGGAGAATCGATTGGATCAGGTGATTAATCTCGGCCCAGAAGTTTGATAATTTGGGACAAGTCCACCATATATGGATAAAGTTACCCTCATGGGAGCACCCACGCCAACAGCGGTCAGAAGAGTCTGGGAGGATTTTATGTATCCGGGAGGGAACGTAGTACCAACGGTACAGTACCTTATAGACATTCTCTTTTATTTTAACGCAGATTGAGCTGGAGGCAGCATTCTCATATATCTCTGACCACTCCTCGTCCAAAAGAATCTCACCCAGGTCACGTTAGTAGTTTTGTTATTGTATAGTTCTCATGTGCCGCTACACACATATGGAATGATCGTTCATGTCTGATCACTCTTCCTCAACCTTCAAACGTAAACCCACCTTTTATCTGCTGTCCTAATCTCCAATCTGAACCACACTTGCTCCTCTTGTCTCATCTCTGCACGTTTCCCACTAGATTATAAATTCTCTCCCTAGCAGGGTTCTCCGTACCATTAGTCTGCAATTATTTTTTCTGCCGTGTATTTTCCTGTTTTTATGTATGCTTTGTTTTTCCCACTGTTTGTCATCGCTAACCACAATGACGTCTTGCAAATAAACAATAATAAATACTTGGCATGGGCTGGCAACTTCTTCAAGGCCTTTTACCAAGGTGCTAGTCACTCTTATGGCAGAATTGAGGAAACTTAGAATCAAGATATAGCCTTATCTGGACAACATTGTTTTTGTGGGGGATTTAAGAACACTGTATCATTTGCAACTGACACAATATGGTTGGATTGTTAATGAGGGAAAAAGTTTTCTTGTCACATCACAGCAAATACAGTTCCTGGGAATCCAGATAGATACCATACAGAGCCAAGTTTTGTTGTCACAGCAAAGATATATTAAGATCCAGTTCCTAGCATGTCAACTACAGACTCCTCCTCATGCATTAATAAGAAAGGGTTTCAGTTGTTGGAGATGTTTTCATCCACCATAGGTGTCATCCCGTGGGCAATACGGCATCTGCATGATCTCCAGAACCTTTAAGAGGGTATAATCAGAAAAAAAACCTTGTCTGAATCATACCATTACCTTGTCAAAGGCCACCAGGCAGTCTCTCAGGCTTTGGCTAAGCCTAAAGTTAAAGCGAGTGTCAAATTCTTGATTTACAGCACATGTTGCTGGCTTGGTTTTTCTTGTTTGGCTCTTTCTATTGTATTGCATTAGTATATTCCCCAATTATGGATTCCATGGAGGAAGGAAGAAGAAATAGACGCTATGGTTACCGATTAATCCTTTTCCTCAAAAGTCTCCATAACAGCCCACTTTCCCAAACATGTTTGTATTGTTTTATTGTTTGTTTGGTTTTTTTTTTAGAAGTCATTCAGATATAGGAAAAAAGCAGAAGCTTCCTTATAACCATTGAGGGTGTGTTTTTGTAAACTGTCTCTACCCAAACTGGAAAGGCAATCTACCCAGAGTTATGGCTGTCATATTATACAGGAACCAAACAAGTACACAAGGATATGAAAAAATTCAAACCTATCTTTATGGAATATTGTGTAACACTTTAACATTTCATTTTCTACATGGTTTAAAGGTGACTTCTAAGGTACAAAAATGGGATATAAAAGGGAAATTTCAATGAGACGGTAATGAGGACGAAGATTGTTGAATTGGTTAAGGGAATCATTATCAGGATAGTATAACGGTATACGGCAGAAATTCAGGAACTGTTATGGGTACTGTAATAGGAATTGCAGGGTACACTGGACTGCGGCAGAAATTCAGGAACTCTTGGGAGTACTGGAGCCAGGAGAAGCACATCAACACAGGAGGGAAGACTCAAAGAACTGGCAGTGAATTAATGAGACAGGTGTCTTTAAGTAATGCAACTAATAGAGGGCACCAACCAATAGGAAAGGATAGGAGTGTTAAAGAACAGATATGCACATGCGCAAACTGGAAGCAAGATGGTGCCAGACAGTGGAGTCCGCTGTGTTTTTCCTACAGGAAACTGAACCAGGAGACCCCCCAGGTAAGTAGGCCAGGACCTGACTGATCGATCGGCGGGCCCGGTATGTGATAGGAAGCAAGTCTCTTTACTCAAGCCAGGATGTGGGGAATAGCGCCTGAGGACCACCATTACAGAGAGTCAGATCTTCTATATAATAATATTTACCCTATTTACCCATTATTTAACTGTAGGATAAGTGCTTTTTTTTCCAGAAAACAGATTTTGAGGTCCTTGCAGCATTTATTAAATAGATTAATAAGCAATGCTTATTTGCTTAATATGTCTTGTTAGGGAGACCTGCCTCTGTCGGCTCTCTGATCCTAATAGGTTATAAAATAATCCAACAGTCAAACAATATATCACATCTATTTTGTCCGGAATCCACTACTGACTACCTTTAACTGTCACAAACCATACTCTGCGCACTTGTGACTTAGAAGTTTACTTTAAAGGGGCACCCAGGATTCCAGCAATTCAGTCTTGTACTCACCTTTCCCTAAGGTTACAGATCTAACAGGCCTCTTCCCCAACACAGTCACCTACTTCCACACCTCTCTACTGTCACCATCTATGTATATGGCCCGTAGAAAACGTATGACTTAATTACCCAGTTGAGCACAATCTGCGCCCTGATAGCTGATTGACTTAACACACTGGTATTTAAAGGATTAACACAGCCAAGCAATCAGTCTTTTCTAAACCGGCAATGAATTTGTTTATCTCTATAAGGACAGCACTTATTAAATTTTAGGTTTAATATATAAAAAAGTACAACGCTTACAGGTTATGAAAATAATTAATTAAAGATGACATAACATAAGCATAACAATTAAAATAAAAGGGATAAAGTTTCAGAGTAGAAATTTACATACAAGGTGTATAGTTTGTGCCAAGGGAAATTGGCTTGGAAGATGCACAGCTGATCAATATTGATTGATTTCCCATAAGTCTGACATTATCTTGTAAGTGGTCTCATCTTTTAAAGACAGTTTTTCACCCTCCAACTGGGGATGGTCTTCAGGGGAGGCCAGGACACTATTTTACTACCACAATTTACATCTTCACTGTTAAATGCTCAAAATACTAAAATGTAACATATCTTTTTTCTGTGGAGTGTCACAGACCCTATTTTATCATTAATAAATACAATACAAATTTACAAACCTACAGATACCAAGTAGAGATAGGTCAAGTGTAATATTTCAGCTGATAGTCATTTGCCCTGTGTGACAGACAGCTTTATTCGACAAATGGGCTGCCCTTCATCATCCTATTTATGAATATGTGAGGATCACTAATTATATTAGTTGCAAGTGGCATTTTGGAAATCAAATTATATTTGCTTATATAAAATATATCAAGCCATCATTTTGTCACAGAGTCCATGTCTCTTCATGTAAGACCCCTCTGCTGGGACAATTCCCTAAAGTCTCTTTAGGTGCCAAAAACCACTCCTATACCAACACATAGCTCACCCCACAGGGTCTTTGAAGTTGTTGAGTTCCTGCTAAAGGGCACAATGTATCTTGTAGTTCTGGAGTCTGCAGAGCTATAGAATAAACATAGGCCAGTTTTTCTGGCCTCACATTTTACACCTCAAATCATTAACTCTGTGAAAGCAGGCTTTGCTTTGAAATAATTTACATTACACCCTAGCTTACAGAGGAGCTCACATTATTATAAATGGATTCATTTGATATACCTGATTTACAATGCAGTCCCTTTTGATTTTGCTTATTCACTACTGTTATGTTATGGTAACCCCATAATATAGCATAATTGTTAGGAACTCCTCCAGCCAGAACAACACAACCCGGAGTCTACTCTGCCAATCAGGTGTTCACTGGAGGCCCTGGTGGTGGGGACAGACTGGGCTGCAGACTGACAGAGGGTCGTGAAGTGTGTACCGGCTGGGGAGAACCCAGGCAAGCGGAGTAAGGTCCACGCAGAGGTCAAGGGCCGGCAGCAGGTTGCAATTTCCAGTTAACAAGCCAGGGTCAAGGGTCACAAGCAGACAGGAGAAACTGTAAACAGGCCACAGAGATCAGGGTCACGGGATACACAAGCGAAGTCCAAATCCAAGCCAAGGGTCATACACGGGAGATCAGCAGAAGTTCAATAGATAGGAACAGGAACAAAGCAGGTCAGCAGACTGAGAAGCAGAAGCTATAACCGGCAATGAGGCAGCAGACCGCATTGCCTTAAATACAGACAACAGCCAATCAGAGTTTGCCCCCGGGAGATACATCGCTGCAGACTAATTGCCTGCCATACCAACAGGCCAATCAGGGGAATGAGGAAAACAGCTGCAGGCTAATTAAACATTGAACACCTAATAGCCATCAGGCTATTACAGACCTGTGCGCACGCGCCCGGCTGTCCCCTTGTTGCCGGGACGCGGCCCTGCTTTGTAAAGGCAACGGCCGGGGTTTAGGAGGAAGTGACGACCGGGACGCCTGGGCGCACAGGAAGCTAGCCGCGGCGGCTGTGAGTACCGCCGCAGCTCGTAATAAACCTTATAACTGTAATTCCTCCATTTTCATTACATGTATTATTATGATGAAGTAGTAAGTATTTAGGTAATTCATATTAATATGATGACTTAAGTAGGTAATCTGGTTAAGGGACACTAGTCACTTTCATCAGTCATGTTTATACCCAATTTATCTGAAAAGTTCATTCAGAAACTCATGGAAGTGGATGTTGAGAACATTATGGATAAAAAAAAAAACCAAGAGATACAAATCTTAGCTCCCGAAAGATGAGAGCTATAAAATAACTGAAAGTAAACAGAAAGTGATCAAACCAGCAGATAATGTGGAGGGATTGGCATTTTAAATAAGGAGGTTTACATTGTTGAGGTGAATAGACTTCTTTGGAATAGAGTCAGTTTTGAAGTTCCGAATGGAACTCCCCCCTCTAGTAAATCTATGAAATCTTGCTGTCAAAACCTGTAGAGAAATTATACCAGTAAGGTTTACATAACAAAAAAAAAGAAAAAAAAAAAAAGAGTACAAATATATATTGCCCAGTAATCCAAGACCTCTTGTGATTAATTTACCTTCCCAAAATTCGAAAGGATCTAAAAATCTACTAGGATGGCCACCAGATAATAGTTTGTACTTACTCTTGGCATTGGCCAGATGTTTGGGTGTTACAAAGACGGGTACTTGCCTCCTGCAAAACTGCTTTTGTTTATTGCATGTTCAGTGTGTATCTATATATAATATAACTGCTTTGTGTCTTGCTATGCACATGCTTTTAATGATGTTGTTAGAATTCACTGACTTTTGAGTTTATAGTTTGCCTTGTCTGAAACTAAATATTATTGTTTGCAAAGCAATAAATTTATGCCAAAGATAAGCTCTCTTTAGTTGTTTCGATGAGGTTGTTACCCCTTCTTATTCCACAGCATGTATTTATATATATTTTTTTTTATGTTATGTCAGCAATATTTCTTGAGTGGTCAGTGATCAGATAAAGTATATCAATTCGGCCAGCCAGAGAGTTAGCGAAACACACTGTTTTTTTTTATTTTTGTTTTTTAAACTCTTTATTTAAAGAGGAAACAGCAGAAAGAATACGAAGTTCTTAGTAAGCAAAAGATCAAGATGTCTCCTCTTAGTTGTATGTGCTATATCAATGAGGAAAGGGGAAGGGAAGGGGGAATCAGGGAGAGGCGGGGGGGAGTAAATAAGAAAGGCACAAATACCACTAGAAATATTGCAAATGGAAATACATGGAGCAGAGCTAGGAAAAATGTAACCATGTAGTTAAAAATTGGACATCAACGAGAACAAGGGTATTACCCACGGAGCACCACACCCAGTCCGGGGGATCCGGAGGCGGCCCACAGACTATGTTCCAGTAGCGGGGGAGAAAGCCAAAGTGGATGAGCAACTATGGCTTTCTAGTAAATATCATGGGCCCATACCTTGTGAAATTTATGTGATTTATCATGGAGGTTGTACGTAATACTCTCCATGTTGCGACAAAAAGACGACAGTTTTGAAGTTCAGATTACGTAGACATATCATATTCGCGCAAGAGTAAAATTTATATAGCATTATGCTGACAAAAAGTACATATCTCAAGGTTTAGCAGACTAGCGAAAATACATTAGATGTAGGTATAATGATATTTCAACGTATGTTTACAAATTTCACTAATAAGCAGGCACCTTATCTATACACGTCATACGGCCTTAGATTCAGTAATGAACACAATACAGTTTTAAGCTATACCAGCTAAATGTGTTTGGGTCTTTTAATAAACACAAATTGCTTAGTTTCATCAGACATTCTTTTGTACAAAGATAACCGTTAACTCTTTCAATTCCCCTCTTTTTGTTCAAACCTAGGTTGTATCTACCTTTACACAAACGATTGGTCCCAATAGCAATCCGTATATTACAATTTAGAAATTGTAATGACTTCTAAATTATGGGATCCATAACCCATTAGTACCACTATACTTTACCAATCATATCTACCTATCTTCTGTCTTTCTTCACCTTCCAATCTGGCCCTCACGTTTAATATTTATTCATATTTAAATTATCTACACACTCTTGCTAGCTATTTCAATTTAATATATATATATATATATATATATATATATATATATATATATTTATATATATATATATATATATATATATATATATATATATATATATATATATATATATATTACAATCGATTACTAAAAATCTTATACAACCAATCAATTACCATAATGCTTATTTCTCAACTGCCATCACTCTAAGCCTGGAGTACTACATAGCAACATAGCAAGTTACAAGTATATATCCAAAGAGTTTCAGTAAGATGTGTAATAAGTCTTATAAATCAGTAGTCCATTATAGTACAGTTCAAAGGTTGGTGCCACAGTAGACACATGTATGTAGTCCTCCAGGCTGAGAGTGATGGCAGTTGGGACAATGGGTGGTGCTATCACCAGTCTATAATGTAGATTCTGTCATGAGATCTATGGTGACGTCAGCCGGGGCTACAGTTGCTTTCTTTTGAGGAGTACGACATATTGTTGTTAATATTTTCCTTATCGGATAGATTCCCAATTTTGCTACAATGAAACAGAGAAGGATTGTCAGTAGTACATGAGTCAGTGTTTGTAAGATACCTGAAAACCACCCTCCAATTCCCTTAGATCAGATTGCGGGATTCAACCATGAGAACCAACCTTCAGTGTCAAGATCATTTTCAGAATAATTATATTTCTTTCTAAATTCTTCTTTAAGCTCTTTTAATTTTTTTAAATGTTAATATATAGGTTTGGAAAAATTATCTACTACATAGGAACAACCTCATTGCTGCGTCACAAACCTGTGTGGTCTAGTTCACATTCTCCCTGCTGTCAGCTGGAGACCACCTGTGAAGAGCAAACTTTTTGCATAGAGATCAGCATTCACTCATTAGGGATTTCGGTAAATGTCATTATTTCACACATTTGTTCTTTTACCCCTGCTACTCTGAAAAACCAGAGTACCCTCATGAGCACCTCACTCTACGTCTAAACTAAATCACTCACAAGGTTTCACATAACATTTCCCCAATTGAATGTCATTTTAGCATGCATTCAAGCATCAGTTTAGACACTCTGTTTGTCTTATCGAAAGTAGAAAAAAATGTTCACTATCGTGTGAAATATCTTCATGGATGAAACAACCCCCCCCCCCCCTCCCATTCCTGAGAGACATTCAACCAAATCACAGGTTTGTCCAAAAAACATTTCTACATTTCTTCCAAAGTGTCTTCCACAGTGCATAGATATCTGTAGAGGGAGAGGTAAATCCTCTTTTAACACTTCAATTGTTTTTTACACATAACAGGGGGACGGTTACATTCTATTGTCCACACCTCGTTTCCTGCCATTTTCGCACAGATTAGAACGGTCTGCAATATTTTTCACTATTTCAATTTTTACACAGAATGAAGCTGTTTTTTAATATCTATAGGCAAGGATTCAAACACAAGATCATCTGGACAGATCACAAATTTCTCTTGTATAATATGCTTTGTCCTAGGAAATATACAATGGTCTAGGAATTGCACTAGGATCGTTGGATTAACTGTAATTTGTCTTTGGATACTTCTGCACCCTTTCTCTGCTAAAAATGTCAGTAAGAATCTAATTCTAATTGTTCGCCAGCTGCAAGAGTCATATTGCACATTTGTTTTTCAACTTCATCCATCTCTAATTCATACACCATTTTTTCTGCATTTTCATGCCTCTAAGCTGTCTGTTTCTAGGTCTTCATCTTGTATATATTTCAGGTGGCTCCTTATCATATCTGTCAATTTATCTGGATCCATTTGTCCCTTGTGAAAGGGAGTCCTACCCTTTTAAATCATTTGTCCATTCCCTTCAGATACCACTCGCAATATAGGACATGTAATCTATCCATGCCACTCTGAGCGGTTCTTATCTGAGGGATGGCTATCTGTATCCCCATAGTCAATAACCTTTGAATATATCAAAATCTGGGATCAAAGAAGTCCTCTGAAATTATATTGCAAGGTGGTATTTTCACTTCTGCCAATATATCTGTTCACCACCTTCCTGAATCCTTCATCAGTGGCACAAAATAACAGCAAAGTGGTATAAAAATGACAGACCCTATTTAATATGCATCAAATTTCAATTAAATAGTTTATGGAGTCTGAGCGTTTTTTCAATAAGACTGTGCATATACAAACCTCACAACTCATGTAACAGTGTTTAACTATCTGGCATTTGTATACTGTAACCTCTTGTAATATTTCCTCCCACTTTCTGCCGAAATCCGTTTCTAGTGGCATAAAGTGACGACATATAAATATCCATACCTATTTTATATGATATTCCTACTGATATATCGGGTCCACCAATGTGGTATAAATACCTTTCTGACCATGAATTCTGTACAAAGATTACTCCACAAACACAATTCTGACAGGTCGTAGCATATTTAAATCTTGCTATCTATAAAAATAAACTGGGTACTGTGTATACCTTTCTTGCTTTTATTCCTATGCAGTATGCTTGGACTATTGCAAATAGTATTATCAGGGCAACTAACAACACAGATCCCTCAGTACAATCTATTTCTACCCACTTAAAATCAGTCTGACAGATATGACTAGACTTCATGAGAACAGACCAACATGCAACAATCCAAAATTCAACTTATTTTTCAGCCATTTACTCAGTCGTAGCCTAATAATAATAATAAGCACATTAAAAAGATTCTAATCACTGAGACTTAAAATACTCGATACTTTCAGAAGTAGTGACTGATCGCAGGACACAGGAGGACACACAATGTACAGAGTAGACAAAGTTCTACTTACCACGGTTTTGGATTCTGTCGTCCGGTGTCCAATGGATCAGGGTCAGGATCATTGGATGTTATGGGTATCTCGGTGGGACTTCCAAGTTTGTCATCGATATTTCTTTAGTGGCCAGTGATCAGATAAGGTGTATCAATATGGTGAGCCAGAAAGTTGGCGAAACACACAGGTCTGTTTGAAAGAACTCTGATTTATTCAGACAAAAGACATCAATTTTGAAGTTCAGATTACGTAGACATATCCCAATCGCACAAGCATATAATATATGACATTATACTAACAAATATAAAGTATATATCTCAAGGCTAACAGACTAGAGAAAGTACATTAGATGTGGGTATAATGATATTTCAATGTATGTCTAGAAATTTCACTAATAAGCAGGTGCCTTATCTACACACATCATATGACCTTATATTCAGTAACTTACAGAATACAGTTTTAAGCTATGCCAGCTAAGTGTTTTGTTTTTGTTGTTATAAACAGAAACTGCTTTAATTTGTCTGACATTCCTTTGAACAAAGACAATCTAACCGTTAACTCTTTCACTTATCATTGACTTTCTTAATGATTTAGTTTGTTGAAGTTGGTTCATTGTTTGAGAATCATTTGCATTTTTTTTTACTTTTCTTTGAAACAAACTTCTAGGGATAAAAAAAACTAAGGGGATTGGTATTTTTTTTTTCCTTGCAGCATTGATTGCCATTAGCATTAGGGAGGAGACCAATACTAGTGTAAATATACTCTAAATTTAAAATGAAGAGTTTATGGAAAATGCATTGCATTATAAAAATAATAGTGATAAGTGAAGATAGTAAGTAGTAAAATACATGTTGTCATGGATAAAAAAATAAAATACCCTGGAGTAATTTTTCAAAGCAATATCTACACTGATTACGGACAGTTGGTTATTAGGTTTTCATAGTTACCTACTTTCCCAGCATGTCGGGGAAATTCACTGAATATTGAGAGACCTCCCTGGAATGTAGACTCAGCTCCTGAATTCCCGCTATTTAGGACAAGAAAATGGCTTCCACTTCCATAAATGGGACAGGTGTTTTTCTACACTTATTAGATATTATTTTCTTTAGTATTTTTTTTTTTTTAGATTACTGACCTCTCAGATTGTCCTACATATACAATAATCCAATGAGGTTAAGTAACATATACAACTAACACGAAATAGATCTTTACTCATACTTGCCAACTTTTTATAGTGTCAGTCCGGGGGTTCCCAGAGGGTATGGGAGTAGGGGGTGGGACTTAAAAAGTGGCGTCATTTTAGTCCCAAATGCCGCGATTGCGTCATTTGACAGCGGTTGGCAGGGTCAACATGTCCCGAATCATTAAGAATCATGTCATTGTGGCAATAATTCTGCCCCTTCACCATGAAGTGGGCGGATTCAGGAGGTATTCCTACTCTCCCAGAAATCCTGAAGACCTACCTAAATGGCCACCGCTCCCCTTTGTGTCTGTACATTTGTGTCTGTATGCCTTCTCTTTTGGAAAGTTGGAAAACATCCTGAGCAGGTAGGCTACCATCCTGAACTATACATAGAAACATAGAATTTGACAGCAGATAAGAACGGCTTGGCCCATCTAGTCTGCCCATTGTTTTATTTGCCTATGGTAACCTTAAACCTTATTTGATCCCTTAATCTTTATAAGGATATTCTTATGTCTATTCTTAGCATGTTTACACTGCTCTACTATATTAGCCTCTACCACATCTGATGGGAGGCTATTCCACTTATCTACCAGTAGTTTTTCCTCAAATTTCCTCTGAACCTACTTCCCTCCAGTTTCAGTGCATGTCCTCGTGTTGTAGTACTTCTCTTCCTTGGAAGAATGTTTCCCTCATGTACCTTGTTCGAACCCTTGATTTATTTTAAAGTTTCTATCATGTCTCCCCTTTCACTTCTCTGCTCCAAACTATACATATTAAGTCCTTTTAGTCTTTCCGGGTACATTTTGTTCTGTAGGCCATGCACCATTTTAGTTGCCCTTCTTTTTACAGTTTCTAATGTATTTATATCCTTTGGGAGACATGGCCTTCAGAATTAAACACAGTATTCTAGATGAGGCCGTACCAATGACCTATACAGTGGCATTATTACTTCTTTCTTTCTGTTATTGATTCCTCTCCCTATGCAACCAAGCATCTGACTTGCCTTCCCCATTGCTTTGTTACATTGGTTACCTGCCTTTAAGTCACCTGAAAGAGTGACTCCTAGATCCCTTTCCTCCTCAGTAGTTTCCATTATAGTGCCATTAATACTATATTTAGCCTTTTGGGTTTTTGAGACCCAAGTGCATGATTTTGCATTTTTTGGCATTAAACTGTAGTTGCCACTCTCTTGACCATTCCTCTAGTGTGTGTGTGTGTGTGTGTGTATATGTATATATATATATATAAATGACCAGAATTTAAAAAAAGACCAAAAAGGAACTCCGATCCTTTAATATGTACGTCTTATCAATTTGTTAATGATATGTTTAAAATTAATTTTTATTAGCCAAAGTCTTTATTGAAGATCATAAATGGTGAAATATTAAAAAGTAGAGTAGAGAAAATGTGATCTAAGAAAGAATGTGAAGTAAAAATAACAGAACACATTCAGTAATAACCGTCCTCAAATAACCGTACAATATGTAGCTATATCGTCATTTTTTTATTTTTGAGAAAACCCAAAGTCATTCATCTCTTTTCTCTCATTAAGTGGTCTCAAAGACCTGAGTAAAGGCTCATAATCTGATAATATATCAATCATCTGCAAATTCTTAGTAGTCATCTCATTTATTACATAATGACAGTGGTTATAATTGTAACCTGTTCATTGATCTATCTTATGACTAAAAATATCTATAGGGATAATAGGGTCATCACATAATAAAACCAAAATTGGAGTGTGTCTGGCGGTTGTTAATGAATATAATAGTTCAAGAATTATTTGTATTAGAGATTAGTGTCTCCTTGGTAATATCACAGTTCAGATATATGTCACTTCACTATGGCTAGGTCTCCTTCCTAACACAGTGAGGATAGTTAGTACATAAGGACAAGTGAGATATCTATCTCTGAGAATCTCTATAAATAAAATGATAGGTTATTGCCTCTATTAAGAGTATATAATGTGCCCTCATACATAAAATAAGCATTCTCATATACATATGTGCTGCATATTAGATCTCCACATTATAGTAAGATGCCCAGTCCTTCTTTGAGATTGTCTAAATGGCCATGTTTCATACCGATACAAGCGCATGCTTGAGCTAGCGTGTATAATACTGATATTTATTCCTAATATATTGTATCAAACGATTGCTTGTGATAACCGCGGCTATACCACCGCTAGCGGAGGTTACTTCCGGGTCTGCGACGTCATTGCTGACGTCAAAACGTCCCGACATACGTTTCGCCGTTTGCTTTCTCAAGGGATAAGCCGATTGTTTGACAGGGATTCCTTTTATACCACTTGCCACCAATCATAGACCAGCATACTTGATTGACATATCATCTTTCCAATAGAATTCTTTGAAGGATTAAAAATAGATCTACCCTGTTTTGTATTAATATGAATGGATGTAAAATACCATTCCGATTGTTGTCAAGTTGTAAGCTTCTAAAGCAGAATAATTAAGGTGAGTATTAATACATATATGTCATGTATAATGCTATTTAGAACTGGGGCTTAATATAGTAATTCATCAATACAATACTATAATTGTTATAATAAATATAGTAATACACCTCCAATATGTTTATTTGTCATCACGTGACTGTTTGATAACACAATTGCAAATTCATTAAATAATTATATAAAATAAATAATTACATATCTAAAAATTCACAAACCAGCTATGGTGGCGGTCTGTGTCCCAATGTTTGCTAATTTGTGTCTGGGATATTGGGAACGAGAAACTATTTAATGAGGATCTGTGGATGTATACGATCATCTGGCCCAGATGCATCGATGATGATAGGATATGATTTTTTTGGATGGAAGTGAGAATCTATTCAAGAATTTTATATATCCTGAATGACAATCAAAACAATTTGAGACTCACATACAACATGAGCCAACTTAGCATTGACTTTTTGGACATTACCGTTAAGAAAAGGATAAATGGCAAATTTAAAACTGATCTCTTTCGCAAACCAACGACCACGAATAGCATCTTGCACAATCAAAGTTTTAATTTTCCGCCAGTAATAAACAACATTCCTAAGGGGGAATTCCTTAGAATTAGGCGGAATAGATCTAATCCAATGGATTTCAAAATTAGAGCTGAAGAACAAAGCAAGAGACTAATAGAAAGAGGCTACAGTTTGAGATCCGTTTAAGAGAGCCTTGAATCAAAGTCAATCAGAGGGATTGGGCCAATTTAATTTCTTCCTCCAAACAGCAGGATACCACTCATACAATTAGATTCATTAGACTTTTGCACTGAATGGAGACAAATTCAATTCATAATTCAAAAGAATTGGTCTATTCTTTTATCTGATGTAGGCTTAAAAAATATCCTGAAAGATCGAGTCCAATTTAGTTGGAGGCGTACCACGAATTTGAGGGATGGATTAGTGAAGTCAGGTTATTCCCAATATGAGTAAAGACAAAATTCTAGGGTCTTACAGATGTGGATGCTGTAAGATTTGTAATAATATGGTGAAAACAGAGAGATTTTCAGATCGGTTTGGGGAGACCCATTGCATTAACAACAATATCAACTGTAACATAAAGAGTTATATATGTTCTTGAGCATCCCTGCAATATGACATATGTGGATACTTAAACAACGCATCCTAGAACATATTGGCTCAATTCGGAATGCCTAACGTGATGAGGACAATTTCAAGGCACTTACTTCTGTAGCCAGACATTTTCTTCTTAAACATAAGAGCAATCCACTTAGATTAAGGTGCTTTGGGATAGAATGACCATGGTGGTTAGAGGAGGAGATATAGAGAAACAACTAGTGCAAAGGGAAAGCAAATGGATTTTTCTCCTCAACTCCTTTTCTCCATTGGGTTTGAATAACAGCAACAGTTATATGAGCTGTTTGTGACCTTAGTTCCCTTGCAATGTTTGATTATATATTTGATTGTTAGATTATACTAAAAAAATCAATTAATATACTCAATGATATCTCCTTCTCTTAATCTGATCTGTCAGTTTGGGATATTTTTATCAGATACTTGACTATAACATCTCATGATAAATTTGATTATTTAGATAATGGAAATGATAGTTATTCACAATTCAAGAGATGTCTTTCCTTTGTATCTGTACTATTTGATGAATCCCCTTTCAGATTGTTTGGGACATCTGGAAAAACATTGTCCGGAGAAGGAAAGGTGAGTGCTAGCATCAGTCCTGTGTCATGCCTACAGTAATGCATCCTGAGACCATTCATGTATGGGGGGTTGCTTTTCAGCTAAGGGAATGGGCTCACTCACAATTTTTCCTAAGAACGCAGCCATTAATAAAGAATGGTACCAAAACATCCTCCAAGAGCCACTTCTTCCAACCATCCAAGAACAGTTTGGTGATGAGCAATGCCTTTTCCAGCATGATGGAGCACCTTGACATAAGTGCCCCGGGGATCAAAACATCAACATTTTAGGCCCATGACCAGGAACCTTCCTAGACCTTAATCCCATTGAGAACTTGTGGTCAATCCTCAAAAGGCTGATAGACAATCAAAAACCCACAAACTCCAAGCATTGGATAGGCAATAACGGGCAGCTATCAGTCATTATGTGACCCAGAAGTTGATTGACAGCATGCCAGGGCGAATTGCAGATATTTTCAAAAAGAAGGGTCAACACTGCAAATATTGACTCTTTACATAAACGTAATGTAATTGTCAAAATAAAGCCTTTGACACTTATGAAATGCTTGTAATTTTACTTCAGTATACCATAGTATCTGACAAAAAGGTCTAAAGACTCTGAAGCACCAAACTTTGTGAAAGCCAATACTTTTGGCCATGACTTTATCCTCTATAAAGGCGTGCGTTCTATAGAATTTTTTTTTTATTTTTTTTTCACGTTAATGATTTTAATAAAGAATTTTTTAATAGTTAAAGAATTTGGGTCCTAATTATCAATCACTTTCAATGCAGTAAACCATTTATCCTAGCAATAGGGCTTTTTTTGCCTTGCTCTATTTAATCACTCAGTTACCACAAGCGGTTATTTTCACAAGCTTCTGCAAGGGAGACCTTATATTTCACTGCTGTGCTGCTTAGTTATTGCAGCTATTGCCATAACTTTAATAGTAAAATAAAGATAATTTTTCCTTCATCCATGCTACAGCAAATGGCATCCGGGATTGTGCCACTCTTACAAAAAAACACTGCAGTGGGATGCTGTGCACAGTAGATGGCTTCTACCTTGTGGTGTGATACACCCATGGATAGAGCTACAGATGCTGCTTCGGTGGAGCAGAACTCGTACCTTTTGCTGTGGCAACTAAGTTTTTTATTTGCTGAATCTCCCTGAAGTGATTGATTTTTCAAGAATAGGCACGAATAAATTGGAATATGCATAGTAAGTTAGTAACTGATCCATTTTATATAGAGAAAAAGCAATGTGACCACCAATGGACATGAGATTCTGTGTAGAATGAATGCAAATTAATGTAGGCATAAAAATTATTATATAATGTAATGAATCACCCCATAGCTCAGTTTTATGGTTCAGATGAGGTAAGTATATAAATTCAACTATTGCACTGTTTTTCTGTACTTCCTTATTAGTTACTATAGCACAAAAAGCCCAATAATATGTGGGTATTGTCACAAAGTTGGTGCTTAGAGAAAGTCTGTTCTTAAATGACAGTGCAGGTAAAATAAGGTTGGCAAATACTGTTCTGTCCAATCTTTTATTGTTTGATCTATTGCCACCACATATCTGAGAGCAGACAGACTTGTTTGAAAACAATTTTTCTCAGAAGCGATGTACAGCGACACAAAAGAGCTCCATGCTTCAATTGTTTCATCCTAAACTGTAATCAAAGCATCAGCCATTATAAGCCTTATATTGCTTTGAAATGAAGAGTTTCTTCATGGAAGGTCGTAGCACCAACCATGGTTACATGTTCAATGCCAGCATCAAAGTAAAGTAACTTTGATACTCCTGTAATAGGTTATTGAGCATGTGCCAGTTTATCATTCTTTTGGTTCACAGAGACATGTTTAATGAAAACATTTGTGTATGTTTCTGTATTTTCCTCTTGATTTATGAGCATTGCCAGGCTTTCTGCAGAATGCATTATGACCAATGACAGCTTCCTATCTCTCTGTATGTTAGAAGAGAATGACAAAAGGTAACATTCTGCTAGCTAATATTATGAAATCTCTGCAATATGTCATATGTTAACATATTGCATAATCACATTTACACATAAAGAAACACTTTCAAAATGTATAACTATGTAGACTATCCCTTTAACATAGGCATCACTGATTCAGTGTTATCCACAGTACCTTTTACCCGGGTGCTCCACCTGGCTGATTTTACTTGTCACCCGGGTCTTGGAGCTCAACATGGTCCTATTATATTAGAATGAACCATTGTTTCTCCTATTATAATAGGCACTTTGTGAGCACTCCAGCAGTGTGTGGTAGATCACTGACCACCAGCCTGACCAGTCATGGCAGGTGTGGGTAATAACGTCCAACATTTTTCATTATTATTGCAAAGTATTACAACTGTCCCCACCTGGCCGGCAAATTTTCTGGGAAGAACACTGAATATGGGTGTCATCAGCGTAGAGGTGGTACTGGAGGCTGAATGAGCGAATTAGGGCATGAAAAGAAGAGGTGTACAATGAAAAAAGTAAAGGGCCAAGTACAGAGCCTTTTCAGTAGGTTATGGAGCACTGTTGTGAGAGCAGTTTCAGTGCAATTTTGGGGATGGAAGCCTGATTGCAGAGATTTGAGAATTGAGTAAGAGGAGAGAAAGTGGGACAGGCGTTTGTACACTAATCGTTTAAGTAGTTTGGAGGCAAAGAGGAGGAGAGAAATAGGGTGGTAGTTGGAGTGAAAGGATGGATCGAGTTTACCAGTCTGACCAGTCCTTGTAGGTGTAGGCAATTACCTGCTACATTTTTCATTATTATTGCAAAGTATTACAACTGCCCCCACCAGGCTACTTGTTAATGCCACCCAGCTGGCAAAATGGTCTGGGGAGAACACTGCTGATTGCTATTTCATGCTCTGTTTACACACACACTCAAATGTTTGCAGGGTGAACTGATTGAGACTTAGATATGTAAACTAGTGCTTAGGTACATTATATGCAAGAGATATGTAGGTAGCATTTGGCACTCTTGACATGGTTTACTGAGCATTCTAAGTATATATTGAAATGGCTTGTCCCAATCTTACATCTAAATGTGTATTGCTATTTGACAAATGTACCATAATTGCTGATATGCTCCTTTTCATTTATTTAAACCCAACAGAGTATTGTTAAAGCCTATTGGAAGACAATCTCTGTCAGGGAAAGATACATAGATACATTCATTCATTGTGGACTCACATGCCCACTATATAACAGTCAAACACTGCAATAAAATACATTGCATTAATAGCATACATCTTTATAAATATACATACACTACCACATACACACTGCACTAAAACACATGTCCATGCTTAGTATTTAGTACGCTTAAGCAGAGTCCTAATTTGAATTTATATGCTGCCAATGAATAGGTCACTTCTTTTGATAGTACAACATTTTGAGTAGCATTTCATGGTGCCACGGAAGAGAAATTGGACATATTTGTTTTTCATTGTATTTTCATTTTAAAATGTGACTAATTTGCAGCTAATCAAACATATCTCCCTTTAATTTTTCAACATGCTAATAAAATTGTGAGGGCTCAGGTGTGCCACAATTTTGTCGCTGTTTGTGCATGAAGGGACTATTTGTTTTTCATGCTATTTGGGTTGATTTATATTCAGCCCTAAACTGGAAAGGGCTAAATGTTGTAGTTTGAAATTGAAAAACTTGCACTTTGTAACTTTTTTTTTTTTTTTTGCTATCTGATCAACAGAAGAGAAATGCTTACAATAATAAAGCTATTTAGCATGAAAATAATTGCATGTATGTGCAATGCAATAAAAACATGTTCTTATTTTAAATGTTTGCTTTACACAACACTTCAAATATCTGTCTTTCCAAAATATTAATTTTCCTTGATGCAGGAAGTGAAATTGAAAATTGCCTTCACCTTGGGAGCAAAGTAGAGATTTTGTTTGAGCCTTTCACTCCTCATTTGCATTTAAATTATCCTGTTGAAATGCGCGCGAAGTCTGAAGATACCTAATAACTGTGTGAGATTCAGCAGCAATAATTACTTAAGGGCAATGGGTTCCAGCCGACAAGCAGTCAATATACTAATATTTGGGCTGGAGTCATTTTTTCTGTTTGTCGTATATATAATCAATTCTGGAAATTGCGCCTCATGACTTATCTCCTCTCGCTTCACTTGGGATTAGATAAATGTGTTTGACAGTGTTGATTTTAGAGAAGTTAGCACAGGCATTTTAAAACTCTAGTATAGTATGAAACAAAGAACATACATCAAGGAATGTGGGGTGTTTGCTTGAAACTATTGACCCAGTTTAGTAAAACACTTCTTTTCAAAGCTTAATATTTAGAAACAGAGTGAGTCCATCTAAATCTTTGTCTTGTACTGAAACAAACCCAGTATTAAACCTCTATATATACCAGCCCACTTCGACCACTGCGTAAGTATATGTGTGTGTGTATATGTGTACATATATATATATATATATATATATATATATATATATATATATATATTTATTATTATTAGGGTGATTCCAAAAAATCTTTGTTTGAACATGACAACCACTAACCCACCAAAATGTGCCATTATGTGAAAAAGCATTAGTCAATAGTATTAGACAGTAATTTTCATTTTGATATTGTATTATATTTAGAACTTGCACAACTCAACCAAAGTTTATAATATGACGATTACATTGCGATAATGCAGAACGGTAATTTGTTTCATAGTTATTAAATATTACTGTTATTTTCATCAAATATTTTAAACAATCACCAAGTTTACGTTAGTCACTTTGATAATGAACTCTTGATGGCAGCAGTTTTGTTGGCGTGCAGAACTTACTGCAATGCTCCTCCACGACCTGCAAATGGAACTGCTTCTGTTCCTTGTTTTGTGTTATCGAAGCATTGAATTCTTGGATTAGCACCACACCTCTCTCAGCAAGATCATTTACTGCTTTCATTGAGTCTGCAGTTTTCTGACTGTTTTGGTATGATTCAAGGTTTTGCCATTCCGCTGGGTCATACTCCAAGAATTCCTCAGACAGACCAAGAATTTTGAACAAACTCAGCGTTGATCTTGTGACGAAGTTATGTAAACCCTTTGTTGCTGGCTGAAGAACTGGTGGAATACATTTCAGAGGATTGTCAGATCCATCTGAGTGTTCGATAGCAGCAGCCTTAAGTTGTTTTTTTTCCTGTTTACACTTCATCATCAAAGAAACTGAAACCGACCAGTATTCCTGAAAGATACCATTGATGGTTGTTAAATGCCTTTTTGGCTACCATTGCAGCTTCTTTGTTTGGATACACAGGCAGTGCATGTAACAAGGCAAGGTCATTCCTTGGAGCTGCAGTTGGTGATGAGCACTGGAATCCGTGTCTAACATAAACGGCAGTAATGAACAGACAAACCTCCTGAAGATGATGCCAAACTTTGTCACAGTACAATTTCCCACGAGTATTCCGTGATTCGCTGAACCCTGGCTGCTGTGGATTGTACTGTTTGCGGAACAGCCACATCTAGATAAGGTAATTGGCCCAGCCATCCAGCCTGCCCGATGGATAGCTCCAGGAAATATGAAATGTACTTCACATGGAGGATTGCCTCCTAAGAAAATTATGGGGAGTTCCAATAGCTCACGGTAATCATCTCTCTGTTGTAATTTCTCCAAATGAGCAACTGCAAACTTAATGATGTAATCTTTCCAGTGAGCAACCACAGCTGATGTTTTTCATCTTCAATTGCTGTGCTGAATGACTCTTGATCGATTCTAGGCCAAAAGTCTCGGAAGTGGGCGAAAAGCTCCATGTTTGGAGGTTTAAAAACATTGTGGATACTGAATATTTCCCATATTTTCACTCATTGACATGACTGCAGTGCATTAGGTTATTAATGTTCATTTCTATTTGTTCCTGCAAGTATACAGCACTATTAGAAATATTTATAATGCATATTATTTAATATAAATTGTGTATTGGCAAAGTCGCTACGTCTGATATGGTGGAAAATCGTATAACATCAAACTTTGACCATCTTGTGCAAGTTGAAAATATGCATTGAATAAAAAATATTTATGATTTAATGTCTATGCCAAGTGGAACTGAATGATGGGTTGGAGAAATATGATTTTTTCTTTTTAAAAATTGCCATTGGAGATGGAATCACACACACACACACACACACACACACACACACACACACACACACACACACACACACACACACACACACACATATTTTTTTATTTATTTTTTTCCACCGGCGGCCGCATCACATGACACGCGATGGAATCCACACTAACCAGAGATCCGCTTAACAAAATTATCCATACTTACAAATCATTTCCATTAACACTACTACTATTGCACTACAATTCCCATTGTAATCTGTTTTCATTACATTGTTAGGACATTGTTTTTATTGAGTATTAACTTAGCTGTAATAACTTAATATATACATTACAGTTCCAGCAATAAATATATGGGGAATCTAGTGTTGTGGACAGGAACAAAGCAATCAGAGAAATTGAGACCACAATGGAACTCTAATATAATACTAAAATTGAACAACGACATTTTATAAGCCTCATTTTTTTCTTCTGTTTTCACCATATGCTCAGTATGCAGTGCATAGCTTTGTTGTTGACTGCTGTGTAGAGCTGAGTTTAGGTGGTGAATCTTGTGCATTGTATCGATTAGTTGTTGACCATTTTGCTTCTTATTCAGAACTCACAAGTGGCCTACACAGCAGCAGTGGTCTCCCACTGACAGTGGGAGGCAATGTTACATTCTACCTCCTAGTCTTCCTACTTGACAACACAGTATGTTTGACTAGGTCATTTCCTGTCATTTAAAAGTTGGAGGAGATCGAGGTGATATAAAATCTTGAGACAGGTGATCAATTTTCTGTATGACAGATTTAAAAGTCTTAATACTGAAAGTTTTTTTTAAAAAAATGACAGGGAGAGAAAAATCTGTGAATTCAAGCTGATAAGAACATTGCAGTCATTGACTCAATGACTCAACCTAACACCTGGATTTATGACCCACTAAATGGACACACTTCACACCCCACAGCAAAGTGACTCCAGATCTCTGAACTCCTAGGACTTTCACTCTTCCATCCATAATGAAAACCTCAATCTTTATGATGTATCCCCCCCTTGTACAAATTGCTTGATGTAGCATCTCTTAAATGTTGTGCCCTTTTCTCAGTTTGCAGGTCATGCAGTCCACTTAGTGTATTGTCTGTTGAAGGCAAGTATACAGTATAAAGTCTATTGATGACCACTAAACATTTCAGACCCCGTTAGAATTGCATGCTGTAGAGATAACCAAGCACACAAAAGACGAGATGTTGGTTGTATTAGACAATCTACATTTTCACTTCTAGTTCTATTTGATGTGAAGAAGAAGCATCCTGTCCTGTGGGAAACATTTTAATTGAATAAGAGGTTGGTGGTACACCACTCCACAGCAAGGCTGAAGAAGCTGGTGGTACACCACTCCACAGCAAGGCTGAAGAGGCTGGTGGTACACCACTCCACAGCAAGGCTGAAGAAGCTGGTGGTACACCACTCCACAGCAAGGCTGAAGAGGCTGGTGGTACACCACTCCACAGCAAGGCTGAAGAGGCTGGTGGTACACCACTCCACAGCAAGGCTGAAGAGGCTGGTGGTACACCACTGCACAGCAAGGCTGAAGAGGCTGGTGGTACACCACTGCACAGCAAGGCTGAAGAGGCTGGTGGTACACCACTCCACAGCAAGGCTGAAGAGGCTGGTGGTACACCACTCCACAGCAAGGCTGAAGAGGCTGGTGGTACACCACTCCACAGCAAGGCTGAAGAGGCTGGTGGTACACCACTCCACAGCAAGGCTGAAGAGGTTGGTGGTACACCACTGCACAGCAAGGCTGAAGAGGCTGGTGGTACACCACTGCACAGCAAGGCTGAAGAGGCTGGTGGTACACCACTGCACAGTAAGGCTGAAGAGGCTGGTGGTACATCACTCCACAGCAAGGCTGAAGAGGCTGGTGGTACACCACTGCACAGCAAGGCTGAAGAGGCTGGTGGTACACCACTCCACAGCAAGGCTGAAGAGGCTGGTGGTACACCACTCCACAGCAAGGCTGAAGAGGCTGGTGGTACACCACTGCACAGCAAGGCTGAAGAGGCTGGTGGTACACCACTGCACAGCAAGGCTGAAGAGGCTGGTGGTACACCACTGCACAGTAAGGCTGAAGAGGCTGGTGGTACATCACTCCACAGCAAGGCTGAAGAGGCTGGTGGTACACCACTCCACAGCAAGGCTGAAGAGGCTGGTGGTACACCCCTGCACAGCAAGGCTGAAGAGGCTGGTGGTACACCACTCCACAGCAAGGCTGAAGAGGCTGGTGGTACATCACTCCACAGCAAGGCTGAAGAGGCTGGTGGTACACCACTGCACAGCAAGGCTGAAGAGGCTGGTGGTACACCACTGCACAGCAAGGCTGAAGAGGCTGGTGTTACACCACCCACAGCAAGGCTGAAGAGGCTGGTGGTACACCACTGCACAGCAAGGCTGAAGAGGCTGGTGGTACACCACTCCACAGCAAGGCTGAAGAGGCTGGTGGTACACCACTGCACAGCAAGGCTGAAGAGGCTGGTGGTACACCACTCCACAGCAAGGCTGAAGAGGCTGGTGGTACACCACTCCACAGCAAGGCTGAAGAGGCTGGTGTTACACCACCCACAGCAAGGCTGAAGAGGCTGGTGGTACACCACTCCACAGCAAGGCTGAAGAGGCTGGTGGTACACCACTGCACAGTAAGACTGTCACCATTACATTGTTAGGACATCAATTTTTTTCACAGATGTGACACCCGCCATTCTAAAATGATGGAAATTGTTTTCTGAATTCCTAAGAGCAGTTTGAAGTTTTTGGGTTCTGTATTTCTAGCTGATTTCACTTGACTTTACTTTCACTGCTGTCTGGACAGTACGGATCTGCAGATGGTATCACCTATCCAATCAAGTGAATCCGTCTAGTGTCTGAATACAGTATGCTGCTAGGTATTTTGCAAATAATTAATACCTGGGGGATAGGATGACCTACTCATTCTCTAGATTGTAGTGTGACTTTTAAATTTTAAAAATGATAAGTAATACTTTCCCTGGCATTCCACCATTGCATGCTGTAAAAAATAATGTAGTATAGTTTGGCTGGCTATTTTGAATACAGACTTTTTACTCGAGCAGGTAAATAAGGGGACAACCTGTAAACTTTATATGCATTTTTAAATTCTTTTAAATCAATGAAAATGTTCTTACATTAAATAGGTGGTCATGATGAAAATTTCATTGGAGGAGGAGCAAGGTTTGTCTGCAAACCAGGAGCCAGGAACATCACCATCATTTTCCACCCTTTGCTAAGGTAAGCTGAAATCATTTTTGATGGAGCATTCTTAGGAAAGGTAATTCTCTCTTAAATGATAACATATATATTTTTATTTATTAATAATAAGTGAGCAGGCCACATACTGTAAGGAATGTAATCATTTTTGATATATCTGGTCATGGAAATGCCTACACATTTGAACTGTGTGCAGTGTGTTCTAATATAGAATCTGATGGATTAAAACCTAGGTTTAGCTAGATCTTTGCAAGTGTCATGCTGGTGACCCATTTCTTACTGTATGTTCTGTGCTGTGAATTTTCATATTGATCTGAACAACACATTTTCAGTGGACAATTTAGCTGAAGCATGCTGCTTGTGCTTTTGAGGTCAGCACAGAGAGGGAAAGAGAGCAAGAGAGAGAGCGAAATGATTAAGCTTCTATTTTGATCAGATGGAGTCAGAGCATGGTCAGAGGTTGAGATGGAAAGGTGAAATTAAATTTAATTTCTCCTGATTTTGAACAATGTGACAGTCACCATCTCACTCTAAGTTGTGGAGGGCTGCTGAAACAGGTCACTCATTTCAAAGTTTCACTGAAGTCCTTGATGAGTTTGTTTCTGGTTTACTTTAACCCCTGAACTCCTAAAAACACTATTGCTATCTGTATATAATTTAATACAGTTAACTTGCAGAGAGATACAAGTGTCCAGTGTTGTAATGAAAATTCTTTCTTTTGTAGCTACATTATTTTTTACAAGGTTTCTCTATCTTGCATCACTAGTGATTTTAGTATGGACACTTCGGACTTGAGTCATTAAGAAGAGCAAAGCATAAAAAAGGAGTAACTTTGGACAAAACCATGTTGCATTGTGCATTGGAGGGGGAGGTAAATTTAAAATATGGGGACAGATTTATAGCTAGGATAGGGCATGTCCTAGATTAACTTTAAATTTCAGTGTAAAAATAAAGCTATCAAGTATTTGTATGTTAGATGTAAAAAAGCCAATATTAAACTTATCTGCAAAACAATAAACTAATTTGCACCCCTTGCTTTGTAATATGGTTTGTCCCGGAGAATATTTACACCTTTTTTTTTGCCTTACTTTTCTTAATGACTCAGGCCCTTCATGTTTTAGTGATTTAACTTTCAGCTTCTTAAGTAACAGAAATGCATTGTACAGATTGGTAGAATCACACACAAGCAGAAATGGCCAGTGATGTCACAGAATGTGTTTAATGGGGCAGTAACTGAGTTGATATGCTCAAATTTTCAGAGGCGCAGAGCGGGAACCTCAGGAGGGTCCCCCTAACCTCCTGCCCAGCAATGGTGGTTTTGCCACTGTGTTGGGGATATGTCTTCGTTTTGTGTGTTTTGCTGGGTTAAAAATTATCCATCATGTTTATCATTTGTGGAAAGTTGAGGTAGTACAGATTTTACGTTTATGCTTATATATGAATATTTTCAGTTTAGTTGTCCTTTAATAGATTCTTGAATGCATTTAAAATGTTCCTTATGTAGTTTTAAAAACCTATGTTGCCTGTAGAATAGCAGAGGGCAATTCATATTAAAATGTTTTTCTTCTTGTTTCCCTAAAAACAGTAGCTGTTCATACTGTATTAGTACACTAGAGGGCATGTGGTGAGCTATGATGGGTACTAATGTTGATTTCAAGCAATAACAATGAATAGTTCTGTGAGTCATGTTGTACTTCCAGAGTGTAAAGTAATAAGCTAATAACTACCTATCAGGAATAGTGTACAAAAGTAAAATTGACTTGCCTACACATTAGTTAAAGGTAATAATCGAGTATTGTAATGGCTGGCTTTACACTTTTTATGTTGCTTGTGGTTGTCATAAGCAACTGCAGACCATGACCGTTCAAATTGTATTTGTTACTTCTTTATAGGCTGATTGCCAGCTGTTAATTGGCCAGTCATGGTGTGGAAAGGGGCTGTAGACAATCCACATTGCACTAGTCCTTGTTGACCAAGTGGAGAGAGAGCCATTAACTGCATCACTTATGAACTGATAAATGCAATGTAAGTGTTTTTTTGTTTAGTCGGATTGTCCTATTAGGTGGTAGTCCAACAATAAAAGCACTTTGATAATACATTCTTTTCTTTTATAACTTAAAGTCAGCTCGCCATCCTAACATAAAACCCACATATCTTAATATATATGGTCATTATGTCTAGCTGGTTTTGAGTGCAAGAAAAATAAATAGATGCATTTTAAAGCAACTAAGGAGTAGTCATGCTTTTTATTATAGGATAGCTTGCTGCTGGATTTAATCATTCGCTCATTTGCACAGCATACTAATAACGTTAGGAAGCGGGCAGATGATCAAAGTGTATCATGATGTACTGGAGTATTATTGAATCAAATATGTTAATTCATTGTATAACTTAATTGTTGTTTACTTTCTCACCGCATGGTAAATCTAAGTCACTGGAAGCAATATTTTAAAATTAATTGGTTTGGTGAAACTTCTTTCGCAATTGCACGTGACTATAATGTTATGAGTGGCAGTACGCAAATGCATAGTAAAAACGTTTAGCTTTTACAGCTGCACAGTTTTTCTTTTCAAGTCGCATAAGCACTTGGCTCTGGAGGATAGTAATGTTGGCACATATGTTTTATAGAGCATTACAGATGTCTACATCATGGCATCAGGGTTAGTGTTCTAGACTGGACAATTGTTAAGACTGGCAGTTAGGCTAACAGGCTCTGAACACTCAATGTTCTGCAATGGGAAAATGCCTGTATAAACACCAGCCACATCTTATTAGTATCAGTCAGTAATTAGCAGCAATAGAAAAAAAGAACATTTTGTTACAAGACCTAAAAGTGCCTTTGTTATTGTGTATCGGTAATGTAAATATTAGTTTTGTGTTCAGTCTGTCATTAGTCTTCCCAGTCACATGGCTTTGTTATGTAGTGTGCGCTTCCCAGGTTACAGTGTTTATAGTTAATCACAGTTTTTTAGGGTAGGGGTGTAAATAGCAACTATTTGTTATGCTGTCCTTAATAACCAAAACACTGAAACACAATAAACCTAGCCACAGTGAATCTTTTGTTACAAGTCTACTATAGATCCATTTTAGGCATTAGTCCTATCAATTATAGGAATCTGTTAGCATCAAAGCTGCAATGTCCCATTCATTCATTAAGTAAAAGGATATGTTTTTTAAAATAATTTCTTAGATCTATTATAATAAAATGACCTAGTATATTGAGTTTTTGTATATGATTTGTTTGACAAGATACTGTTTATTTGCACCATCTGAAAAACTTGTCATGGGCAGGGATTTTTACAGATTTCCATATTAGTGTTGCATCTAATCTGACATTTTTGGGCAACTTGTGTCTGATAAAGGGTGACAGCTTCTAAAAATGTTAAGATAGGGATGATCATTCCTGATGACAGCACCTTAAAATCTTTCCTCCTCCCTAAAAATAAAAGTAATATGCAATAAATTAGTCTAAGACAGGCTGTCATAAAAGGTGCAACATCTGATCAGTCAAGATCCGATTTTGTAAATTGACTGTCCTTTTGTGTCTAAAATCTGACAGCATGTTACAACCAGCACACAGCTCTAGCAGTGCCCCAGGGAGTCAGATGTTCCAATAGACCCTGAATAAAGGAACAGTTGATCCAAAAATATACTTGGCCGATTCATTCTGTGTTTTATTATTGACCTATGTCAGTTTATTTGAGTCTAATTGCCCTAATGTTTTGTTAAAGCAGCTATGTAGAGTTTAGGCATTTTGATAAAAGGTATCTGCATCTGAATAAAATGTGTATGTTTGTTTAGTTTTCCTTATGGAGCTTTTTCATGGAAGGCTGTGGCAGCCCCTTTAAAAAGTGAGCAGACCTGGGTACATTATTGCATTTTGTTTGTACTGCTGTTTTTTTTTTTTTGTTTAGGATAAACTTTTAGTTAGTTACAACCTCATTTAGATTTAGGAGCCGAGCAACAAATTACCAAATTTCCACCTTGCAAAACCATGTTGCCCTGCAGGAAAGGGGATGCTTTTGTACACCTTGTATTGCAACATAGTTTGCCCAGGAGCAAATTTGTTGATTTTTTAAACACAGCTTTTAGACTGCGGCGCATGGTAACATACCATGCATTTTATTTATGGCTGCTCATAGTGATTAGAAGTCCATGTGGACAGCACAGTGGGTTACATAGACAACACACGCAATTGATGTAACCTGGCTGCAGCATATCGTTTCAATATCACATGCTGTGTTTACAGTTTGCACCATGTTTGGATTAAGACCACTTACACTGCTTGGATGTGAGAATAACTATCACTTACAGCAGTTAGCATGCTGTGTCTTGCACTACGTGTTATGCATGAACTTTGTATGTTCCACCCCGTCTTCAAGTGGGTTTCCTCTCGCAGTTGAATGACATAATGCGCTAAATATACCATTTGCACCCCATTGCCCACTATGGTCATTATTAGCTGTGTTGAGTTTTGTATTATTTGTTTACTATATTGTCCTGTAATACCATATACTGTTATGTCGTTTTGCTATGTTATATTACCCTCATGTATTATATATGCTATGTATTTGGCTTCATTTACAACTACTATGACTCCAGGCTGTAGACTGAATATTAGACTGTATTAGACTAATCTGCTGTATCCCCCCTCATGTTTGCTTTTCCCCAACCCTCCCCTTTTTTATTTTTCTATTCCCCTTGTGCCAGGTTTGAAACGGATGTCAATGTAAAATGTTAGAAGTGTTTGAACTATAATTGAGTGTAATATGTAATACCTGCTTATATATTATGCCATGGAGGAGGAAGAGGAAACGAATGAGTTATTACTGTTAATTATGTTTCTTTGATCTCCTCCATGGCAGCCTAGTTACCATTTCTGTGTTGTTTTATTATATTTGTATATTTCATTTGCTCTTCCTAGATATTATAGCTTGGTGAAAGCTATAGGGAACATAAAGGAACACCTTCCAGAGTTGTGCTTTTCTGTCCTGACTTTGCTAGAAGGGATTCTTAGCCACAAAGCAGGTCAATGAAGCATAGTTAACAGTAACTATATGTAATAATTTGTTAGTATTATAAAGCTTATGTTCCTTAATAAGTATTAATAATTTATTTAAAGATTATTATTATTATTATCGTAAATTTGTAAGGCGCCACGGAGCACTGCAGCGCAGTATAGTAGGGATAACAAGGACATACATCAAACAAGGACATACAAGGTAGACAAAATGAATTGCAGACATGAAAATAAAGGGTATGGAGCATTCTTCTCATTACGGAGCTTACATTCTAATTGTAAGAGAACACAGCTGAAACGAGGAGCGAGTCTGGCTTAGAGTGGAGGTTGGGACAGCTGTGAGGGTGTAATAGTGTTAATAATAAAAGTAAAGGGCCAAGTACAGAGCCTTGTGGGATGAGGGTAATTACCAGTATCAGAAGCAGCAGAGAGGTCCAGAAGAATGAGTAAGGAGTAATGACCATTAGACTTTGCAGTAAGTAGATCATGGATCACTTTTGTGAGAGCAGTTTCAGTGGAATGTTTGGGATGGAAGCCTGATTGCAGAGAGTCAAGAATTGAGTAAGAGGAGAGAAAGTGGGACAGGTGTTTGTACACTAATCGTTTAAGTAGTTTGGAGGCAAAGAGGAGAGAAATAGGGTGGTAGTTGGAGAGAGAGGATGGATCGAGAGATAGTTTCTTTAGAATTGGGGAAATGAGTGATTAAGATCTATTAAAGTGGTCCACAAATTAATATTAACTAATTTTAATTAACATTATTGTACTGTAAAATAAAAAGCAGTTTGTGTAATATTAGTCATTTGATGAGATAAGAAATATTTACAGTATGTGTTCTAGTGCTTTAAAAATAAATCTGTCCCAATCCTTATTTCAAGTTTTATACACCTCATTGTGATGTTTCACGGGGTGACAAGTGCACTATAAGACACAAAACATTTAATGGAGCTTAAAAGTTTAATTCCAGCAAAGGGGAAAGATTTTTTTTTCTTGTTTTTTTAATTATGTTTAAGATACTTCTCAAATCAACAAAATTACACTGCTTAATGACCATTTCCAAATACTGTATTTTGTTGTGTGTATGTTTTTATAAACTAAACAGAAAACTGCATGTGCACGCTGGAAAAATGCATACTGGATTTTAAAAGCACCACAAGAAAATCCACACACACTTTCTCTTATTCTCACGTACACTTACACACGCTCTTGTGTTTTTCATGCAATTACAATTGCATGCAAGTTATTGAAACTTGCATAGAACATTGTGAATAGTAATTGTAGAGGAGAGATTCCACAATTTGTGCCAGTTCTGTATATTTAGAACCTTTAAGAAGTTACTGTATCCATAGGTTTTATTTCTTTCCATAAATATAAAACACAATATTTACACATCACATGGGATGAATTGATATGAATTGAGTTCCTGGGTCATAAAGCATATTTCCCCAGTCTTACGGTATACTGTGATTTATTTCTGCTGCCTAAACTGTGTAGTAAAGGCCATTTGAACGTTTTTATTTATTGTAGAAGTAAAGTCATCTTAGCTGTATGCCTAACAATGCCTGCATGGCACTGCAGGCCAGAGAAGCTTACCTTTCTGTGATGCTACTGACACAACAAATTATATTTATGATGATATTGTAGTTCATAAACTCATGAAATTGTTGGTTCATTTTAGTGTATCATTAAAAATTTCTCTGCCTTCCTTTGTCATAGGTTTTATCGTCCGATTTTATTTCATAGTTTAAAAATAAATGAAGCGCACAATTCTAGACAGGATGCTTTTAAAAATGCCTGTGATATTGGAGCCAGCTCTTAATTTTATATGTCTTTCTATTGTCTTTATGAGAAAAGTACCGACCTTTCTGTTGTATCCGTAAAACAACTTAGGCTAATGGGTTAGTTTAATCCTAGGTCCATTACATGCAGCAAATAGCTACAACATCATAATAAAGTCTTAACCATCTTGATGGCCTTGAACTTTTTTGAGAAATGCAGTATGTAATAATATATAATATATTAAGGTGAAAATAGAAGTTTCTTGTAGCAGATGTTACATTAGTGTGTATTTTCTACTCCTTGAATAATGTTAGAATATTAGTAGGTGAATCTTTTTGGTTAATGCTAACCTCACTTCAAAAGGGATTGAGGTCATTTGTTTATTTGGACTTGATAAATAAATATTTACCTTCTTTGCTAGTCAAATCCTAGTGAAATTTATGTGTCCGGAATATTTATTTTAAATATGATATTTTCAAATTTAGTGCTCTTACTGTAGATAAAACAGTACGTGTCAGGAACAGTGGTACTGCAGTGTTTTGTTTTAAACACTAAATTCCCTCTTTTATTATGTGACATTTTAGCAGATTGCTATATATTTTATTTCATTGTTTAAGATAAACTCAGTTTGCTGTTTGTATCTGTATATATGAGAAAAGTTTGGGTGGGGTGGCTGGCAAATGAAAAAAAAAGATGACTATTTTCTATTCCAGACATAAACCATAATGACCATTTCCACATAGACTAATGGGTTTACAAGCTGACATTCAGTTTCCATTTACTTAAAACATGGTCTATATCATCATCATCATCTATTTATATAGCGCTTCTAATTCTGCAGCGCTGTACAGAGAACTCACTCACCTCAGTCCCTGCCCCATTGGAGCTTACAGTCTAAATTCTCACACACAGACACACACACACCAATTTAATAGCAGCCACTTAAGCTACTAGTATGTTTTTGAGTGTAGGAGGAAACCCAGGCAAACTCTATATGAACAAAGAGACAAATCTCAGTGGAAGTACTGTAAATGACTCCTTATATATGGCCTAAAGTTTTCTGATTTGAATCTAAAAGTTGGAAAAGGGATTAAAAAAAAAAAGGTAAGCTGTGAACTCCCAGTTCCATGTTTTCATCTGCAGAATTTGGACTGCGTGATCAAAACACCTTGTGAACGGATTAAACTCCCTTGGTGACATTTCTTTCATTCCTACACAAGATTATTTGATCTCAATGCAAATAGAGAGAAATTTCACAAGGCAAAATGGCTAAACATGTTTGTGAAAGTGTTCGGCTTGGCAAAGTAGTCTGTGTAAAGGACTACCATAATGGTGCCTATATCCTGTGTTTATTCTGTGCAATAAGAGGTATATGGAATGTGAAATAACAGAAATAGAATGTGAGATGTCCCTGCTCTCTGGGACGTAAACTTCTTATTTTCATGTTTTCTTCGTGTATACCCACAATAAAGAGAGTTTAGTGTTGTATTGCCACCATATTTCTTTCATATGGATTATTTATATATGGTCATATTTTTGACTGCTTCTAAAGTTTGTTTTTTGTTTTTGTCATCTCATGTTGTTATCCATGTCTCTTAGTGATCCCAATGCTCTTAAGTAGTGTGAATATTAAAAGAGCATTTTATTGCTTGTACTTTGCATCCTACCACATTGTGCCAGGGACAACCTTTTACCTGTGTTTCTATATTCTGTGGATAAGGGACCCACCTCTCCACCTGGGTTATCCCATTAAGGCAGCAGGTACAATCATTATGGAGTGCAGGTTTTTCTCGTTCCTCCCATCATTGCTATCTTGTAGTGTATTGATAGTGTGACTTTCTCAGCATTACATCTTTGTTATCTAGGTGTTTGTTACATTTGTATAACGCATGCCATAAACTTCCCACCATGTTCTATAGGCAGTGAAAGTGTTAAGTCATTTAACAATATATTATTAAAATAGCTTTCTGAGTTTTGTATTGCTGGTTTTGTTTCTTCCTGAGAGAGCAGCAGCTGACTTTGGTAGTCGTTTTGTCTATTGTGATTAGCTGGTGATGTCTGTGCTATATACTGACATTTGTCCTGGCACACAGCAGATCCATTTCTCTGGGAATTATATGTTCTATAAAATTGGGTTTCTGATCAAAGTCTCTCTAGTTTGTTGTAGACATATATCTTCATTTTTTCTATAACTTGCGGTTCCAAATAACTTTTTTTTAATTGAAAAATAATTTGTCATATCACTTTTAGGAGATATTTTCAATGGGCAAAAACCTTTCTTATTTAAAAGAATATGTTTACTTGATCACATTCATGTAAGAAAATACCAGCACATGAGTAAAAATATTTGTGTCTTTGCCCTGCAAATTGTAATGCTGTCAAATCCAGGACAGACTGGTAGCATTAATGAGTCATTTGAGTTTTTAAACCAATTTCATTATGAATAAAACGCGAAGTCTCCTGGACTGACATTACTCATTACATTTAAAAATGTCAGAGATGTGTGACCAGAAAGGACAGGTACAAGAAGCCGCACTTTCTCCTGCTTTAAGGTTTCTTCTAATGAGGAATAACATGCAATGTGCCAGATTTATTTATTATTTTTCTCAAGTAGGAACCCATGTCCCCAGTGCTGTGAAGCAGCAATACTAACCATTGTTCCACTCACTTCATAGTCTTCATCATCTATTTATTTATATAGCGCCACTCATTCCGCAGCGCTGTACAGAGAACTCACTCACATCAGTCACTGTCCCATTGGAGCTTACAGTCTAAATCCCCTAACATACATAGACCAAGAGAGACTAAGGCCAATTTAATAGCAGCCAATTAACCTACTAGTATGTTTTTGGAGTGTGGAAGGAAACCTGAGCACCTGGAGGAAAACCACACAAACACAGGGAGAACATACAGACTCCACACAGATAAGGCCATGGTCGGGAATTGAACTTGTGACCCCAGTGCTCTGAGGCAGAAGTGCTAACCACTAAGCTGCCGTGCTGCCCACAGATGTGTGTAACTGACTGATGTGTGCAGGGCCGCCATCAGGGGGGCACAGGGGGTACCCTTGTACCGGGCCCGTGGCTCACCAGGGGGCCCAGCGGCACAAACTTACCAGGGGACCCGCTGTCCTCCAGTCCCTGCGTCTCCGCAGCTTTCTTCAGACTGACTGTCACGGTGACAGCCAGGCTGAAGATAGCAGTGGAGACACCGAAACTGGAGGACAGCGGGCCCCCTGTAAGGAAGAATGCAGAATGCGATCGCAGGGGTGGAGAAATCATTCCCCTGCGATCATGTGATCTTCCTGTGACAGCCAGGGAGCTGTCAGTCGTGATCGATATGTTATTATCACTTTTTTTTTCTTATTCTCCTTTCTTTTCAACTACTAATTAAAAAACATTTTGAATGCTACTGGAGTCATTGGGGAGGGGAGGGTTAATCGCAGGGCCATCTTAACAATATTATATATGTGTGTGTGTGTATATATATATATATATAATATATATATATATATATGTGTGTGTGTATAGCCGGATCATGACCACAAAAGATAAGTTTTGTCTTTGGGGGTTTTTTTTCGTTTTTTTTTTTTTTTTTACCTGCCCATCGTGCCCAGTCGGAGAGACTGCCCTGGTTCATGGGGGGAGAGGGTCATCGGGGGGGGGCGGGGGCGCCCTGCCTGCCTGCCTGCCTGCCTGCCTGCCTGCTTCATTTGTACTGGGCCCCACAATTTCTGATGGCGGCCCTGGATGTGTGTAACTTGCTGACTGATGTGTGTGTAACTGACTGATGAACTCACTTGCTCTTTTATGAAACTGGCAAGTCTACTGAGAGAGGCAGAGAGAGTACTTCACTAATTGTGCTGGCCATAACAATTAGATATGTATATTTAATGCTAATTTTAAATGAACTTGCTCTTTGATAAGAGTTTGGTATACCCTTTAGGTGAGTACAACTGGACAGAGTGATTGTAATCCAGGAGATCTTGTGTGTGACACCCAACTTCTAAAGTTTTTTGGTTTGTACATTTATAAAATGTGACTGAGACTTGTTTGGGGGGGGGGGGGGATTCAATTTCCCCAGTTTAGCGCCGTGATAACTCTATTACTGCTATTATGGTAAATTCAAACTGGCTCTATGCTCACAACTCAGGGATTCATTCAGAGTAGATGGTACATCCTCAGTGGTGGTTTGCCTTGAGTTTGTATGTATAGATTATATAAATGTAAGCAATTTAGCAGCATTCATATATCTGTATTAGTGCTATTGTATGTTTTAAAATGGTTACAGTTGTATTGCTTTTGCAAGGTTCTTGTTCTTTCCAGTATACGTTAGAGTAACAGGAAACATGTGGCCAGCCAGAGACTTGCAAAGCATACTGGGACTTATAGTTGCAGTAGAGCTGTAGAGACACAGGTTGCTTAAACCCCTAACATTTGCAACATTCAGTATTTCCAAGTGATACGTTTCTGTGTAGTTCTGACAATATTGTTAGGGTTAAGTTTATAACCTCATGCAGAAAATAATAATTTCCATTTTCTTGCCAATGCTATCATCTTGGAAAACAGAGGTATTAAGTTAAGCATGTTGGGTGCGTAAATGATCTAAAGTCATGTATTTTGGACCCCATACTGAGAGGAACTCTTGTCACAACCCATCAGTCAGCTTCATTACACAGAACAAGTAGCATGGCCTGCTTCTTGGTAAGACCTGCTTGCTCATTTCCTGGGGTCTGCTCTTATGTCCAAGACACTGCTTGCCTCCTGCTTTTCTTCTTTTAACCCTGCAAGCAGTTTCCCCCCTGTAGTGCTGACAGTGGAAACAAGATGTCAGATCACACTTGGCATGTCAGTGTCATTTTTAACATCATTCAGAGAAATGACTTTGCTTTCAACATCCTTCCTAAAGCTAATCTTCTCAGTACTGTACATGCAGAATGGTATCTGACAGCTCTTTCGGGATCTCAGTGAAATGTGAGTGTTTTGTGAATTATCCCAGGGCAACCGTGTTTCACAGCTGTGTTACCAAGTCTCCTTTGCAGGTCATGTAAAGCGTTATTTCACAGAGTCACTGACATGCCACCTGTAAAACTCATTTGTTTGTAATGTCTCTATTGTACATCAACATGCATACAATTACAAAGACTACTTTTTTAACCTGTTAATGTTATTGCAGACCAGAATGAGAGATTCATAATCTACATTTCAGTTTACTGTTCAGTAATTTCATGCTGATTGCATACAGGACTATATATGTTATCTTGTGATCATAGCTACAACTTTAACCGCGTGTGTTTACCATTGAGTTGATCATTTTAACAGATTTTATATTTTACTTTTTATTGTTTCCATATTTTGGTACAATACTTTAATTATTTTTATGGTAATTATATTTGGGGGGAAAAAAGGCAAAATATGTTTTCATTGTCTACATGTCTTCCCTCTATTCGTTTACAGAGTCTAGTACATCCTGGCAGATACCCCTACATGTATTATTTGAAATTCACAGACAGCAATTATATAAATAGATAGAGATAGATATAGATGGAGAGATAGATATATATAATGTTCTGAAGGGCATGTTCTTAAGTGTTTGTCTTGAATGAGTATAAATATTGCACTTGCATATCTAAATCAGCAGACTATATGAGTCTGGCACTTACCTTGAAGCCAATTGTGTCTTTTACTTCAAGGGATAGGTCAGCCACCAGCAAACTAACTCCACAATAATTTTGAGCTGTCTGTAACTAAAAGGTAGGCTACTATTAATTGTGATGTGCTGCGGGGAGCATCTACAGCGATAACTGGTAGTGTGTAATACAATCTGCCATGTCTCTAACCCAAGGAGTGAGTAAAATAGAGAATAATTGGGGGACACAACTGCTTTTTACTGTAAGTGCAAATTATTTTTCTAAGTGATTAAAAGGTTATCTTAGATAAAATGGGCCTGATTCATTAAGGCACGTTAATAGCGATGCGTGCCATATTTTATGTAAAATCACTCTGTGCATGCCCATAACTGGATCATACGCCAGAGAACACAGTAACGTCCAATTCATCTTTGAACGCATAGTACTCTTACTACAGCCTTCAATTTCATGGAGGGAACGGGGAGAGGAATATACATATGTACTTAGTCATTGTACAGTAATGGCGTGCCAAGCGCACTCAGCAGGGTCCTATTCAAGTTCTTGGCATCTCTAAGGTACATGTTTGTCTGTCATATCACTTGCACCAGTTACAGGTCAGGTGTAAGTGCTGAGTACTAGTTATGATGGCTGAGTATACATGCTAGCACATGTCAATCAGGAGCAGGGGCGGACCCAGACATTTGTCCTACCCCGGGCGATTTTAGGGGGGGCGATTTAGGCCCCACCCCCTTTCTGTGTTCTATGGCTGCCGGCGGCTGCACAGTATGTGCCGGTCCGTTCAGCAGTGACAGTGTGCTGTCCCGCTGCTCTGATTGTGTTTAAAACACAATCAGAGCAGCCAGGCAGCACACTGTCACTGCTGAACGGACCTGCACAGTGTGCAGCTGTCGGCAGCAAGCCCCTGGTAGGGGGGGCGATCGCCCCGATCGCCCCTTCCTCTGGATCCGCCACTGATCAGGAGCAACTGTAAAAATGTATTAATGATGATGATTATACAGTAGACATTTATTGCATCCTAGTGAGGTTTTTTTTTTATGGGGAAAAAAAGCTTTTTTATTATATTAACAGGTGACATTAATTGATTTTTTTTTTCTGTGCATTATTTTTGAACTGTATACTCAATATGTACAATATACTATTCCACGCAGTGTGTTGTCTGTTAGAGCAGAGCACACCTAAACCTGTATATATCAACAGATGTATCTTTACATCCACTTCTTGTTGATTATGTTGATTATGGGTGTGCTTATGTCCGATTTTATATGCGTTTTAATAAGAAATCACACAATATGTTAGTTTGGGTGTGGTAGGGTAACCTGGCACTTACAAATCCGACACACAGCGATAATATAATGATATCGACTAACCATGTATTTCCAGCAGCTAAAATCCTCTTCAAATGTAAAATGCGAATTTGCAAAACCCATACAGTAAAAAATCACGTCACTTTTAATGGACATCATGATAACTGCAGTTTTAAAGTGGCAATGGGTGGAACCACAGCCTATATAATGTAATCCAGGCTGTGGGTCCACCCATTGCCATTTTTTACTGTATGGCTTTTGCAAAGTCGCATATTACATTTGAAGGGGATTTTAGCTGCCGGAAATACTAGTTGTCACTTACATGGTTAGTCGATATCATTATATTATATTATATTATATTCATAGGGGCATATTCAATTGTCCGAAAGTCCCGCAGCGTTAAAACTAGTACAGTTAATACGGTAATTTGTAGCTGGATTTCAGCTCGCGGCTCAGGGAGCTGCGAGCTGAAATCCAGCGAGTAAATTATCGTATTACCTTTTTCCGTGTACGATTACCGTAATAACGGTAATCATGCGCGGACCGCGGGATTTTCGGCGTTTCCGTCAACAATTGAATACGCCCCATTGTCTTTTTTTTTTTGGGTCAGTGTGGTGTGTGTCGGGCATGTAACACAGGGAGAACATACAAACTCCACACGGATAAGGCCATGGTCGGAAATCACTAGTGCTAGTCCTAGTGGTTAGCACAGTGGCCTAATGCTAACCGCTGGGCCACTGTGCTGCCCAATCTATTTTTAAAACCTGTGTACAAAAATTTAGATTGACTAACTCTGTCATAATTTGTCAGAAGACACATGTTATTTTTTGAAGCCCCACCATCCTAGATAGTCTACCAGGCTCTGCTGATGTATTTTAAGCACTCTGAATGCTTGACTTTAATGCCAATGTGTACCAGTCTTTATGTAACACTTAGCACATAATCTGGAAACTAACGCACCCATCTATGTAATGATATTTTACTTTTTTATGTTTAGGAATGTCCTATTATAATTGTAACAGTAACACCCAAAACGTGTGACCCTTCTTAGAGGACTTCATTTGCTCTATGCTGCACCCAATACATGTTTGTGACTCAGATTCCGCAGCAGTGTCTTGTGTTGTATTTCAGAGTCCATTAGGCACATCTATTAAAAACAACAGGACAGCAGCCACAAAGCTTTATTTTATTAGCCTGCCCACTGCAGGGTTCCTGCTCCAAGACAATAGGAGGGAAGATGCCTAATGTGCACAGCGGGCATAAAGCAGACAGGGTGATTCACAGACAGAATAGATGTTACTATTAACAGCAAACTGCGCTAACAGTACAAAAATAAAAAAAGCTTTTAAATTTGTAATTTGTATGCATCTATGTTTGTTCTTGTACAGTGTATGGAGTACATTTGCACGAAAATCAGTAAAACAAAGACATCACAGAAAATATAAAAGATGTCTGTGCATTGTATGCCTAGTTTTGCTTTCTAATGTATGGGGACCCACTAAATGTTTGGAACAGTAGATGCGTAAGGAAAGCTACTGCCCCAAGTTTTTAAATGGCTACTGATTTCATTCCTCTTTTTTTATTTTGTAGGATTCCTGTCATATAAATGCACATACACTTATGTGAGTAGGTTATTGTCTCAAACACATATTGATATTTAGAAGTAAATGCACTTATAGTGTGGCCTGGCTTTGGCAAATAGTATTTCTCCTTCATCCGGTCTGGGGGACACTGCTTACCATGGGTTGTGGAGGGGAGCTTGGGAGTTGGCACCTAACTAGTTAATTTAGTACTGCTGGCAAACCCCTCCCCTCTACAAACCCCCTGCCTCTTCCTGTCCAGTTTTTTTTAGGTGCCCTGGAGTTGGGCAGCCTTTTTGCTTAGTGCTTAGTTTAATGTTAAGAAATTTTATTTTTTCTTTTACTTTTTACTTTTTTTCAGGTGGCACCGCTGGAGTGTGTTCTACTATAGAGAACACACTCACAGCTTGGCAGCGCAGGCATTCCCCTGTCAGCAGAGAGCCAGCGGTTCTCACTGACAGGGACTGAAGTACAAAGTGCCTGATTGAAGGGAGTGACAAGCGGTCTCATGGACCGCTGCACTCCTATAGCTTCCCCGTTAACCGGCGCTGCCATTACAGGCATAGAGCGCCGGTTATCGGATAATGAAAATGGCGGCGGCCATCTTGGATTTCGGCAGCAGCGCCTAGGAGAAGGGGCTAAACCAAGATTCCCCCCTCAGACATAGGAGGGGGGCGTCGGAGACCTTCCGCTGCGGAGACCTCTGTCCTAGAGGTCTCCACCACTCTGCCACGATTATGCAAGTTCTTTTGGAGGTTTTTGAGGAGGAAAAGAACTATAGGAAGGGGGAGCTAATACATAGAGTTCCCTCCCTCCTTACAGAGAGAGAGATGGTCTTTCCCAGGTCTTTTGGCGCCAGCACAAGCCCGGGAAGAGGAACAGAGCTGAGGAGAAAGCACAGACTGCTGTCAGATCTTCTCCCCTTGATGGCCCTTGGGCTAAGTATCACCTTTAATTACACACTTATCTGATGTTGTAATACTGAGCTAGCAGGTTTACACTATAGTCTCCTACTAGCCATTGACATTTTTGGTGTTTACTAATTGCAAGTACAACTTTTAGAAATATATCAGTTGATTACTTGATATTACTCTGTTCATTACATACTTTTCTCTCCCTCTCTCTCTCTATTATCTATCTGTATATTCAGCTAGATTTATATTTATTCTGTGTGTTTGGTGTGCCTTCCTTTATAAATATGACAGATAAGGGAAAGGGCCCTATGCCAAAATATTTCACATGTTCTAAATGTAATGTTAAATTACCTAGTGCTCAGAGGGACCCGTTGGCGCTCTGCACGACATGCGAAGCTGAGGCTTCCACTGCACAGATACCACAGGTTTCAGTCCCACCGTCGGTGGAACCGGCCTGGGTCACCTCCCTTACACAGTCGGTTAGTTCTTTAGCTCAAATGGTCCTTCAGTCTAACCAGTTGCTGACTACTGTGGCAACTTCTGTGGCTAGTAACGCGAGTTTACAGCTAGACCCCCCCGGCTTCCTCAGGTTCTAGTGCCTTGAGTTTGCCGGGACCATCCTCATTACAGGCTGACCCAGCCCTGGTTGCTACAGAACCGGCATGGTCTACAGCTTTTATCAGAGGGCTGAATAAGCTTAACCAGCTACTTGACCCCTCTAGTACCCCGTCTGCTAAAAGAAAGAGGCCTAGATATGTTAATCCCCTATTGACCCTCTCAGATTCTGAGGAGGAGTCTGAGGAAGAAGGGGAAATTTATTTGGACACTGACCAAGGTCATTCCTCAGAGCAGGGAGAAGTGTCTAAGGGCCAATTTGTAAACGATTTGGTTTTAGCGTTAAGACAGGCGTTGGATCTCCCGGAACCGGAAGATGTAACCCCCAGAGACAGAAGTCTCTTTAAAAAGGCCAAGAGGAAGGCCAGCCGTTTCCCCCCTTCCGCGGAACTTAGAGATATCGCTGAAGGGGCATGGAAACATCCCGATAAAAGATTTTCTATCCCCAAAAGGTTCTCTTCCCTGTATCCCTTACAGGAAGAAGAAGTGGTTCGCTGGGAAAGCATTCCCAAGGTGGACATTCCTATTGCTCGTTTGGCAAAACGTACTTTGCTCCCAGCTCCGGGTTCAGCGTCCCTTCCGGACGCCAATGACCGCAAGGTAGAATCCCAGCTCAAATCCATATTTGCGGCTGCGGGTTCTGCCTTTAGACCCACATTTGCCTCGACCTGGGTGGCTAGAGCCATGGAGGCATGGGCAGACCAGCTAGCTGAGGCCTTACAGGACTCCGAATTTCTTCCCCTAGCCTTCCACTTAAAGGAGGCTTCGGGGTATATTTATGAAGCAGCCCAGAACTCAGCGGCAGTCTCCTCTTCCATTCAGGCGGCCTCCATTTCAGCCAGAAGGACGCTTTGGTTGAAATCCTGGGAAGGTGATGCGGAATCGAAAAGGTCCGTTGAAATTATCCCCTTTTCGGCTGCAGGTTTGTTCGGCCCGGAATTAGATACTCTTATTTCCCAGGCCACGGGGGGCAAGAGCACATCTTTGCCAGTTTATGCTAACAAGAGCCGCACCCCGAGGGGTAGCTCCTTTTGTCAGCCCTTTCGTGGGGCCTCTCCCCATAGGGGACAGCCCTTTAGAGGCAGGCAATCCAATTCCAGAGGCTCCTCCACCAGAGGGAGGTCCTCGTTTGCATCCAAACGCCAGGCCCCTAAAACTCAGCAGAAGCCTGCGTCCTGACGACCACCCTGTATTGCAGGGGGCGCCTGTGGGGGGACGTCTGTCTCTGTTTTACGAACAGTGGGCAGCGTCCTCTCAAGATCCTTGGATTCGGGGAATTATTTCAGAGGGGTACAAAATAGACCTTTCAGGACCGGCTCCACGCCGTTACTTCCAGGCCCCTCTTTCCCAAGATCCAGTAAAAAGACAGGCTATACAGGATTGTGTAGCTTCTCTTCTAGCTCAGAGGGTCATCTGCAAGGTTCCAGATTGCCAGATAGGAACAGGGTTTTATTCCAACCTATTCCTAGTCACGAAGCCGGACGGCTCCTTTCGCCCTATCCTAAACCTAAAGGGCCTCAATGTTCACTTAAGGGTGGACAAGTTTCGGATGGAATCTGTAAGGTCAGTGATAAACGGCCTAGAAAAAGATCTGTTCATAGCGTCCATAGATATAAAGGACGCGTATCTCCATATTCCCATTTGGGTTCACCATCAGTCCCTTCTCAGATTTTCGGTGGGATCAGTTCACTATCAGTTTCGGGTCCTCCCCTTTGGCCTATCAACAGCGCCAAGGGTCTTCACAAAGATTATGTCAGTAATGGCAGCATGTCTTCACCTGCAGGGTGTTCAGGTCGTTCCTTATTTGGACGACCTGCTAATCAAGGCTTCCTCAGAGAGTTGCCTAAGCTATCACCTATCCCTCACCCAAGCGGTACTCGAGGGCCACGGATGGCTGATAAATTTAAGGAAATCCCAGTTGGTTCCGTGTCAGCGCATTGGTGTTCCTGGGACTCATCATGGACACCAGCAAACAAAGGATATTTCTCCCAGTAGAGAAGATCACCTCTATTCAGAAGGTAACCTCTCAGGTTCTGTCTTCTCCCAGACCCTCAATGCACTTGTGCATGAGGCTACTGGGAAAGATGGCGGCCTCCTTCGAGACCATTCCCTTCGGTCGAGCTCATTCTCAATGTTTCCAGTGGGACTTATTGTCGAAGTGGTCAGGTTCACACCTGCGCCTAGATCTTCAGAAGATTTCTCTATCCAAGAGGGCGAGAACATCTCTTCAGTGGTGGCTGTGCCAGGATCACTTGAATGTGGGCAGATCCTTCGCACCTTGGTCGTGGATCATAGCCACAAGGGACGCCAGCCTCAAAGGTTGGGGGGCGGTGGTCCTGCACCTCCGGCTTCATGGATGTTGGTCGGTTCAGGAGTCGACTCTCCCAATAAATGTATTGGAATTGAAGGCCATTCTTCTAGCCCTTCAGGGAGCGCAATCCCTTCTTCAGGGCCACCCAGTCCGTATCCAGTCCGACAATGCCACAACTGGGAGGCGGACTATCTAAGTCGAAACCAGATGATGCCGGGAGAGTGGTCACTTCACCCGGAAGTCTTCCAATCTCTAGTTCGCAGGTGGGGTCTTCCAGACATAGACCTCATGGCCTCCAGACACAACAAAAAGGTCCACAGGTTCTGCGCAAGGGTAAGGGATCCCTTAGCGGCGGCAGTGGACGATGTCATGGGAATTCAGGATGGGATATCTGTTTCCTCCGATCCCCATGCTTTCTCGCGTCCTCAGACGAGTTCGACAGGGTTCCCTACCAGTAATTCTGGTAGCCCCCTTCTGGCCACGGTGTGTGTGGTTCGCAGAAATAATATCTATGGCGGAAGGTCCGGGATTTCACCTTCCGTATCGTCACGACCTTCTTCTTCAAGGTCCATTCCATCACCAGAATTTACATCAGCTCAATTTAACGGCATGGCTGTTGAAGCCAGCCTTTGGAGGGCTAGAGGGTTTTCTTCCAGTGTAATTCAAACGTTGATGCGAGCTAGGAAACCAGTGTCATCTCGCATCTATCACCCGATTTGGAAGGCATATATTAGATGGTGTGAAAGTAGGACGTACCACTCGTCCTCCTTTCGACTCCCTCGCTTGTTGGCTTTCCTTCAGCATGGCTTAGAGGCAGGCCTTAGATTAGGCTCCTTAAAGGTTCAGGTTTCAGCCCTTTTGATATTTTTCCATACGAAGTTGGCTGACTTACCAGACATTAGGACTTTTTTCCAAGGAGTTCTCCATATACAGCCTCCTTATGTCCCTCCTACAGCTCCATGGGATCTCAACTTGGTTCTGGACATGCTCAAGGGACCCCCCTTCGAGCCTTTGAACAAGGCGGATTTGAAGTGTTTGACCTGGAAGGTCCTCTTTCTTCTGGCTATTGCCTCTGCTCGCAGAGTTTCTGAATTAGGAGCCCTGTCCTGTCGGGAACCTTATTTGGTGTTCCACGAGGACAGAGCGGTGTTAAGAACCCTTCCTTCTTTTGTGCCAAAGGTAGTTTCGGTTTTTCATCTAAACCAGGAAATAATTGTTCCAGTTTTCTCATCCACTTCTCATACGGATCAGCTATCAATGAAAAAGTTGGATGTGGTTAGAGCTCTCCGCATTTATGTTAAAAGAACTTCCCAGATTAGACGGACTGACTCACTGTTTGTTCTTTATGACGCTAATAAGAGAGGCTGGCCAGCCTCAAAACAATCCATCGCTAGATGGATTACGTCTACCATCAGGCAAGCTTATATTAAGGCTAATCGTGCTGTGCCGGAGAGACTTACGGCCCATTCCACCAGATCAGTGGGGGCCTCGTGGGCAGCAAGGAATGTAGCTTCTGCGGACCAGATTTGCAGGGCAGCCACCTGGTCCTCTGTCCACACCTTTACCAAATTTTACCAGTTTAATATATTTGCCTCTGCGGATGCAAATTTTGCTCGTAGTGCTTTACGAGCAGGGCTTTCAGAGTAGTCCCACCCTTAGGGGGCTGCTTTAGAAGGTCCCCATGGTAAGCAGTGTCCCCCAGACCGGATGAAGGAGAAAAGAGGATTTATGTACTTACGTTAAATCCGTTTCTCTGATTCCGTCTGGGGGATACTGCGATCCCTCCCTTCTGTTTTTCTTCTGTGTCTTCTTGTGTGACTGCCCTTTTTTATCTTGGGCTTGTTAAAACTAACTGGACAGGAAGAGGCAGGGGGTTTGTAGAGGGGGGGGGGGGTTTGCCAGCAGTACTAAATTAACTAGTTAGGTGCCAACTCCCAAGCTCCCCTCCACAACCCATGGTAAGCAGTGTCCCCCAGACGGAATCAGAGAAACGGATTTAACGTAAGTACATAAATCCTCTTTTCTTTCACACAGAAGTAAATAATTTAAATAGTTTTACTTAGTCATATTATACATCCCTTTCAAGGAAAAGGGGGTGTTAATATCCTTATTTTATGAAAAAAATCATGTCTGACCCATTATTTAATGCTAAAAGAAACCAATATTATGGACCTCAACCTTCAAATACATTCAGTTATCACAAGTGTAGGCATCACATTTCACTAGGGTGTGCACCCATGGAAATCTAGAGCGAGTGGTACTCGTTGCAGCACTGCTGAAGGGGTGTGTCTTGCACTGCCTATTTGGCTGGGGTGGGGGGTGAAAATATGGGAAAATAATACTTCTGAGCAGAATCAACGTCACTGGAAGCTGTGGACAGCCAGCAGCAAGTTAAGATTTTCTAAGACCAAGTTAGCACATTTTTTTTATTTTTTTCTCAAAAGGTTTTTATTAAGTTTTTAGTAAAAGAATATGTAACAAACATAGCAGTTACCAGAGTACAGTGTATAATGTAGATCCAATAAATCAGACAGAACTATCCATAAACAATCAAAAAAGTACGTTAGCACATTTTAATACCGTTGGCACTTAAAACAATAACTGCACCCTTGCCCTAAATTGTACACTAAATTATAGTGCAAACTCTATGCATCCCAACTAGATGAACCACCCTAGTATTCACTTTATACAGAGCTACCACTGACAGATTGTATGTAATAGGTAATGTAAAGGCTGTCCATAATCACTAAGCGACCAAGGCCTCTAGCAAGGCTTGGTAGCTACCCTCCAGTCTAGCAAAAGCAAAAAGTTGTGCTATCCAACCAGTTGTAAGAAGGCATCCTCTGCGCTTGGGAAGTCATATGGAATATAACCCCTGTAATAATACACTGAAATTATATTACACTCCTTGCTTACCCTGTGGATCTGAAGCACCAACAGATAATGTTGAGCTTGGGGAGATATTTTTTTTTGTAGAAACTTGCCCCATATCATTAATATTCATGAAGATTAACTTGTTTGTGGTATGTTTCTCACATACATAATTAGAGAGATTTCTTTCAAAGTTGCTCCCAACTCTTAACAACATACAATTTCACTGCCAGAAAAACACAGAAAAATAAAATTGGAAAAAAACAAAAGATTTTTGTTTATCTGCTTATTTGTAAGAACTGGGCTTGTTTAATCTGTCCATCTAATATAGTTCATATTTCAACTCCTATAGTTTGACTTTACACACTGCTATAAAATGTAATTTAAGCATGCAGTCATAAGGAATGCATGCGATACATTAACCTATTTTCAAACGAGTATACAGTCTTTAATCAATAGCAGGCTACATGCATAATGTGTTACTTCTCTTTAATTTCCCTATTCCGAACTCCCTCTCATGTAGCATCTTTATACCCATTGTAGCAGGGCCGTCTTTCCCATTGGGCACGATGGGCAGGTGCCCGGGGGCCCAGGGGGAAAGGGGGCCCTGGCAGGTCTGCTGTAAAAAAAATCCTGTAAGGAAAAAAAACAAAAAAAAACTTACCTTTTGCGGTCACCAGGTCAGGTGACGATCCGGCTCACTCCCTGGTCCTCTCTTCCGTGATGCGCTCGCAGTGAATGTCGGGCGTGATGACGTCATCATGCCATACATTCACTGCGAGCACAGCATGGAGGAGCACAGAAGAGTATTCAACGCATCGCGATTGAAAGGTAAGTATATATAATCCTTTTTTTTTTTTTTTTTACTTATATATTTATATATATATAGGGGCCCCGGTGCACTGCTGTGCACGGGGGCCCATACTATTGTTAAGGTGGCCCTGCATTGTAGCTGGATATTTAAGCTCCAACATACTATTGTGTGTGCTGTTAGAATTGTTGTAGCCAATTATGATAGTGTACTGGTAAATTAATATTCTATGTGACTGCTGGTGTCTGTGCTGTGCCCTGATAATTCTCTTGGAATGTCACCAGTGTCCAACATCAGTATTTGCTTTGCAACATTGTTACTATTTTACTGATGTTTAATAAGTTATTATGGTTTAGGATTGAATGTTTTGAATATGTAATTTGATATCCATCATGAACCATTGATTTTTGTGTGCGGTAATTTTTGCATTATAGTTTATTTTTAATATATGCTGTGTCTATACAATTATGTTTAGCTGTTTTATCTGTATTATTAAATTTGAATTTTCACATTATTCTGCCGAAAAATGATTAAATCTTCTCTGTTATAAAGCCAATGAGCAATCTCTTTATGTACTATTTCCACACTTACAATTTGCAGCACCACTGTATGTGGTCAGTGAGAAATGATTATCTGACCAGGCTTTACTCATATATGACCTTAGTTCAATACAAAATCACAGCCAGCTATCACTCCTACATTTCCTGTTACATGCTTTGGAAGACAACCTACATGCTATGTCATCACTTTTTCAATCTGACTTTATCTTATACAACACTCTTGTGAAGGCCTCCGGTTTGACATTTGAGGAACTAAGCCCATCATGTAGCTGATTGAAGCTTTCAAATGTGAACTAAAGCATGGAGTAGCTATATGAAGGTTCTGTCAGACTTGTGCTGCACAATTATGGTATTATATGTGCATCTAATGTATGTAAAACATACTTGAGGAACTTTTTGTGTATATTTTTTAAAGCTAAACTTCCGCTTAGTAGTGTAAGTTGTTACTGTTTTACATTTTAAATAGGCCGATGAGAAAGGCATGAGTGAGAGGACCAATAAGAGACTGCATGCACCATGCTTGAGGCTTCCTATTGGTCTGTGGGGTTACACCCCCTCCGAAGCATCACACAGCTCCTATGTTTGGCCAGGCAGTGAGATAAGTGACTAAGTCTCTGCTGCTTTTAGCATCCCTTGATTTATGCTGACGGGAGCAGTAAGAGGGTGGGTTTTAGTAGTAGTGTTAATAAGTGTTCTTGTCACTGTCATATCATTAACGTCTTTTACATGGTGTAATGAGTTCTTAATTAGTAACCATTTTATTTTTAAATTATGTTTACCTTATTAATAATAATAATAATGATATATTGTTACAAGGGACAAAACTACCTTTTACTTTAACATCCTCATTTCGCCAAATAGATTGCCCGAAGCCTAAAATAAATTGTCAGCTGTAATGTTATTGAAAAATAAAAGGTAGACTATTTCTCAGTACATTTTGTACCGACTCAGTGGTGGCTCTCGGTAACAGACGTTTCTGAAAGTAGTAACCTGACCTTTTTCAGATTGTATTAACATTTACAAATTTGTTTTGGTGTGCCATGCTGATAGAGGCATTGCTAGGTCTGATACACTCCTGACAGCTCGTGCCTCTTGCAAGTGAAAAATCAAGTCTGTTTTTCAATCTGTGTCAGACATGTTCTTTTTATTGCAAAATAGTCTGCATAAAGATACTCTTTCTTCATATGGCAAACCATATATTTGTTCTCCACTCCAAACTGGAGAATCCTTGTGAGAGGCTTAATGTATCTTCAAAATTAATTTTTATTATTCTATGTTACTTTAAACAGAAATGTATAATATCACATTGCAACATAGATGTTTCATGCAGAAATACACCATGCAACCCTGTTGCAGCAAGTACGGTTTAACAATTCATCTGCCTCCCATAGTCAGTCTATTTCCAAACTCTTCCTCATTACAATTTATTTGGGTATTTTTGCCTACGGTGTCATCTGCAGCATTACATACATGTTTTTAGGTCACAAAGGCTCATTTATGAACCGCAAAAATGTGGGCCCGCACTACATTATTTGCACAAGTTGCCATCTTGTTCATTTAGCACATTTCAACGTGACACCCAGTCCCTTGTATGTGATAAAAACATTGGAAAATAACACCCAGGAAAAGTGTCCTATAAATCCAACTAGCCATTTTTAATCAAAACGGTCCAGCAAAAACCAGGATATTACAGTTGGACTTGCTCTGCATAACCAGCTCTTCACACCTGGCAATGCACATTTTCAAGTTCAATTATGCAAATAGCGTAGGCAAAGAACTACAGAGCAGTGGAGAATGGTCATATAGTCAGATGAATCATCCTTCCTCACGCTCTAACAAATGGGACAAGTGCACATTTGATGGCAGCCTAAAGACCTCTACAGGCCTGAGTGCTTATTTCCAACAGTGAATGGTTCTAGTGATTATACAGTGTCGCAGGGCACGTCTTCCTGTCATAGTTTAGGTACAGTCATTCCCTTAGATATCAAGATCAAAGCTATTTGCAACGTAATCATCTTCAACCCATCTTCCAGCATTGCTCTCCTCATAGTTGAGCATGTGTGGTTGCTGAATATTTTGATGAGCATGACGCTGATGTTATTGATATGTCATGGCTTCTCTGCTACAAGATCTAAACCCAGTCAAGCATTTATTAAATATTCTGGAACAACGCTTGGGAGAGCTTTTTCCACCACAATTATCAGGCGTCAGTTGTAGAAGAATGGTACTGCATCCCACCTGCACAATTCCCGACCTTGGTTGACTCAATGACTTGTATTGCCTCAGGTACACAATCCTGGACATACCATGAGAGGAAAAGGAGCACAACACTTTTATTTATTTTTTTCCTTGTTGTTCAGCGCAACAATAGTTGAAAAGAATACAGTCACTTGGTGTACTACTTTTTACGTGGCATGGAACAGGTTAAACATGCTGTTTACCCAGCTTCATATAACGTAATTTAATGAGTCGTGGTCCCAGCTAAGTGCACAGGGAAGATAGCTGGTGATTATATTCCCTGTAGGGAGACTAACACAACTTAAGCTAAGAAATAATGATCAAAATTCACACGGCTCCCTTGGTCTCCATTTATTTACCTGAACCTAATAAAGGAACAATTAGAATGCCTAAAGTGGTCCTGAGCAGAGGGATGTTAGTAGAATGGATGCAGGAGGGGAAAGTGAATCTTATAACTGAATCACATTAAGCTTGTTTGCTATTCACAGTGTTTACACGGAGACTGAAAAGCCTGTATTTATTAACGCTGATAGTGGCTCTGCAACCACTATGAATTTTTTCTTTTGGTTTAGTCAAATAATTTGAACCATTTAATCAATCTCTGTTGTGCACTGCATGGCCATAAATGATCTATAGAGTTGAGGAATGGACATACTACTCATCATAACTGTTCCTGATTTCTTCCTTTTGCATGCTCATTTGACCCTTGAATGTAGTTCTGAAAGTAAGGGGGTGATTTATCTGTCATAATAAGTGTAATATTTTGTAATACAATGTTTATTTTTAATATTGATGCAAGACTATTAATGAGCAATCTATGACTTGAGTCTTCAAATTGTCCCACATGCTTGCTGTTAACTTGTAAACAATGATTAGGCAATGTATGTACCATTTTGCTTTACGAAGCTTAAGGTCTTCAAGTATGGGATTTAGATCTCTCCCAGACAAAAATACAGATCTCCCAAGCTGTAATGTCAACGAATAGTTGACAGGAAGAGTTTAAGGTGCTTGCAGATCTGAATATAAACAAGTCTAGAATACATTATTGGACAAATGTATCCAGTCACCTTTAGCCACTCTAGATAGAATTTGTGTTTTTAGATGGTATTGATCACAAGATTAGGGTTGTTGTCTCTGTCTGGATTATTAATATATTATACCTTAGTCTTCTAGACAGAGACTAAGACATTGTAGTAAACCTAGTGTGTAGTAACGAGGACACCTGCTGTTTGTGTGACACCTAAACATGTAGAACTATCTGTTTTGTGATTATGTGTATTACAGGGACATATGGGGTGGATAGTTGAACAGTGTTTCAAAATTTTACAGCAAATGCAAGATCACTCAGATCACATAAATCCAGTGGCTTCAAATAGCCATAATAATTTGCAGTAGAGGAAGCATTATTCCTTATAAAATACACATTTTTCTAATTTACACTAGAGATAACATCAGAACTCACCTCATTGTTTATATAGTGACTTTTTACAGGCGTTTATTCATTTACTACCATCACTTCTGTTTTATAAAGGGATAAATTGCACTTTGTCAACAGGTACCGATCGTTTTGTTTGCCCATTCTCCTTTTCTATAGCTCTATTTGTATATTTTAGGAAAGAGTGACAAACTTGTTAACTTGTTACATAGTAGAATGTGTATCACTATTTGCATGAATTGAATATTTTCAGTATATCATATATATCATTGGTAAACTGAAGATCTGGAGCATCTGATTTAAAGATGACTTTTTCCTTGTAATAAAGCTGAAGCAGCTATTGTAGGCGATGAGATACGTTGTACAAGCAATGTTTAATGTTTAACACTGCACTGCACAGTGGGACATCCAAACAGAGCAGCAGGAAATGTGGCTAAAGAATTACGAGGAGCCAGCCTCTCATTGTTCTACACAAATAGCATGTAATCACTTGTGGGTTTCTTCCTTCATTATCCCATAATGGTTGAATGTATTTGTGCGATATTAGATGAATATATATATATATATATATATATATATATATATATATATATATATATATGTATGTGTGTGTGTGTAATATATATATATATATATATATATATATATACATATACACACAGTATGTGTATATGTGTGTGTGATAGAGGAGTGGACGTGTCTCTAGTCTGGTGCTTGTACCCTGTATCTGGTCACTGGTTCAGTTTCTAGCTGCATCAATAAAGCACACGTGACTCTTCATGAATACAACCAATTTGTGCTCACTATGCACCTTCCATTTTCTATTGCTTAAATAGTGGACATGATGGAATTTAGAGGTGAACAATATCGTATCATCACGTATCAATTTTTTTTTCATTTTGACTTAACATGTTTTATTTTTACGATGCTGAAAGCACAGAAAAACAGAATATTTTTCTTCTTGACCTCCATTCCACTTTTGAAATGCAGGATTTTACAGTGTGTGTAACATTGAAGTGATCATCTGCCGTATGAGGTGCAGATGCCAGAGAGAGTGTTAAACCTACAGTATGCAGATATATTTACTTTTATGTAACAGAATGTTACTTATTTTAAGCAGCATGATTTTCATTTTGTGCTGAGATTTTGAAAATACATAGATTTGATTCTTTTGGTTCTCTCTGCTCATGATGCTGGAGTGTGAAATATACACAGTGTTGGCAACTTTGATAAGTGAGAAGGTTACATCAATGCATCAGGACCCTGACCTATCCCCACACACCTTGTTTTCATGCGTAAACAGGGATCTCTTACATGAGATTTTACAATAACAATGTTTTTATGTTTGTAAATACTTTAAATTGTTTATATACAGTAAATGATTGTGTACAGCATGGTAAGCTCATAGAAGTTAGAAACTTGGACAATGGTAGCGATGTCAACACCTTCCTGAGGATCGATATGGCAGCTTTCACTAACCTGTACTGTATTTTTTCAGTAACAGATGCGTCTACTGCATACATTAAATTGTGCATGTATGTTCTCATATCAATTTGCAGGAAACGACATGTTGCTTAAATGCATTTGTCCTATAACCATAAACACCTACGTACGTGTCTCATTGGTCACCTAATGCCAAAATTAGCTAAATGGAACCAAAAAGTGAATTTGCAATATTCAATATTTGTTGCTTTTATTTTGTTGTGGTAGATATTTTTAGATTGGTACACTGGTATGCAGGAGATGGACATGTTTGTGCAGCTGAATTCTTAGTTAGTTAGTGTCATCAGGTATACAAAAGGCAATAAAATCATTACACCATCCTGTCCTAATTCTTCCAGATAAACCGCTTCAGTTCTAATAATAACCAATGATCTGTGAGCTGATCAAAAAACAATATCTTGTTGGTTGGAGCTTATAATATAGGCTCATTTTTCAAGTGCCACTAGCATCTATATTGTTACAGGTTTAACAGTGTTGTAAGTATTATACAAACCACACTATAAAACCATTCTGTAAGTCACATTATTTGATATGTATGTATTAAAGTATATAGTATTGTAGTCATGGGCAACCTAAAATACTTCAAGGGACACATGTTACCTGTAATTTCAAAAATTAAAAAACAACAAAACAAAAATCAGAACCAACCTTGGCACTCCGACCTCACTAATTCTGAAGTTCCACCACATGCCACTCATACCTCCCCCTTGATCCAAAATAGCCTCAGTCCCCTACTTGACACAAAATGCACATACATGGACTCAGATCCTATATGTATTCCAAAATTTCCCCAAATGCCACTCAGATCTCCCCACTTAGTCCCAACATTCCGGTCAGACCTCCCTCACATGGCGGCAGGGCCGGATTAAGGGAATGGAGGCCCCTGGGCTAAGGGGCCCTCCATTCCCCGCGAGGCCCCCAATGTGAGCCGTCTGCTGCCCCCCACCCCCCGCGAGGACCCCCCCAAGCACTTACCTGTCAGTGCAGTCCTCCGTCCCGGCGCGCTGTAAGGTCCTTACTGAGGAGATCTCGCGAGAGTTCATGAACTCTCGCGAGATATCCTCAGTAAGCAGACTACAGCGCGCCGGGACGGAGGACTGCACTGACAGTACTCAGCAGCATCGATCGGGCCGGAGGCGCCCCCGCCCCCGACCAATCAATAATGCTGCTGAGGAGTTTGAAGGGCCCCCTGGATGCCCGAGGCCCCTGGGCTATAGCCCAGTTAGACCTCGGGTTAATCCGGCCCTGCATGGCGGTCAGCTACTGCTCTTCTTACTGTCTGAAAAGGAAAGAGGGAGAGCATACTACACTCTTTCCTCCACCTCCTCCTCTGGTTGTGTGTGTGACCCCCATGCCTTGTGCTTTGAAGCCACATGACATGGAAATCAGCAGCTCCAGTTCTGCCTTAATTTCTGCTTTATGACAAAGCAGAAAATAAGTCTAATCGGATTGCCCACCATTGTTGTATTTTCTTTGCCATTTAACACTTTCTTTATATGGAGCAACTAATGTAATTATAAATAAATGTGCTACGTATGTTCAATGCATAAACATTTTTTATTAAATTTGTGCTTCATTTTCTTCATGGTAATATAGGGATGACTTTGGCTTTTGACTTTTCAATTCTACTGTGAGAGTACATGTAGCACTGAATAAACAGAATAAAACCATTTTCATCAATGAACATTATTTCTTAAAAAGAGAAGCAGAGGCAAAAAGAGACCTGGAGGTAAATGTATCATACCCCAGTTTTTGCAACTCGCGGGAGATCGGCGTCTTCGCAGCTTAAATTTAAAGCGCGCGCTGCCTTGTAAAGGGAAGTTTCCCTTTACAAGGCAGCGCCGCTTTAAATTTAAGCTGCGAAGACGCCGATCTCCCGCGAGTTGCAAAAACCGGGGTATGATACATTTTACCCCCTAGTGATGTAAAGTAGGATAAACTGTATTGCAGCCATAATGATTCTTCTGAATGTACATGTCTGTTTGCTATCTTCTGGGCAGGTGTAAATGGTTATGAATATTAATTAATGAACACCTCATGTACTGGCAGGCACATGCTCAATGTGCCACTAAAAAACTAATGACGTAGTGAAACGGTTTGAAGTCTGCCAGCTCATTGGGGCTCTGAAGAGTCAGGAAGAGTGAGATGGCACAATTTTCAACTTTTTCTTCTCTCAAGAATGGTTTGTGTACACATCATATGAGGTTCTCGTGTATTCTCATCAAACTTTATCCTGCAGGATATGCCACACAGTATACTATAGGTCTACTAGCAATAGTGCAACTGCTGAACAGTGACACTAGCTGCTTTAATTTCTCCTGTAAGTGCTGATCCCCTGTCAGATCTGCCACATTAGCTGCTGACAGTTGTATTGTCTTTCAGCAATTGGACAGGAATGAAGCGTATAGCATCTCTGTCTCAGTGCAGCGTTCAGCTACATAGTGTAGCTGCTCCCTTTGGAGGCCATCACTTACATAAACACCAATAGCTAGCAACCGATTAAACAGCACTTTTCTGTATTTTACTAATTCCTTATTTTGCTCAGGTCTGTTTCTTGCATACAGCTGAACACAGGACAGTAAGTCTACTTGTGCACATAAAGCTATTGTACCTTTATCAAATGTATGGTACCTCATTCCCCTGTGCTTGAATTTATCCGTATTATCCAATGATGTCACCCCCTTTATGATGCCTGCTACACCACTTTTGGCCTGTAATTTAAATAGGTGATATGAACAGGGAACACTGTGCTCAAATTAGCAGGATGATAAGATGGTTGTCAGGTAAGTGTCCTAGGGATCTATGCTGCAACTTGTGACAAGATGAGGTGCTCTCACTTACTGCACTGCCTAAACAATACCCCCAATAGGTGTAGAGTCCCAGTCATCATCATCATCTATTTATACACCATGCTGTACTCCCTGCACAAGGCAACAGTTTGGCATTCACGTCCTGCACTACTTCCACTTATGTTTTTAATGAATAACATTCATTTAATTGTAATTTGTATATTTATTTATCAAGAGACTATTTTAATGCCTTTTAACTGCAGCCTTTAGTTGACTAGATAATGTCAGATACACTTCTCATTAAAAATTTTGAGAGTAATTTACTTACAATTGCAAATAACATGTATAAATCTAGGAAACCAGTAGTGCCACCCACACATCGTAAGGAAGTCTATATAGCATTTTGAAAGACATTGGCAAGATGCTACCTATTGTAGTTTGAAAATGGTGTATAAGCACTATGAAGCATTGTCTCACTGTCACACAGTTTAATCACTGACATGATATTAATGGCTCTGTGAAATGAAATAATTTTGCAGAGCACTTAATGAGTAAGGGTGAATTTGAAATTAAATTCCAAGAGAATGCTAATTTTTACAAAAAAAAGTGTTATCAAAATTAAAATCCATTTTTTCTATTAGTATTTATCATTAGAATTCTTCTCGTTTCTGATTTCCTTCCTTTTTGTTGCTGTTTAGTAGTAGGAAGGTTACAGAATAGGGGCAGGACCGTTCTTTGTGACTGATGTGTCCGGAGCATTCTGGTGTGGTCTACTGTCCCTTTTTGTATCTGATGGGGGGAAGGTAGCATTTTGGCATAGTCTGTTTACGCTTTTTGTTGCTGAAAGATGCCAGGAGCGTTTGGACATGGTGGACTAGCACTCTTTGTGATTGGCAGATGACAGGAACATTTTGACACCGTACAGTGTCTCTTTGGCTAATAGGTGACCAACATTTTTTTATGGCATACTGTCCTCTTTGGTGCTGGCAATTTTTAATAATACAAAAAATAGTTGCTGCTGTTAAATGTGTAGTAATATTTCGCATGGGGTTCCTGAAGTTTTTGCTTTTGTTGAAAATTGCTTCATACTGCTGCTACTTCTTTCAAACACATATACCATTGCTATACAGATTGAAGAGGCATCTAAGTAGTCCGCCCTGAATACAAAGCTGTTAGCTTACAAAACATCCTTGACCACCTACCTACCTTTTTCCATTTTTGAAGCACTTTTAACATTCGATCTCTATATGCTTGTTGCTACCTTTAAATAATATATTTAAATGAGTTAATCGTTTAAAGCTTTTATTGTCTTGAAAAGCATTGCACAAGGATAAATAGGAATTGATGGATATCTGTCATTTGTTTTATTTTTTATTTTTTTATTTTTTTTCTCAAATAAAACATGGCGCAGTGAGTCTGATGCATTATAATCCATGTATTCATCCCATTTAGGATGCTGGAATTGGCCCCCAAAGTGTGAATTGTCACATGGCTATCTTCTGTTGTACTGCACTGTAAAAAAAAAATGGTGATGAAATATAAATGATAATAGACAGGCTCCTTAATGTCCAACATCTGTTTTTTGAAATCCTTACAATTAAGGGAAGTATGACAGTAATAATTTGCATGCAGATTCATTTAATCAGAGAGCTTTAATAGTAGCCAGCTGAAGACTTTGTTACACACACACAAAAGATAAAATACACAATTGCAAGGTGCTCAGATAATGAACGCCTAGCTTTCATCACTTCCTTATTTTACTTGTCAGCTTTTGACAAAGGTTTTTGTCATTTCTTTGTGATAATCATTCATTGCTAAGTTTTCATACTTTGACAAGAGACCAGTCTTTATCTTCCAATCCGCTCAAAGAATTTTATAATGAATTACACATTGAAAGCGTCCCCAAGCTGTCCACCTTTTTTTCTTTATTTTTGTTGAAAGGCATCCTTAGAGGTCAGCACTTGACATAGTGATATAAAGCAGGATTTCATTAAAATTCACGCTGGTAACAGATTATATTGTTCTTTAACACTGAAAGCTTTTGTGACATGAGCAGTTTTTAAACTACATATGCATGTGGTTATAGTAGTGATGAGCTACTCCTGGAAACTACAAGACACTATCTGTTGGTATGTTTTTAAAATTGACAACTGTGTCTGTGGACCTGCCACTCTCTAGGGACATTCATGACTTAGATTTTTAAAGAAGGTGCATTCGATCTAGTAGAAAGGAATCATAATTTTCAATAGCCTGTTTGTGCACCCAATGCTTGATAATATTGATAATACCCATACAGTGTTTATGGAAGGACTTTGGTACATGATTGCATGCATAGCATTTGATATCTCGTGGTATTTGTTATATGGAGGTGACCGATTATCATTTGGTTTTTAGCATAGCTAGATCAACAGGGCCAGTTTCCAATTTGGCCATACATGCATCTGGCAAAAAATGGCAGAAGATTTGATACTTTGGCCAAGTGAAAATGAAGTGCTCAGTGCACTCTACATATGACGGCACAAACAAATCCAATAGCTGTCATCTGTCGAGTGTGCCTGAGAAAGATCAAATGTCTACTTATATTGGAGCCATGTGCTTTCTGGTACCTTACCGCTTCCTAATAACTGTTTGTGCATAGTCAACTTTACTTCCTGGTTGTCATACTTTCTACCTCTACAATAACCTTAGTCTGTAGTGGGAACTGTGGTAAAGTTATCTCTGATTAAGTTTCTCTTGCAGGGTACACACCTATGCAATCTTAATTCAGATGCAATTTCTGTAACGATTTCACCAATGATTGAGTACCGATGAGCATGTCATCTCGTGCGTACTAACCTACACAATTTACCTTCAGGTCTGAGATCCTCATCTCTCATAAACATCTGATAAAAAAATCATGACTCTGTACACACTCTACATATCTATGCCTATACTGTTGGTCATGAGTGTGTACGCACTTCCACTTTTGCCCAAAATCGTTCCTTTGTAGATCGTTTTTTTGTTTAGGTTAGAAAACCAAATTAACAGCTGCAATGTTTCTTTGTAAGATAGTGGGAGTGTACACACTCTTGCAATATCTGAACAAACTATTGTGAATCATGTGATCTGCACGATAATGGCATAGATGTGTACTCAGCTTTACTGGTTTGACAGAAGAACACTTTGTGCCTCTGTATCACTGTGAGCTATGCAGCATCGGCATGCAGTCTATCAAAGCTCTCACTGTATTAAAGCTGCCAGTGCAACTCCATAAGAAAGATACATCTACTTTATAAACGCCAGGTAGAAGCAGTAGAATTGCTATTCCTGTTTGAGGTCTGGTGAGCCTACAGAAAAACATGGGGACATCAATATAGTCACTATATAGCAGTGATGGCTAACCTGTGACACTCCAGGTGTTGTGAAACTACAAGCCCCAGCATGCTTTGCCAGTAGGAAACTAGCTGATAGCTGGCAAAGCATGCTGGGGCTTGTAGTTTCACAACACCTGGAGTGTCACAGGTTAGCCATCACTGCTATATAGGGTGTTTGAACACCACGTTGCAGTCAGTATGACCCATATGCACTTTAGCATTGAGTCTACCAATTTTGCTGGAGGGGTGCAGCACCATTCTTATACAAGAAAGTCACTTAATTGATGCCTGGTTGATTATGATGTCTCAGGCATTATTGCAGAACAATATAAGCTCTACATTGTTCAGATCTGGTACAGAGAAGGCCATAGCATTTAAAAAACATCAGTGTCACGCTGGCCAAATCATTAGAGGAGCACACACATACTCTATGGATGGGGAAAGATACCGTTTTCATCAGGAAATAAATCCTTCAGTGTGGGGTAAAGATGATCTTTCAGTACTATTATGTTACCAAGTGGCATTGACCTTGTCATCTAAAGGAATTGCTGCACCTAACTCATGCCAGGACAATCATCATCAACAAAGATGATGAAAAAATTGCTGCACTTAAATCATGCCAGGACAATCATCATCAACAAAAATGATTAAGGAACTGCTTTACATAAATCATGCCAGGAACATGTGCCCCACAGCATTATACTATCACCTGAACTGTTCACCTTTGGAAACAAGCACTCAGAGCTATAGAGCTCTTTCGGTTTGCACCACACGTGCACTCATCCATCTGTTTGTCGAGAACCTGGTGAATCATGATTCTTTTGAGCATCATCTTCCTCCACTGTCCTGTAGACCATTACCTGTGCTCTTTGCACCACTGAACCCGCAAACGCACATTGGCCGGTGAATGAGGAGTGGTTTTTGCATTGCAATTCAACTGATATTCTGCTCTGTGGAGTTGTTGTTTTTTTGGGGGTTTTTTATGAACTATGGTTGCTTTTGGAACAGGTTGAAATGTCATTTAGTTTATATGCAGTACCCTGCTTATTTTGTCTTGCTTATTTAATTAATGCACACATATCAGAGTAAGCGCTTCCACCCAGTTGCTGTCATTTGCTGCTGACTTTTTGGGGGATTTTTTTTTTTTTTTTTTTTTCAGTTCCGTTCTGAAATCACCTTAGACATGTTGCTTGTGGAAGTTGAACTATAACTGATTCTCCTGCCAAAGTTACCCCAACAATTTAAATATGTGAAAATCACTATGGTCTCCTCTTGCAGGAATGCTAGCCCCAATTAGTCAGGCAGGACAGCATATCTATATATCATGCTGAGATTATTTGATTAACTATTGAGTTTCCTCTATGCTTGGTGTCCCTCATTTACCAAGATGTTTCCATTTTTTATTCATTCTGTGTAAGTATACTAAATTTTTTGTCAAAAATTGAGGATTTTCAGATCCCAGTGTAGATTGTAAAATTGAAAGATAGCTCTTAAGATTTGATCAGCTGTCACCTAAAGCTGGGTACACACTACAGAAATTTCGACCAACTTTTTATGCCAAGCGATTTTACATGCAATCGATGTTCGATCGCTTGGTCCATGGACTGCATACACACTAGCCTTGTTTAGGACGATAAAGGGAAGAGCGGACGTCCCTTTAGCGACTTTTTACAGCCATGTTGTCGTGAGCAATGACTGTAATTTCATACTCACTGTTGTGGATCGGTCGGAAGTTTATACACACTGCACAGCGGAAACGAGATTGGAACGAAAATATTAAACGATACAACCAACCAAATGAGGCGACAATCGTCCATTTGGGCAGACTTTCAACCATCGTGTCACTGCACACACTGACCCGACTTTTGAACGAGCGGTCGTATGTCGGCTGATTTAGCTTTGATTTGGATGAAAACTGTGTAGTGTGTACCCAGCTTAACAAAGCAGAGGAAACGGTCCTGTTTAACTGCAAGCTCCGTATCATGAGTATTGTATCTTTTCTGAAAAAAAAATTTTGTGTTATTTTTTTATTCATTAAGAGCAGTTGACCAACTACTAAATCCTTATAAACACCCTGAACCTATCCATTTGCAAAAAAATGTTTCCCAGTAAAATGTCTTTAGATTGCAAATACCAGCAGTCTGTAGGAGGTGTGGACATTTGTTGAGTACAGATACAGATAATGCATGATAGATGCAAGCATCACTAGGTTCTGAAAAGGCTCACCCTCTTCAACAAAGCTCACCATATTCATAGTTGATTCAGTCATGGACTGTTTACAGTTACAAGTGGCACAAGATAAATAGGTTCTTTTGTAGCTATCCCTGGTGTTGTAGTCACGCAACAAGGTAAGTGGAAAAATTAGTTGTTTTTTTGTATTTAAAAAAAAAAGCTAAAACACATGTGCGCTAGACATAGATATAATACCCCAGTGCCTAGTGCCAATGCTCCCAGACACAAGGGCCTTTTATCATCCATGCAATATCATGACAGTATCCGGTGTTTCTGAGCCATATGTTGGAAGACCATATCTTTCTCATTTTGCAAAACAAAACACAAAAATAACTCAAACACTTTTTTCGTGCCAATGGATCCATAAAAGCAGCTTAAAATTTCTGGTCATAAAAATGCCTACCAGTACAAATTATGGGCAATTACAGCTATGTACTGACAATCCGAGGAAAGATATTTTATGCTGCAATATACCGTATTTCCCCATGTATAAGGTGCTCCCATGTATAAGACGCACCTTAATTTTGGCCCCGAAATGTAAAAAAAAAAAAAAATATTACGGTAGCTGTCAAAAAAGGCAGGGAGAGTGTAATGGCCGACTGCTCTGATTGTGATCGGAGTAGCCGGGCAGCACACTCTCCCTGCAATCTCCCTAGATCCCCCTGCTGCCACTGTAACACTGCACCTCAATCCCCCCGCTGTCACTATAATGCTCCCCCCGCATCCCCGCTACCCCTGTATAAGACGCACCCAGGTTTTAGACCAAAGATTTTTGGGGAAAAGGTGTGTCTTATACATGGGGAAATACAGTATTTATTTTTTTGTCACAGCCCCATTGTTCTGTCCCTTTTTAAATCTATGACTTTTTGCAAGTAATCACCCTCCATCCCCAAAAAGCCAAGCTAGGTGAAGGAGGTTACTGTATTTTTGTTTTTCTGACAGCCCAAGGCATTTAGACTAATATGAAAGTATTCTTCTTTTGGCAGTACTCTGTAAGTGTTTGAAGCAGCTCAACCATGTTGCATGAAGTGACATTCACATGATATGGTTATTGGCTAAACTGCATACTGTGCCAGGGAGATTTAAAGTGATTGTATGCATGTTTACTTCTGGACCTTTTTGCAATGGTACTATGGGTGTAGTGTACATACTGGTGAATCTACTGACTTGCTATTGATAACCGAAGAGTAATGACATATACAGTAAAACAAGCACAGAACATTTCATAACGATATGTTAAATCACCCAGTATTGAAATAATGTTAAATGTTATGAAATTGCCATGTTTAAAAGGAACGTTTCTTAAGAAGCCAAATAATTGCCTTGCAGCATCTCACTAGGGAAAATCTAAGCCTGTACAAGTAAATGAGTGGGAGAGACGGGGAGGAGTAAAACACGCTGCTTGTCTATATTGCACACAGAAAACGACAGGAAAAGAACAGCATTATTGCTTACTGACTTGTTCTGCTGATGATTGAGGCATTTGGGAGAACAAGCAGAAAAATGATAGGTTGCTTTCACATTGGTAGAAGTTTAACAAATGCTCAACCATTCTCCCTCCATCATCCCTGTCGTTTCTGAGAGGTTCAGTGTATTATATTGATGCCTTGGTTCACACTTATTGCCGTATTCCTTTCAGATTCAATCTATCTGCAATGGCCCACTAAACATTTCAATTTGCAGCCTGTAGAGCTGGGTTCAATCTTACCAGCAGAAATTAAGCAAATGGGATTGTTACAGCATATACCATACATAATTGCGTGTGTATTTTGTGTATGTATATAAAATGATGTGCGGCAGGCTGTCAACCTGATAATTTATGGGATTTGTTTCACACAATTCAACATATACAGTGTATAGCAGTGTAGATGTATGGAATTTAATATAAAGTTGTAAGTTACTGCACTTATTTCATAGCGTGTAACTTACATAGTTTATCCTAATGTAGTGTGTGTAACCATTGTAGTTATTTAAAAATGTTGTTAATAATTGAAAGGCACACACCCAAACAGAGGGGTCTTCTTCCCTCCACACCAGAACCAGAAATATTGCTGGAGATATTTTATAACGCATACTCAACTGGCTTTTTTAAACACTTAAGTTTTTGGGTTTGTTTATGTTACAACACAGGATTAACGGGAATTTACTTATTTACTTTCTTTGTCACATGACTTTGTATATATTATTATTATTATCCTTTATTTGTTAGGCGCCACAAGAGTTCCGCAGCGCCGTACACAGCACAAACAGTAGACCAACCAAGGTGAAACATTACACACAGTAAACAAAAAATACCTAAACTTCAGAGACTCCAGGCAGGCTAATGCAGTAAAGACGGAGCAGAAGAACAGGTATGGAGAACAAAGGGAAGAGGGCCCTGCTCAAATGAGCTTACATCCTAAGGGAGGGTAGACAGATCTCAGGCACACAGGGAGCAAGTGTATGTGAGGTGTGTGCATGTTTGTGTGTGTATGTATGTGTGTATATATATATATATATATATATATATATATATATATATATATATATATATATATATATATATATATATATATATATGAACTATATTGTATATAGTATACATTGTAACTTCCTCACCTATAAAATACTGAATAACAAATAATAAAATGGGAGGAATTTGCGTACTTGTCTAATCTTGTTGGCATGTACACTTGCTGTGTGCCCCATGTGTGCTTCACCAGCTGAAGTTCTTACTAACCAATGAAAACGGTCTCAATTAACTTGATGAAATAGCGGCAGCTTAGCAATGTGTCACAAAATCTCTTGACAACTATAATAAATTAGGTTAGTTATAGGAAATTGAATACTAGGGGAGAAACCAGATAATGAAACATGATGCTATTATCATAGTATAGCAGAGTGCATCCAGACTTCATTCCTCTCATTGCTGATATTATACTATTAACTCACCACTGTATTCAGCTTCTTTTCCACGTGGCTTATTTAATGTGCATTGCAGAGATTTGGAAATGCTACCATCTACAGCCTGATACTGGCAAGGAACATATGGGGAAATAATAGCTGCAGTTTGAATTTAGCTGATGTTTTTCTTATTGGCAACACAAATTATTTTTGTCTTTTCATTTATTATTTAGTTGCAGTTTTTACACTTCATTTATAATCCGGGTTTCTAGTTTAGTTCATATTTCCATACTGGTGACTGGCAGCACAAAAACGGAAAATTGTTCCAGCCATTAAAGTGCAAACTACCTCATGTCATGAAGAGGTTAAGTTAAAGTTGGCATTCATTTTTTTATTTAACCATGATCAAGAAATAATTCTCTTTGAAATGTGGGTCTTTTGTTTTCCTAGGACATCTAAGGGCTGAGGTAGTGGTTCCTTTAATCTAATGGTGGTCACTGCTTTATTGTGTGCCCAGGACAAATCATCAGATTGCTAATTTATAAAAAATAAAATCTACTGATTGGGTTGTTATATTACTTCTGTTGATGTAAAAAAAATATCTCACCATCCAGGCAAACTATAATGAAATTAATATAATGGGTATTATTATTGTTTATATAGCGCCAATCGTATTACACAGCGCTGTACGGAGAATATATAATCATTCACATCAGTCCCTCTCCCATTGGAGCTTACCTTCTAAATTCTCTACCACACAAGCATACACACACTAGAGTCCATCCTGGTCTTCCCGTCCCTGCTGGGCTGCCTGCCACGCTGCCTGCTGCCCGCTGCCGTTCCTGATCTCTGGCCCTCCTGAGGACTACAGCGACCTGTGGTCATCGGCCCTGCACTCCTCTGGACACCCGCTGCCTGAAGCTCCTGCTTCTAAGTCTCCTGGCAATCACAGACGTCGCAGACTTTTTTCCAGCGACTTTGTCTCACCTCAGACTTCACAGACTTTCTCCCAGTGACTTTGTCTCATCTCCCGGGTTTGTTCTCATTCTCATTCTCCTGTTTTCACCCTAGTCCATATTGTACTGTATTTATTGTTCTCGGCTTCCTTTGTAGGCCTTATTTTTATTTTTATTCCATTTGTATTTCTTTATTTATTATATTTTTATATTTATTTTTTCCATTCTTTATTTTTATTTTTCGCTCTCTATTTTTATTGCATTTACTGTATTTATTTTTATTTTTCGCTCTCTATTTTTATTGCATTTACTGTATTTATTTATCTCTATTTGCATTTCTTATTTACTGTATTTAATTATTTCTATTTGCTTCTCTTATTTACTGTATTTAATTATTTAATTATTTCTATTTGCATTTCTTAATCTATTCCAACCGCATTTTATTTCTCCCTTTTGTATTCCTCTGCTCTCCGTCTATTGGCCTTTCTTGTCTCTTTGTTCCCCGTTCACGCCTCTCTGTCTCATTTAACACGGCTTGCCTTGCCTAGCCTCTTTGCCACACCTCTCCCCACCGTCATTGTCATTGTTGGCTATTACTTTATTTAACTCACTTATCTCATTTCCCTTGTCTACCTTCTGACTCCCCCTGTCCCTCTGACTCCCCCTGTCCATTGTCATTGTTGGCTATTACTTTATTTAACTCACTTATCTAATTTCCTCTTGTCTACCTTCTGACTCCCCCTGTCCTGCTCTCCCGCCCCTCTGCTTCAGACGATTCTTCTGTCCCCTCTGCTTCTTCCACTTCTCCCCCGCCCCTCCCTCACCTCACTGTGCCTCCCTGTTAACTTGCCATACCCATACACTCGCCTCGCCCAACTTCACGCTCCTGTCCCCGCACCCCCCCACGCACCTTGCCAACCTTATCTCCATCTCCCATCTCCCCTCCCTCCCTTTCTCCTGTGCCCTCTGGAATGCTAGATCCGTCCGCAACAAACTCCCCTCTATCCATGACCTCTTCTTATCTAACTCTCTTAACCTTCTTGCCATTACCGGAACTTGGCTCACCGATTCCGACACTGCCTCACCTGCTGCTCTCTCCTATGGCGGCCTCTCCTTCACCCACTCCGCCAGACCTGGAGACTGCCCAGGCGGTGGAGTGGGCATTCACCTATCCTCCACCTGTACTTTCAGACTCATTCCTCCTGAACCCTCCCTCTCCTTCTCCTCTTTTGAAGTCCACTCTATCCGTCTTTTCTACCCCATCCATCTCCGCGTCTCTGTCATATACCGTCCCCCTGGGCCCTTCTCCCTTTTCCTTGACAACTTTGCTGCCTGGCTCCCACAACACCTCTCCTCTGACATCCCCTCCATTATCCTTGGCGACTTTAATATACCTATTGACAACCCCACCGACCCTGCTTCCGTCAAACTCCTTGCCCTTTCTTCCTCCCTTGGCCTCTCCCAATGGACCTCCTCTTCTACCCACTGCCTTGGTCACTCCCTTGACCTTGTCTTCTCCCATTGTTGCAGTCTATCCGACTTCTCTTTCTCCCCCTTTCCACTCTCGGACCACCATCTCCTCTCATTCTCTCTCTCCTCTACTCCTGCACACCTCCCCCCACCCAAATCTACCCGGTCCAGGCGTGATCTCGACACCCTTGATCCTGCTATTCTATCCTCTTCTCTCTAAACTCTCCTCTCTCCCCTTTCCACCCTGTCCTGCCCTCAACAGGCGGCCTCCCTCTATAACCAAACCCTCGCCTCTGCCCTTGATGCGGTCGCCCCTGCCCAGCCATCCACCTTCGCTGCTCCAATTCCCAACCCTGGCACTCCAAACTTTCCCGCTTCCTCCAAAAATGCTCTCGTACTGCCGAACGCCACTGGAGAAAATCTCGCTCCCTGGCTGATTCCTCCACTTCAAGTTTATCCTCTCCTCCTACAGCTCTGCCCTCTCGCTCTCTAAGCAATCCTTCTTTAAATCCCTCATCTCCTCCCAGTCCTCCAACCCCCGCCGCCTCTTCGCTACCTTTAACACTCTCCTGTCTGCCCCCCCTCCCCCCCTCCCTTCTTCCCTATCTGCCACTTCACCTCATTTTTCTCCTCTAAAATCGCGGCCATCAGACTTGAAATCTCCTCCACCCACTCTTCCGCCACCCCCCCTCTCGCCCTTCCTCCCCCCCTCTCCCCCCAGCCACCAACTCCTTCTCTCCTTCCGCCCCACCTCGGGTGAGGAAGTCCACTCTCTCATTTCCTCTTCCCCCCCTTCTACCTGCCCCCAGAACACCATCCCTTCTCACCTTCTTCGCTCCCTTTCCGCCTCCACCTGCTCCCACCTCGCTCACCTCTTTAATCTGTCCCTCTCTACTGGCATCTTCCCCTCCGCCTTTAAACATGCTCTCGTCCCACCCATTCTCAAGAAACCCAACCTTGACCCCACCTCACTCTCTAATTACCGCCCCATTTCCCTTCTCCCATTTGCCTCCAAAATACTCGAGAGACTTGTCTGCAACAGTCTCTCCACCTACCTCTCTGAACACTCCCTTGACCCTCTCCAATCAGGCTTCCACCCCCTCCATTCCACTGAAACTGCCCTGGCTCAAGTTACTAACGATCTCCTCTCGGCTAAAGCCATGGGCCACTACTCCCTCCTGATTCTCCTCGACCTCTCAGAGGCCTTTGACACCGTTCACCACCCCCTCCTGCTTCACACCCTTCAGTCCATTGGCCTCTCCGGTACCGTCCTCTCCTGGTTCACCTCTTACCTTGCCGACCGTTCCTTCTCTGTTTCCATCTCTGATTCTCTCTCCCCTCTTCCTCCCTTCCAGTGGGGGTCCCTCAGGGCTCTGTCCTTGGACCCTTACTAATCTCACTATACACCTCTTCTCTGGGTGCACTCATCATCTCCTTCGGCCTCAAGTACCACCTTTATGCTGATGACACTCAACTCTACCTTTCCTCTCCTGATCTCTCTCCCTCCCTTCTCTCCAGGGTATCTGCATGCCTCTCTGCCATCTCCTCCTGGATGTCCTCTAGATTTCTTAAACTCAATCTTGCTAAAACTGAACTCATTGTCTTTCCTCCCTCTCGTACCTCCTTCCCCTCTGACCTCTCTATCACTGTTGACAACTCATCTATCTCCCCTGTTCCCCAACTCCGCTGCCTAGGTGTCATCCTTGACTCCTCTCTCTCCTTTGCCCCTCACATTCACTCTCTCGCCAAATCCTGCCGTTTCCAGCTTCGCAACATTGCCCGCATTCGGCCCTTCCTCTCCCAGGATGCCACCAAATCTCTCGTCCACTCTCTGATTATCTCCCGCTTGGACTACTGCAACCTTCTCCTTATCGGCCTCCCCCTCTCTCATCTCGCTCCCCTTAGATCTGTACTTAACGCCGCGGCTAGGCCCTTTTTCCTCTCTCGCCGTTCCACCTCTGTCTCCCCACTCTACCAAGCCCTTCACTGGCTCCCCTTCCCCTACAGAATCCTTTTCAAGCTCCTCACTCTGACTTACAAGGCCCTCGCCAACTCCACTGCTCCCTACATCTCTAACCTTATCTCTATTCACACTCCCTCCCGCCCACTGTGATCATCAAACGATCGTCGCCTCTCTTCCCCTCTGATTACCTCCTCTCACGCATGTATCCAAGACTTCTCCCGCGCCGCTCCCCTCCATTGGAACAAGCTCCCCCGCTCCATCAGAACTTCCCCTAATCTGTACTCTTTCAGACGAACATTAAAAACCCACCTTTTCCTTAAAGCCTTCCAGTCTCATGCCTAAACTCCCACCGGTCGGCTACCTCTCTTTCTCATCCCTTCTTCCCTTCTCCCCCTTCCTCGACTCAGTCTCCGTTTCTCCCGTCTCTCCGTCTCATCCATGTGTCTGTCTGTCTGTCTTCCCCTCCCTTTAGATCAGGCCTGTCCAACCTGCGGCCCTCCAGATGTTGTGAAACTACAAGTCCCAGCATGCCCTTCTAGCAATCAACAGGTTGTCTATTGGCAAAGCATGCTGGGGCTTGTAGTTTCACAACATCTGGAGGGCCGCAGGTTGGACAGGCCTGCTTTAGATTGTTCGCTCCTTTGAGCAGGGCTCTCCTACCTCCTGTTTCCATCACTTTTAACTGTGCTCTCCAGCTACTCCGCTTACCTCCTCTCGGTCCCTCTGCCCTCTGTCTCCTCTCCCTTCTCTCCGCTCCTCTCAGTGACTCTCAACCTGTCATCTGTGCCCACCCTCTTGGGCCATAGTTACCTGCCTATACTCACTTTTCCCCTCCCTCCCTCTCTTTCATGCTGTGCCTGAGCCCCCAGAGTTATAGTGCTTACTGTTACTTGTACTGTGCTGTTTCACCTTGTACTGTGCCATTGTTTGTCCTTGTACAGCGCTACGGATACTTTGTGGCGCCCTATAAATAAAAATTAATAATAATAGTAATAATAATTTTTGGCAGAAGCCAATTAACCTACCGGTATGTTTCTGCATTGTGTGAGGAAACCCATGCAAACACGAGGAGAACATACAAACTGAGATATGGCCTAAGTTGGAAACAAACCTATGACCACAGTGCAAAGATGGAGTGGGACCGGCGATATTAAGGCTGTATATCACTGTGGGAGTTTAATCGCAACAGATATTGAATAATATACACTGCAGAAAACTCTGGGGGGCAGATTCAATTGTCCGCAATGTTTCTAAGAACAACTCTGAAGCACTTTTTTTACTGATATTACTGTAAAAATTAATGCAGATTTTTGCTCGCACCTCTATTTATTAATTGAATCTGCCCGTGAGTGAGAGGTTTGTGGCCAGTGTCGTTACATATACAGAACTTTTATGTTACTGCACTCTGCTTTCAATAATAATGAAAACAAATACATTTATTCAGCATATATTAGCTTTATTTCAAACATGATTTCAATATGATTTACCTTTTAATTGTTTTAATCACAAACAAGCAAGGATAACACAATGATTACATGGGCATATCTAACTACATATATTTTCTATGGAGGTACAGTAGTATTGTAAAGCTTATCTCCTGATATTAGAATTTATTAAAAAAAAATCTATTTCAGACACTAAATTTATTATCAGGAAACCCATACAAGACATATATTATGGGCATATAATTGATACATGATATAACATTGGGTAGCACGGTGGCTATGTGGTTAGCACTTCTGCCTTACAGCACTGGGGTCATGAGTTCAATTCCCGACCATGGCCTTATCTGTGTGGAGTTTATATGTTCTCCCCATGGGGTTTCCTCTGGGTGCTTCGGTTTCCTCCCACACTCCAAAAACACACTGGTAGGTTAATTGTACAAATTGACCCGTGTGTGTTAGGGAATTTAGACTGTAAGCCCCAATGGGACTGGTGTAAGTGAGTTCTCTGTACAGCGCTGCGGAATTAGTGGTGCTATATAAATAAAGGGTAATAATAATAGGTAAGGATGGGTTTGTTTAAAAAATGAAAATGTTGTAAAAATTCCAGGGCAGCACGGTGCCTTAGTGGTTAGCACTTCTGCCTTACAGCAATGGGGTCATGAGTTTGATTTCTGGCCATGGCCTTCTGACCATCTGTGTGGTGTTTGTATGTTCTTCCTCCAAAAACATGCTAGTAGGTTAATTGGCTGCTGACCAAATCAACACTAGACTGTGTGTGTTAAGGAATTTAGTGGGAGCAGGGACTGATGTGAGTGACATATTCTCTGTTAAGTGCTGCAGAATTGGTGGTGCTATATAAATAAATGGTCATGATGATGATACTGGAGTTTGGAAAGTGACAAAACATCTCAGAATAGAGTATTTTAATATGACAGCACAGTTTGCAAACCCAGAATTCTTTTTTTTCTTGCTATCTTGTGCAATATTCTGAGGTCATGAAGGCAACTTATAAAAAAAGAGCCCAGTGTGGTGGAGTGATTTAGTTCTGGAACAGATCTGACTCAGATTGTGATTAGCAGGGATTTGCAGTACCAATGAAAACTAGGAATTGAATGGTGGATAATGACTTCAGCTAAAGTTTTATTTGATTTTTACATTGTAATAGAACAGTAATGTACATTACTCATACCACCCCAGGATGCTGCATCATTTCATTTCATTCTCAAGATTGCATGCAACGTTTATCTATGCAACAAGTAATAACATTAATGGGCTATTATTAGCAAGCAGATGAAAAAGCCTTCACGTTAACTAGAAAAGTGCAGACATCTTTTTAAGATGACTAAATTAGAGCTACTTATGAGTTCAACTGCTCATTGCTACTTGCAATATGACTGTATTTATTTAGTTGTTAAACTCAAATGCCAAAAAAGCATCACGACAGAGCAGACAAAATGTTTTCTGTAGCCTAGAGCCACATTGGCTTCTTTGGCTTCACCCTGACTTTGTGAGTAAAATATCTTTTTATGTTGGTTTAATATCAGGGTAAAATGACTACAGAACTCTGATATTCAATGTAACATTTATTATTTAAGCTAATCTTAACCTTCATGTACTTAGGAAATGTTCTTGGTCCCCAGGGAGAGTCCACACTGTGTGTTTTTGATGTATATTTATTGTCTGCAAAATGTTATTGGGTTAGTTACTGTACTAATACATAATTGAACCATATTTTTTAAAAATCCCCATTACAAAATGTTACTATAATAATCTCTGAGGTTTAAAATTATTGAATATGGTGTATGCATGTAAAACAGTTTGCAAGTTCAATGAGACATATTCATTGTTAGGCTGCTAGTAGTCCGATAACGAACCTGCAGGACCGATAGGCGGAGGTCTTCACCTATAGCAGCCACCTTTCCCGTAGAGCTAGACGCGCTCACAGGTACTCGGATGCCCCCAGGACTTAGCTCCAATGTAGTGTAGGTTCGTTATACTAACCGCAGCGCAGGCCCAGAGACAGTACAGATGGTAAGGGATGGTCAGACGAAAGCCAAGGTCAGGGGTCACTTGCAGGGTAGAATAGTCAGAAAACACGCCAAAGGTCACGATCACTAACCGAACAGCAGAATCCAAGGTACAGGCAATCAGGCAAGGTCCAGTAAACAGGCAGAAGGTCACAACAGAAATGCAGCAGGGTATCTAGAGCAGGTCAGCACAAGTACAAAACTAAGACGCTATAACTGGCAGGGAGGCTAAGCCCTCCCTGCCTTAAATAGTGCCATTGACCAATCAGGGCTTTGCCCTGTAACAGACCACAGGGATAGGTAATGCCCTTAATTAATTAGTTTAATCAGCTCACAGGCTGTAGTTGTTGCAGCGCATGCGCCCGGCTGCTCTGTAATGCCGGGGCGCGCTGTTTAGAAGTTTCGGCGAACGGTCGGGCCCCAAAACCGGAAGTGACGCCCCCGATCGTCGTGACGACGGCTGGCATTTATATTGTAAACTTTCTGCTGGTGTCTTCATTGATCTGTCGCTAAATGGCTGTTATAGTGAGCTTTACCATTCACAACTCAAACATAACCTGAAAAATCATGGAAATATTGTAAGTTAAGGATTAAGAAGAGATTGTGTAGAAATATTATTTGTTATTTTTATTGCTCCTTTTGCTGAATTTACGATGTATACCAGTTTCAAAATTCTTCCACAGTTCATTTACCAAACCCACCATGCTCTTTGAACAGCGGGTTCAAAATAGACACAGGGATGGGAAAATATACTCCCCTCCCTTGTCCCTTCTCTCTTCCACTGCACACATCACAGAGACTGCAGGAGGCATGTATTACCATGCGTTTCCAAATCATTGTTATTGAAAAGCGTTGATTGCCCCTGAGGAGGTTGGGGAAGCTGTGGAAGGGTCAGGAGGTGAAGTTAAATTTTTATTTTGAGGGGAATAGTTTAGTTAGAAATTGGAGGGATTAAATCTCTGTTATGAGGCATATTAGTTTCTAGAAATACTCCTGAACAAATCTGGCATTTGCTTTGGTTTTCTACAGCTACAGTCATCAAATATTTTGAGAATGACACAAGTATTGGTTTTTGCAAAGTCTGTTGCTTCAGTGTTTTTCAACCTTTTTGTCAGATGTTGCTATGGTATACTGAAGTAAAATTACAAGCATTTCATAAGTTTCAAAGGCTTTTATTGACAACTACATTAAGTTTATGCAGAGTCAATATTTGCAGTGTTGACCTTTCTTTTTGAAGACCATTGCAATTTGCCCTGGCATGCTGTCAATCAACTTCTTTGCCACATACTGACTCATGGCCACCCTTTCTTGTCATCTCAATGCTTGGAGTTTGTTAGAATTTGTGGGGGGGGGGGGGGTGGGGCATTTGTCCCCCCGCCTCTTGAGGATTGACCACAAGTTCTTAATGGGATTAAGGTCTGGAGAGTTTTCTGGCCATGGACCCAGAATTTCGATGTTTTGATCCCCGAGCCACTTAGTTATCACTTTTGCCTTATGACAAGATGCTCCATCATGCTCGTTACCAAACTCATCTTGGATGGTTGGAAGAATTTGCCCTTGGAGGATGTTTTGTTACCATTCTTTATTCATGGCTGTGTTCTTAGGCAAAATTGTGAGTGAGCCCAATCCCTTGGTTGAGTAGCAACCCCACACATGAATGGTCTCGGGATGCTTTACTGTTGGTATGACACAGGACTGATGGCAGCGCTAACCTTTCCTTCTCTGGGCAAGCATTTTTCCAGATGCCCCAAACAATCTGAAAGGGGATTCATCAGAGGAAATTACTTTACCACAGTCCGTAGCAGTCCAATCTCTGTACCTCTTGCAGAATATCAGTCTGTCCCTAATGTTTTTCCTGGAGGCCTTCTTGACACCAGGCCATCCTCCAAAAGTATCTGCCTCACTGTGCGTGCAGATGCACTCACACCTGCCTGCTGCCATTCCTGAGCAAGCTTTGCACTGTGGTGCCCCGATCCTGCAGCTGAATCAACTTAAGGAGACAGTCCTGACGCTTGCTGGATGTTCTTGGGTGCCCTGAAGCCTTCTTCAAAACTATTGAACCTCTCTCCTTGAAGTTCTTGATGATTCGATAAATGGTTGATTTAGGTGCAATCTTACTAGCAGCGATATCCTTGCCTTTTGAAGCCTTTTTTTGTGCAAAGCAATGATGACTGCATGTGTTTCCTTGCAGAGAACTATGGTTAACAGAGGAAGAACAATGATTTCAAGCACCACCATCCTTTTAAAGCTTTGAGTCTCTTATTCTAATTCAATCAGCATGACAGAGTGATCTTCAGCCTTGTCCTCGCCAACACACTCACCTGTGTTAACAAAGGAATCACTGGCCTGATGTCAGCTGGTCCTTTTGTGGCAGGGCTGAAATGCAGTGGATATGTTTTTGGGATAAAGTTCATTGTCATGGCAATGAGGGACTTTAAAATTAATTGTAATTCATCTAATGAGTCTTTAGGACATTCTGGAGTATATGCAAATTGTCATCATAAAACCTAAAGCAGCAAACTTTGTGAAAAATAATATTTGCGTAATTCTCAAAACTTTTGGCTGACTGTACATAAACAAGGCTTATTAAATACAGCTACAAACAAAAAGCACAAAAACACACAATATATAGGATAGAACCTGTTATTTATTCAGTTGAATATTACATTACCTTGTCTGCAGTGTGTTCACATTTGTGGCAGTGCAAGCTTTTCTGGATAAAGGTGGCAAAATGTGCTCCTTTCTAAATTGAGCAAGCACCATTTACCATTTCCATTACAACTTTTTATGCATTATGCCCTCACACACATGGAAGACACCCCCACAAACTATACCAGTTCAGCAATCTTAGGGCTAAATTTACTAAACTGCTGGTTTGAAAAAGTGGATATGTTGCCTATAGCAACCAGTCAGATTCTAGCTGTCATTTATTTAGTACATTCTACAAAATGACAGCTAGAATCTGATTGGTTGCTATAGGCAACATCTCCCCTTTTTCAAACCCGCAGCTTAGTAAATCTAGCCCTTAGTCAATTCCTGCAATGGATATTCAAAATAGAACCCATTTCCTGAGGGATAGTATGCAATATAGAGCCCATTCCTTGCTGGTCTGTGTACATTAAAGCCTGTTTCTTGATGGCCCAATGAGCAATATGCAACCCATTCCCTGGTGGCCCAGGAAACAATATGCAGCCCATTCCCTGGTGGCCCAGTGGACTACATGGAGCCCATTCCCTGGTGGCCCAATGAAAAATATGATGCTTGTTCCCTCGTGGCCCAGGAAACAATTTGGAGCCCATTCCTTGGTGGACCAGTGGACAATGTGGAGCCCATTCCATGGTGGCACAATGAAAAATATGGAGCCCGTTCCTTAGTGGCGCATTAAACAATATGGAGCTCATTCCCTGGTGTCTAGGAACAATATGGACGCCATTTCCTGATGACCCAGTGGACAATACAGAGCCCATTCTATGATCTAAGTGCTCAGGCAGCTCAAAAATCTTGCATAGCCTAAGCGCTGCTGTGGGATGCAAGAGTTACTACAAGCTGATCCACTGAAGGCTGCTCGTTACTTACCTCGAAACTCCACCAGAAAATCAGAGTTCAGTGGAGGACAGGAAACTACAATAACTAACCAGTAATAGAGGCTGACTGCATTCTGTTCTCTGTCCTGCCCCAAACTCTGTTGCTGGTGTTCAGTGTATGAAAGAAAATGCTGTCAGCCAATACAACAAACGCTGATGGAAAATTCTGAGAATCAATATATATAAATATATACATGCACAAATATAGTGCAGAATGTTTATTTGTGTGCAAATATAACTCCTTAGGCAATAAATAACTTGTACAAGATAGACATAGATAAGATGCTCATCTATTTGGCCGCACAGCGTGCAGAAAGCAGGAGCACCTTCTTAGTATAGTTGTCAGTGAGAAGCACCACTATGAGATATTTTTTTGCATTTATTTTACAATATATGTATCTATATTTGTATATGAATACATGTAAAATAAAAGGGAAAAAAATAATCATTAATTAAAGTGTTCCTCCCTATTTTATGTTTTATTTAACACTTACTATAATAGAGAATACAGATTAGGTTGACATATCTTACTATCTCTTCTGCACTGGGAAATAGATACATTTTTCTTGATATTGTTGTGATTGGAATTTCAACTGACCCCCTCAGGCTACATGTTAATAAAAATAAATATATATATATATATATATATATATATATATCGTAATAACACTGCGTTTTCGAGGACATTAGAACAATTATTACCGCAGGCTGACAGAACCACCAGTCATTCCTTTATTAACAAACTTGGGAAGTTTATGAAATCTCTTTTAGCACACACAGAAGGGGGATGAATAAGGAAAAAATCTTAAGCTTCTCAAGACTCAATTTCAGTCGATGTGCTTCTTGTCCATGTCTTTGAAAAGTAATTAAACTTGTGAGAGCACTGGGCAAGATGGAGGAGTTCTGGGAAATTTAGTACAGCAGTCAGCGAGTATTGCTGTGTAGTTGGCTACTGGCGGTTTATAGCAAGTTATTGAAACTTCTATCCAGTTAAGTAGTACAGCAAATGATTTGTCACAGTGCTTGGTATTTAGCTGCTTGTATATGTATGTAATCAATTTACTTCAAATCTCATTCATTGAAAGATAGTTTGAGTATATACGGAAACCACACTTTTGAGGTTACTATTTTCTATGACTCCTGAGTAGAATAAGATACTAGAGGACATTTCTAAAAGTGCAAAAATGCACCTCCTGCAGTGCAAATGCCAGTTCTGCCTCTTTTTGGGCATATGCACACACACTTATATTTTACATGTGACAGTGTCTGTGGCGGTGTCAAATTTTCTTTTCATGGGAGGGGCTGGATGAAACAAGTAGATCCTCTATAGTGCTGGCTTGGTGTATTCATGTGACTAGTTATGCACCCATATACAAAAACAAGATTTTGTTTTGAGAATTATTTACATGAGATCAGTGGTAGTATGGGAATTTAGAAGTGACTGTATGAACAATGTAGTGGGAGAATTTAAGCTAACGGAATTTGATAGTTTTAAAATGAAGGCAGTAGGAGAAGTAATGTTATGGCATACCACCCTATACACCCCCAATTCCACCACTTCATGAGCTTTACTGGGTGGAGGAAGGGCACATTTAGAAGCTTCTCATTAAGCGGGGGGCTGCAGAAATTGATTTTTACTGGTCTTCAGTGGAGTGGAAATTGGATTGTTGGCCTTTGCTTTCAATGGGACAGCTTGTGCAATTTCCAGTCACCATTTATATGGGAAAGCACATTTATAGACACACTTTATAAAAATGACAAGAGTGACACGTAATGAATACTGTACCAATGCCCCTGAATACCATGAATAATTTAGGACACATACACCATGTTTTTTAGTAGAAAAATGAAAGTGCTGTCATCTTAGAAGAGGAATGTCTTAAAGTGGTAATAGGCATGACTTTAAAGTACTCTATTAACTCTTTCCAGCATGAACATTTCCAATCAGATCTGCAGTATATCAAAAGAAGGCACATATTGGTTTTTCAAGGGGCAGGTCCCAAAAAACCCAGAACAATTGTGGGCCTTCTCTTATATATGCATAAGAAATACAAATAGGCTAACTGTTAAAAAGTCAGACTAAAACTCAGAACACATGACAGACCTTTAGTGCACAGAAAAATACATGCCCATGTAAGGCAAGTTTATCTCTCCTATTCTACGGTCTTGTTTCCCAATTTAGGTAATCACATTAGGACCACCCAGTGGTACCAATGTTCTATATAGTGACATTCTTACTTCCTTCTTTCTGCTACTGATTGTCAGGAGCCGCGGCGGCCACGGTGGAATGAGTAAATGGTTTTCCACAGGCCTGTAAGAGAAAAATCGGCTATTCAGCTGACAGTCCACATGTGAAGGCTGCAGACCGGAGTACACACTGGTATAGCAGTGCACCTAGGTTAGGTAAACAGGTGTAAGACATATGTGACAAACTAAAAGTATAAAGTGTGACTTAACATACATGCTTTTGAATGTCTTTATTCCATGGCTATCAGCAGAGCTTACAGGGTGTGTCTGTAGCGAAGAGGAATTACAGAGCACATGAGGAGACTTCCTTCTAAAGACAAGGTGGGAATGTCGCTTGCCAATGAAGCTAAGGCTATGGGTGGTGTCTCAACTATGAAAACCTGGTTTGTGCTGCTGTACTTTGCGACCGATGCCAAAACAGGAGGTTCATATCTAGCCAGCAATAGGTTGCCTGATGTCATCCTGACAGAAAGGGTATGCTGTGTTACTGTGATGTTACAATAAATCACTGTTTCAGCAAGAAGTTTTCTGCGTCTGTTGTAAATATATCAATCACCTAAAGATGTTCGTGCTACAAGTGGTGTCATTGCGGGATCGCAAAGGATAACCAAAGCACAGCTGTCCACCCAGCCAACCAGATGCAATTGTGGTGAGTGAAATGTAATGAATGCCACTATCACACACCAGCTGTCAGTTACAATGGGGAGGTTGCTGTATTGCAGAGAAAATAAACAAACAAGAAGTTGATTGTATCTGCATCAGGGGAAGTGTGCTTGTGTCACCATATATATTGAGATAAAGCACATATTAGGGCTGTTGTCAGAATAAACCTTTTAATGCACATTTAATAAAATGTAATTGGTTAATATTCCATTTTTAATGCTCATGTTAAATACCTTGTCAAGTGGTAAAAAGTACGGTGTTATGTTTCAAAAGTTGCCTTTCAGTATCACAAGATACTTGCGTTGAATATGCAAATGCTTGTAGCAGTGATCTGAACTTCATGTTTTGGGCTTTGAACCAGTTTCTCCAGGTCCTCCATCATTTATGATGGCAAAATTCACAGATGTCTAATCTGAGTCACTATGGAGTTTAATGAGACACTTCCAATCATTTCTTAAATGCAGCAAGCATGTGATATCAGTGCTTGTTTCACAAGTTAAACACTAAGAAAATGGATCAGATTATGATATATGAATAAGTACACACAAGTGGGCAAGAGCATTTATCTTGCTGTAATTAGTTTTATTGTTGTGTAAACAATCCTTGCTGCGTAGTTATATAGAATATCACACATAATCTGTCTCTACAAGCAATAGTAGATGAACAGCCGCACCACAGAATCATCACACATTCATTTTGAGGTCTAATGTCATTATAGAAAGGTTGTTGACGTAGGAAGAGTTGAGATGTACCTATGAGTAAAGATATCCCTGCAGCAGCTGCATTGACGCAGAGAAAAGCATAATTGGCAACTCTGATATAATATCCTCCCCTGGAAGCCCTAATGTAATAATATCACTGGTGCACTTTCTCCTCTCCAGGACCACACAGCTCCAGATCCCTGCTAGCCTGCTGGTTAATTATCCTAATAGGCATTGTTGGAAAAGCCATTAAATCTGTTAATTATCCCTTGCGATAAAGGTTTACAATAGTTCATTAGAAATCTCACAACTGTTTTAAAGCTTACAAGTATTGGGAAAGAAGCTAAAAATCTATGTAGAAAGATTATATGAAGATTGACTTAATTAAAGTAAGTCAGTAATGATTTATGCATATTTATTGATTCTTTTATGTTAATATGGATTTTTCAAGGAAATTTTCTTCAAATCTAAAAGTGAATCATGTATGGTGATATAAATTATATTTGTATGTAAATTTATGTGGGGAAGTAATGATTTAATAACATATGTTCTTACATTTAGTTCATTTTACACACCATATTAACAGTCAAAGCAAATTATGACTATTAATCAGTGTAGCTTCAGTAGCCCCAGTATCCTGTAAACCTTGCCTATATGAAGACCTACAGTCATAAGTCTATTGGAACTGCCTGTGTATGTTATTTCAAGAACTACGACTTAAAACATTTTATACATTTCCATCTGTCAGCCAGAAGATTACCATATGTAATTTTGATCTTCCTAATGATGCACAAAGGAATCTTATGGCGGACAGCTGCTTCCAGACAGTAACATTGGAACACTTCCCTTTAGACTACACCTTGGCCAGGGCCGGATTAAGGGAATGGAGGCCCCTGGGCTAAGGGGGCCCCCATTCCCCCGTGAGCCCCCCCCCCCTGTTAGCCGCCTGCCGCCGCCCCCCCCAAGCGCTTACCTTCTACTGTCACTGTTGTCCTTCCACGGCCCGCTGTAAGCTCCTTACTGAGGAGATCTCGTGACACTCTCACAAGATCTCCTCAGTATGGAGATTACTGAGCGCCGCAGAAGGACAACAGGGACAGGCTCAGTATCATTTATCAGGGGGCGCCCCGGACCCGATCAATGGGCCCCCTGGATGCCAGAGGCCCCTGGACTGTAGCCCAGTTAGACCTCGGGTTAATCCGCCCCTGACCATGGCACAACGTTGTTAACCTCTGCGATAGGCTAAGCTTCTCCTGAATGCTGACCAGGGAGAGCGCACTCTGGTTTACTATGCATGAAACATGAATATAACTATTTTCCCCAGAATAGCTCATGAATGTTATTCAGGCTAGCAGGAAACAATCTAAATGATAATTTGTTTTAATTAATTGAAAAATGCTAGCAAATGCTAGTGTAGTACCGCTTGTTCTCCCCTCTCTCCTCTGGTCCCCTCTCTCTCCCCCTTGCATCACTGCCTCCCTATCGTGCCTGTTTCGTCCACCCTCCTTTAGGATATAAGCTCGAATGAGCAGGGCCCCTCTCCCCTCCTGTCTCCATACCCGTTCTTCTGCACCGTATTTACTCCATTTGTCTGCCCGGAGCCTCTGAAGTATTGGTACTTTGTGTTTACTGTTCTGTACTGTTCCACCCTGTATGGTTTACTGTTTGTACTATGTACGGCGCTGCGGATACCTTGTGGCGCCTAACAAATAAAAGATAATAATAATATTTAATTTATTATTTGAATATGACATTTAACCTTTTGTTTCATGATGTTCATGTTAGTATACATGCATTACAATAGTTATTAGATTATTACTGCCCTTTTTTCCCCCCTTGGACACAAATCAACTCATTTATGTAAAAGTTCCCTTCAAGGGTCATGGTCACTGTGGTAAAGTCATTCATTTGGAACTTCAACTATCTACAGCTTTTTTGACAGGGAATTGCATAAAACTGAGTCAATATCAGTCCGGACTAGTAGAATCCACTCTGTGTAAACCTGTTAATTTGATCTCCCTTTATGCCTGTATTTGTCATAAGCTACCACTTGATAATGTTTAGTAACGTACCAACCAAAATCATTTTTATTTTTAACTAACATAGTCAGGAATCTAACAGCAGTGAACATAGGAGTTTATCAAGTCCCCCAGTACCCAAACACCTAAAAGAGAACTGATGATCCGATCACACATTGTGAAAACCACCATTGGTTGTTACACAGCCCTGTAGGCTACATGTGGACATGTTTGTTTAGTCCTGAACCCCCTATACTTGGTATATTGGTAAAATAGACTTTAACCAGAGGCTTAGAGATACAGTACAATTCTACCAAACGTAATCCATCTGAAAATAAATTTAAAACTCACAAAGTGAAATTATTCAGAGAGTCAGTTGTAACCAGATATAAAATAAAAAAAAAACAAAAAAAAAATGTTATACGTTTAGTCTTTTTATTTTTCATTTTCAAGAAATAATTCATAATACAATACAGCGCATTGCTAGATAGCTTAATAAGGGGGGATTAAGTGAGTGGAGGAGATGGGGAGAGCCTGGAGTGTGGCTTATATGGGTGTGCTGTGTGACATATGTGTGTTCTACAGAAAAATTAGCTATACCAACTGTGAATGTACTGATGGGAGCTCTTGTAAATAGCATTAGACAAGAAGGTCCACATTACAGGGTAATGTGTCTCAATTTGTTTTAATTATGGAATTGTCTAAAACAAAATGATTGTGTAACATCCATGTTACACGGGACAAGCTTGATTGCAGCTGGTAGGAAGGCATCTCTGTGGCTGATAGTTGTGTAAAAAGAACTTGTCTAAAATATTGACTAGATGGATATCTCCAGTGATTTTAAACTTACAACTTGATCTAAAGCGATTTTGTACATTTTACTACGCTTCACCAATATTTTGGTGTGATGTTTTTATAAGTGTGAATTTGACATTTTCTTGGTTGTAAGGTTTTTGCTTTGATTTATTTGCTATACCTATTGAGATATGTCAGCCGGGGATTGGACATAATACAGTTACTCCAATATTATTAACTTCCCGGAATGGTATTTCCAATAGTAAAGTATTACACTTGTGTTAATGATCACTTGCCTGACACATTGCCACAATGCTCAGATAGCATGCAACTGTTCTATACTGCAGTTTTTGTTCTTGAATGGGAGGTCCACTAAGGCAAGTTTTACCCTACTTAAGTCCTGCTGAGCTCTCCTTATGTAGTAAAATGGCAAGTAAAGAGATACTGCAAACTACAAATAAATGGAACATGCATTTAAAATTTTATGATGAACATTTGTGTACATTATCTCCCTCCCATTGTTCATCAAGTATCATATATAAGGCTTTAATAAATAACATGAATTGTAATATTACAGGTTACTTTTTCGGACTCTGTGACTGCATATTAATTTAAGCAACTGCTCTTTTCGTGCCGAATATTCTTGACCTACCAGGCAGAATTAGGCCATTTATGTCTACTTATGCTCACTCACTCCCCTCAGTATTATACTTGTACCCACCTTAGTATTGCAAGGGTGATCTCTCCCCAAAGTAAAGCACTGAAACTTATGCTGTATTCAAAAGTCACCAGCCACCTATTTTTAAAGCCCATAATGAGCTGTCCAAGAGAATGAAGGCACCTGAGTAAGTAACTACAATTCGTTCACTCAGTGCTGTTGTTCCCTGGTACCGGTGTACTTTTGAATAAAGCAGGGATATTAGTAATTTACCATGGAAAGGAGTACTATAAAAGCTGGGGCAGTAGTAGGGAAACACGCACAGCCTTCCTCCTCTTCCTGCCCACACCTCTGTAAGGAGATATAGCAGCTTCAAGAAGGACCTTGTAGCTGTATGATTCAAGGATCGGTTGTTTAAATGAAAGCCTTTAACTTGACTCCTATCCATTCTGCAAATTGTTACATTGCATATCAGGTTATAGCCTAAAGCCTTATAAATTGTATTTGTGACACACTCAAACCAAACGTGTACAAATAAATTCATCACAATGTTTTGAAAGTGCGTTCCCTTTCTTTGTGACTTGCAGACCCTCTTTAATTGCTTACATGTAGTCATCTCCTGTCTTTTCCCATCAAACACAATAGCATGTATTAGCATTTCTATGCTTTGTTATTTTCAATTACGCCTCTGTTCTAAATGCCCAAACCATATAATTAAATCTTTTCAGCTTATAGTTTCAGTACAGCTGCACCAATTTATAAGTCCTACACGTATGCTCCTAATATACATTTTTTGAAGCAAAACTTTCAATCTGTTTATGTAGCAAATATTGCCAAATAGCTTTTAGAAAGAAGGGCAGTTTTTTTCTTGTTTCAGTAGTATTTGAATGATAATACACAGGGGTTAGTATTCCTTCCTTACAGTGCTGGTGCTATGGGGTTGATTCCGACCTGGACACAGTGTCGGACTGGGGCATGAAGAGTACACAGTCTTGACCTGTCCCTTAGATTTGGCAGAACAGTCACCAAAAATCGGGATTGTCCTACCTGTTCTTGTCACTTTTTTACCACCTGTGGCTGCTGGTTTCTTTAGTTGCGGCTTGTCTGGATCCTGGAATGTTGGGGGGCCTATTTGGAAAAAAATAATGGGTACATTTAGAAAATTCCAACCAGTCCCGGTGTTAAATCAATAGGACCCACAATTAATACTTAGCCACTATCTACCACACAAACATTACATTTCCACAAGCCCGCTGTGCCATCACACACACTACTGTGCCCCTTAATCACCATGCTGTGCTTCCTTATGATCACACTGCACCCACCATGCTGCTTTTGCTCCCCCCTTCTCATGGCCCCCTTTCATCACCCTCTGCCATGCTGACCTGGCCACCCTTCACATTCTGCCACGCTGACCTGGCCCCCCTCACACTCTGCCATGCTGACCTAGCCCCCTTCACACACTGCCATGCTGACCTGGCCCCCCTTCACACTCTGCCATGCTGACCTGGCCCCCCTTCACACTCTGCCATGCTGACCTGGCTCCCCTTCATACTCTGCCATGCTGACCTGGCCCCCCTTCACACTCTGCCATGCTGACCTGGCCCCCCTTCACACTCTGCCATGCTGACCTGGCCCCCCTTCACACTCTGCCATGCTGACCTGGCCCCCCTTCACACTCTGCCATGCTGACCTGGCCCCCCTTCACACTCTGCCATGCTGCCTTGGCCCCTTCTCACTCTGCCATTCTCTTTTCTGTTTAAAAAAATAAATAACAGGCTGGCTGGCTTGGGAGCGCACTGAGTTTACTTACCTGTGACTGTGAAAAGCTCCGGCATCCTGCTCCTCTGGGTGGACGCGGCTAGTGACAGGAAGACAGCCGCAGTAGAAACTCCTCCTCCCCTGCTGAAAAATCCTCTACCGCGCAGGTGCAAAGAGCCCAGACACGGCGCTTTGCACCTGCGCGGTAGTGTGTTTCTTGCCGACACTGCCGCCGACATCGCCAGTCAGGTGTTCCACGTAAGCTCCACCCTAACAGTGGAGGGGCGGAGCTTCAATGCGTCGGGCGTACCGGTGGATAGCCCGGCTGCCCGGCAGGCCAGTCCGAGGCTGGCTGGACACTATCCGTGTGAAGTTTATAGGCTCTCCTTTTGTTTGTGTCTGGTTCCTTTCGTAGTGCAAAAATATACTGGTAGGTTGATTGATTTCTGTTTAAAATAACAGTTTGTGTGGTAGAGAGTGTAAACTGTAAACACCCTGATGTCAATTATTAAATATTCTATGCAAATTGCTGCCTAATATGTAGTCTCTATTAGGGCCGGACTGGGACTAACAATCAGCTATTGCATTCAAAGCACAAAGGCCCTGCTGCAGTGGGCTCCATGGACTATATTATTGCACGCAGATGTGGCGATGCTGGTGCTGTGCAACATGAGGCATCAGCACAAACTTATCACTCTTGGTCTTCTGCCCACCCTGATCATTTCCCTGGTTGTGCAAAGCACCTTGAAAGTGCATAAAACCATAATGTTTAATAAAAAAAAAAATAGTGTTGGATAACCCGGTGGTACTTTATTATTAGAAATGATAAATCTTAAATAATGAAAATAAATAATGCAAAAAAAACAAACAAACCTCATTTTATATTGCATTTTATTTGTATGTTCCTTACCCCCTATAGCACTTTTTTATTTTCATACCTGGCTGATTATAATGGGGGTAGATATTTATAGTATAACAATAGATTATGTAATATTGTTCGATTAAAGTTTTGAACACAGGGGCTGATTTATAAAAGTGCAAAAAGCCCTTTTCCTTGAAAAAAAAACCTAATGTTTTTGACAGCAAAAGGCCTTGAGCAGAGTACTATGTGTTGTAATGTGCGTATTGTCGCTAACCAATAACGATTGTCGAACCTCGATTTGTGTTTCCAACGCACAATAGATTTATTCGTAATATGTGGAAAAAATATGCTCAAGCGATGTAATAGTAAATACAGCCGTTACTTAACGCAGGCGCTCTGGATCCAGTGCAGTCATTCAATCCTGAAGTCTGGGGACAAGAAGTCTGCACTCTGGATCACAAGCTGCTGCTTATATACACAATCAAGTACAGTAATACAATGAAGATGGTATGGCTTGCATCTATTGGTCCGGGTCTCAGGAATGTCCAAGGGGTCGTCAATCATTGGCTGGTTCATCCTAAGGAATCCAAAGGAGGGGGTCATCTCTGCAGGGGGTATGCTCTGCTCTTCCCGCCAGAATTCCTTGGTCTTAAGTAGTTCATAATTCCCTATCATTCATAACTTGTGCATGCACTCTGCGATTCCCTCGCAGAGCGCACCAAACAATAGGATATGTAACAAGGTTCATTATGATACCACTCATGATGTTATTCCTTTAACCCGTTCTGTGTATTTCACTAATATGCATGTAACTCTGATATAACATATAAATACTACTATATTTCGACATAACTGACTATGTGTTGCAACTACCAATAATGTGTACTATTTTATAAGTATGCGTGTTTGTGTGAATGTATGGTAAAAGACCAATTACTGTTGCTGCCACGTGTAGTGGATGAGTACGCCCTTTCACGCCGTAACGTGCCCTTGTACGTCATAGCGTACTGTACGCATCTTTTCAGACAAAGACAACCAAGTTTGCTAGACTTTAATTGAAATGACTTTATCCAATTTGCTGACTTCGACAGTTCCACCCTTTGATAGTGTAATAAACTATCACCCAATCACCGTTTCAAGTTCAGGATTATACAATACTTCTTCACAGACCATGATCTCGGTATCTGGTACCACCCTTTCAGTCTCTTTCTCAGTGTTACTCCCATGAGACCGTTTTCCACACTTCCACACAGTAGGAACACATTTGACAACTAAACCAATTGCTAAGATGACACCCAGTATAAGGAGAAGGAGCTTACCTACACTAGCAATCATTTCCTGTACCCACTCCCCCAGACCGGAGAACCATTTTGCTGGGTTCAACCATGAGAACCAACCCGCCACCTTTTCCCCGACCTCATATAACGAAGAATTATGGCTCTTTCGAAATTCCCATTTCAGCTGCAAAATTTCATCCATCTTCCGGTCTATAACCTCTTTAGGGTCTTCCGTATTATTAGTAATGTATGTGCAACATTTGACACCGAACTGGGTGGCCAGTGTCACACAGTACCCACCAGTAATAGAGGTGAGATAATTTAGTACCAGTCTATGTTGCACCAACTCCTTTTTGTACGCTTGTAGCTCCCTTCCTGTATACCTGAAAGTGTCATCATACATCTCGGTGATATTATCTATTAATTTAGCTAGGTCTTGGATATATTTAAAGTTTAATGTTCCCCGAGCGGTCCTGGTGAGATCTAGAGCAACCATAACTTGGAAACCAGCAGTTTCACTAATCAATTTTGTAGCTATGGGTTCCTCACCAGGAATCATATTTCTCTTGCCACGGTGTTCATACTGTGTGTGTATGTATGGTGGTGATGTAGTCTTGTGAATATCTACCATTTCTTCATGAGTAATAGTCATGATTTCAGGAACCAGTTTAGCTAAGAAACACAAGCCCTTGGAACTCGGAGTCACCCAGGAATAAGCTTTCCTCCCACAAACAAAATACACATCATCAGGGAGAACATAAGGAACAGTATGCCCATGAATTATATCACACAGAGTTTTGATAAAACTACCCATGCCTAGTGTCTCCATCTGCTCTATACACGTGTCGGCATTAATGATATTTTCACATTTATCTGTAGAGACTTTTCCAATAGATACCTTCTTATGTTTGGTTATACGCCCTAACTTGTGACTTCCATCAGCATTCCTGCCTAGTAGTGACCTTGTGAGTCTCTCTCTAAAATGAGTGTGGCGAGCCATTGTCTGATCTGATAGGTCAGCCTCCCAATTCTCCAGGCGCTTTGCATGAGATATGTTTAGGCACAGCAACGATCTGCCTATGGAGTATTGTCGAAGCGTCAGACTAGGGGACCTAGCGTTATTGTACCTCCCTTCTATGGGCCTCCCACCCCTTAATTCGAGTACTTCGGATATGTTTAGCGGGAATGGCACTAGTCCTATGTTATGCTGCCCTTGAGGCACGTGAGAGCACACCCAACACTCAGTTTGGTTTAGCACCTTACCCACCAGGGAGTGATAATCCTCCAAAGGATGTCCGCCTATATTCAGAGTACTGGGGGACTGGCATCGTTGGATGCATCTCTCGTCAACTAGGGAGTTGCAGAACTTGCAGATACAATACTCATCAGACAATAGCCCCTCACACTGCCTCCGAGTTCCTGAGCTAGCAGACCTTTTCATAACCCCTGGACCAAGTTTGATAATGGGCTGCTCAGGATATCCTATTAACTTTTCTTCGGCCTCTATTTCATCCGTATCACTCCCAGAACTCTCCTCCATCCTCCATTCTCCTTCACAAAAATAGAATGTCCTAGAAAAAGTAAAAACAAGGAAAATCCTGGAACAAAAGAAAAACAAAAACCGCCACTCCATCGCTGGAAAGATAGTTCTGAGGCAACGTCTCTGGTTCAGGTGTCTCAACTGCAGGCTTTAGGTCTCCCGGAACAGGCTCACAAGTGACAGCTCTATGTCGTCGGTCTGAGCCTTGTCTTGCACTTTCTCCGGATTATGGACTCTCCTGCAGTGGGTGGAATGGACCCAAGTGTCTCTCTCTGCAACCTTCAGTGATGTAGTACTGGTCAGCAGCACTTGGTACGGGCCTTCCCAACGGTCTGTTAAACAACCTGAACGTAAGAAATTGCGGATCATAACATAGTCTCCAGGTTCAACATCATGACAGTTCGTCTCTGGCATACCAGGCGACAGCATTTTTAGTTTTTGTTGTTGTTGTTTCAGCTGTCTACTCATTTTATACGATATTGTACAGTCACTTCATTATTACACTTTAAGTCGTCTTGTGGACTCACGATCAAATGAGGTTGTCGTCCGAACAGTATCTCAAAGGGGGACAGATTAAGAGGAGGTCTAGGAGTGGTTCGAATGCTGTGGAGGACCAACGGCAAGGCCTCAGGCCATGCCAACCCAGTTTCAGCCATTATCTTACCTAGTTTGTTCTTGATAGTACCGTTTACTCTCTCCACCTTACCACTGGCTTGTGGTCGGTAAGGGGTGTGAAGTCTGCTACTGATTCCCATGAGTTTACACATATTTTGGAAGACATCACCAGTAAAATGGGTACCCCTATCACTTTCAATGATTCTAGGGATACCGAACCTACACACAAAGTCTTGTACAATTTTCTTTGCAGTGAACACAGCAGTATTAGTGGCTGCCGGATATGCTTCTACCCAACCGGAAAACACATCAATACACACTAACACATACTTTAGATTCCTGCACGGTGGTAGTTGGATATAGTCAATTTGTATTACCTGAAAAGGTCCGTCTGTAGGAGGGATGTGGGATGGCTCAGTTGGAATAGTTTTCCCAACATTTTTCCTCAAACAAGTAAGACATGATATTGCTTTCTTACCAGCTTGAGAGGAAAATCCGGGAGCACACCAGTATGCTCTCACCAGTTTGCACATACCTTCTTTACCCAGGTGAGTCAGGCCGTGTGCTGCTTCAGCCAGGCTTGAATAGTATGTTCGGGGAGCTACAGGCTTACCTTGTCCATCCCTCCAGAGTCCTGAGGACTCTTGACCACATCCCTTCGCCTTCCAGACCGCCTTCTCCTGCAGGGAACACAAATCTTGCATTTCAATTAATTTCTGCGTGTCTAATGTCTGAAAAACCATCATAGTCTCGGTCGATACAGTCATAGGTTGCCCTGCTGCCCATTTAGCAGCTTCGTCTGCCCTGCTGTTGCCCAATGACACTGGGTCTTCTTCAAAGGTATGGGCTTTGCACTTTATGACGGCTACTGTTCTGGGTAACTGTATCGCTGTCAGAAGTCCTTTTATGTGTTGTGAGTGTGCCACTGGTGTACCTGCTGCTGTCGTAAAGTTTCTAAGACGCCAAAGGGCCCCAAAATCATGCACTACCCCGAAGGCGTACCTAGAGTCAGTATATATGTTGGCTGATTTACCCTCTGCCAATTCACACGCTCTCCTTAGTGCTACTAGTTCCGCCACCTGGGCTGAGTGAGGTGGACCAAGGGGTTCAGCTTCTACCACATCCTGATCGTCTACAACAGCGTAACCAGTACATAGCTCTCCTGTCTCTGTCTGTCTATGGCAACTTCCGTCTGTATAAAACGTAAAATCTACATTTTCTAAGGGGGTGTCACGTATGTCGGGCCTTGCAGTAAAGGTCTGATTCAGGTGTTCCATACAGTCATGCGTGTCAGTATTCTTGCCTAACTCATCATCAACCAGGGTCTCCTCACCTCCCACCCTTTGTGTCTCTTGAGACACATACGGAAGGTATGTAGCTGGATTTAGGGTGCTACATCGTTTGATGGTGATGTTTGAGGGGGCCATCAGGGCTAGTTCCCACTTTGTGAATCTAGCTGAAGAAACATGTCTGGTTTGGGCTGAATTTAACAGAGCTGATACAGCATGGGGTGTATAGATGGTTGAATTATGTCCTAATACTACATCCTCACTCTTACTTACTAGAAGGGCCGTTGCTGCTACACTTCTAAGACATGTTGGGAGTGACCTTGCCACATTGTCTAATTGTGCACTGTAGTATGCTACCGGTCTGCTAGCGTCACCATGTTTCTGTGTGAGGACACCTGCTGCACAGCCATCAGCTTCTGTACAAAATAGCTCAAAAGGCTTTTCATAATCAGGTATTCCCAATGCAGGTGCTCTTGTCAGACTATCTTTAAGATTAAAGAACGCTTGCTCTGACTCTTCTGTGTGTACGACACGTTCTGGTTTTGAGGAAGAGACTAGCTCCTGCAATGGTAATGCTAGAATAGAAAAACCTGGGATCCAGGACCTACAGTATCCACACATCCCCAAGAAAGTACGAATCTGCTTCTGGCTCTGCGGCAGGGTCATGTGTTGTATGGCCTCAATTCTGTCGGTTGTCAGGTGTCTTAGCCCCTTAGTGAGGCAGTGTCCTAAGTATTTGACCTTAGTCTGACATGGCTGTAATTTATCCTTTGCCACCTTGTGCCCTGTTTGTGAAAGATGAAGCAACAACAATTTAGTATCATGTAAACATGACATAAAAGAATCAGAGCACAACAACAAATCGTCCACATATTGAATTAGAACAGACCCATTGTGGGGTTGAAAGGATTGCAAACAGTCATGTAAGGCTTGGGAGAAAATACTGGGGCTGTCAATGAACCCCTGGGGTAGTCTGGTCCATGTGTATTGCACTCCCCTGTAGGAGAATGCAAAAAGGTATTGGCAGTCAGGGTGAAGAGGGACTGAAAAGAAAGCAGAACATAGATCAATGACAGTAAAATGACTGGCAGACGGTGGAATCTGCATGAGGATGACAGCTGGATTCGGCACTACGGGGAATTGGCTCTCAACAACTTTGTTAATTCCCCTTAAGTCCTGGACTAATCTATAGCCCCTCCCCCCACTCTTCTTCACAGGGAAAATGGGACTATTTGCTGTACTGGCTGTACGAATTAAAATCCCTTGTTGTAACAGCCTCTCAATAACAGGATATACCCCTAGTTCCACCTCTGGTTTTAATGGATACTGTGGGATTTTTGGAGCTATCCTACCACTTTTTAGATTGACCATGACAGGGGCTACGTTTGCCATCAGTCCAGTGTCCTGTCCATCTCTGGTCCATAGGGAACCTGGTATTTCCAGCAACATCCCCTTTACTTGAGATGGACTTTGTTCTATAACAGGAGAGTGTAACATTAACCTTGGAGGGGTGTCCAATATGTCCTGTACCTCATGTGCAACCTTCTCGGGTATATCTAGGAACACACCATCTGAAGTACAGTATATGACACATCCCATTTTACATAACAAGTCTCTCCCTAGCAAGTTAGTAGGAGCCGCTGCAGCCAAGAGAAACGAATGCTTAGTATGCAGAGGCCCGATAGTAACTTCGGCGGGTTTAGTTAGAGGATAATGTAACACTTTTCCCGTCACCCCCATAGCTGGAATAGTTTTGTTGGTCACCTGTAGATTGAAAGGAGAGGTTATCACAGATCGGGCCGCCCCTGTATCTACAAGAAAAGTTTGTTTCCTGCCAGCTATGTCAACTATCATTGTTGGTTCTTCACTCTGACTCTCAGTTAACCTCACTGGCTGTAGACTACAGGTATGACCTGACCCCTAGCGCTGACTAGTGATTTCCCGCGCAGCATTTGCTGCCGTAATATGCGCGGGTAGATGTGAGTCTTCTAGTCTATGTGAATCCTTTCTTGGAGGATATCTATGTGACCCACCCTTATGTGTATTGGGTCTTTCTTTATTACAATCTCTCCTGTAATGTCCTTCCTCGTTACAGTTGAAACACCTGATCACTTTAGGTTTCCTGTTATATGGGTTGTATGCTGGTGGTCGTGTATGCACCCCTTCTAGAGCCTGTATACTTACCGTCATTAACCTATCACTTTTCTCTTCCCTTTTTCTAAAAAGGTTCTTGTCATGCTCCACAGCAGACTCCCTAAGGAAGTCTACCGTGACGCCTCTCCAATTAGGTAATGTGGTTTGTACTCTCGTCTTTAAATTTTCCCTAAGGCCATCCATCAGTACCCCTACAGCTACCTCTCTGTGATGTGGGTCCTCACTTATGTTGGATATCCCAGTAAATCGTGCAATCGCTGTTATAGCTCTAGCAAAGTAATCTGAGGCAGTTTCACCATCCTTTTGTTTAATGGTGAAAATCTTACTCCAATTTACTACTACTGGAAAACAGATGGCTAAGTGTTTGACAATTTGTTCTATATTCCGTTGGTTAATCTCATCAGTCAGGGTGTCATCTTCCTCCAACAAACAATCTCCAATAAATTTTTGTATGTTAGTATTGGGAGGAAGACACGCCCTCAACACTACCCGCCAATCCTTACTGGTTGGTTCATGAGCATTCCCTAAGTCTTTAACAAATTTCTGACATTTAGCTAACTCTTTTCTAGGATCTGGGAATTCAGTCATAATGGAACGTAATTCTGATCTAGTCCAGGGACAATGCATTGTAACATTTCTTAAAGGAACTATACCATCCTTATCTGGTTTCCCATTGGGAACTGATATTGTGCGGACCGGGAACACACCCTCTGGTACACTAACTTCAGGGGACGCTACAGGATTTACAGGCCCTAGATTTAGAACACTTTCACTCCTAGTGATCACGCTACTCTCACCTATCTCAGCCATTTTCTCATACTTGCGCTGAGCCTCTAGTACATTAACAGCATGGGCAATGGCCGAAATCACAGTGGGTTCATCTTCGTTTTCAGATACACTTGATTGAAATTGATTTAAAACAGGGTACAATTTAGTAATTTTTCTATTTTCAGTTTTAACAACAGCTGTACTTACCCCTCCCGCCACATAAGGTGGCGGGGGCGCGCTTGCGCTGAGTTCGCCACGCTTCTCAATGGTTACATCCGCCTTGCGCGCGCTTTTCGCCACGCCTATTTCCGGTTTGCATTCGCTGCTCTGCCACGTGTTACCTTCCATTTGCCACAATTTTAAACAATCATTATGTCTATTTCTCTTTTTCGTTGACTTGATCAACCATATTTTATCTTTTACAGTATTCAGTACCTCTGCATTAAAACTCCCTATTGTTGGGAAAGGCCTATCACAAGCTTTGGTCATCCCGACCCACGTGTCACAATACACAGTTGCATATGCACCATACTTCTTACACATGAGAAACCTCGCTGAACCAATAGGGCCTTCCTTAGGCAGTACACTGACCATCTCTAGCGTATGCTTAGCACCCATGTTGAACAATATACCTTCTACCCGGAACACAGACACACCGCAATGCTCTGTTCCTTCCGGCCAAAGGTGAAATACAGACACACCGCAATGCTCTGTTCTTTCCACCTAATAATTTCAACTCTGTTGCTATACTCACCGCTAGAGATCTATAATCCTCGGTGAACGTATTTCCTTTAGCCGCGTTCACTCGCTTTTCTCGCCCCTGGCGAGGATCCCTAATACAGAAATATCACTGTGGGCCCCAAGGGCTATCAGCTCCTCGATACCCTGGCTAAACCACAAAATCTGCTGAGTTTATTATCGCTGGGAGCACAAAGTCGATACAATCAACCTGCCTTTCCAGTATAATTCCTCCTAGCTGCTTCACCAATTCGCACTAACGGTGCGACCGGATCGCACTGCCTACCAATACTAATTATTAGCAAACCTTGCGATCTATTGGTAGCGCTTTGCGAAAACCCAGTTTTCGCATTCGGTATACCTGCCCTGTATACCGTCCTTCAGTTGGGCAATCCGCCTCGTCAGACAGCAACTGAGCACCTCAACAATAAAACAGTGTATCTACGTTACAACATCACACACTATACACCTTTTCTGCGCAGAAAATCAAAAGTTCCCAACAATAGTAATAATGTCTCAGAGGCTTTCACAAGTAATTATACTATGCATGTATAATAACTATCAAAACGATTGTTTAACCACGTGGCAAGTTTACCGGAAGTTCGCGTACGCACAGCAGGAAGTACACATACGCTAAACAATGCAATACAGTTAAAACGCACAATGACAGAAAAAAGAAACAGTTTTCTCTTTTGTCCCTAGGTTCTAGTTAGCGTGCCCTAGATAATGCAAAACGGACATTCGGTTTCACAACACAGAGTAAAATTCAGGTTTTGAACACAATGCGTTCTTACCCGTTTATGACGCGTCTCCACCCTTTGTTGAGGAACCGAAATCCGTTGGTCTTGCGTATCATCGGCAACGAAACCTCCAAAGCTCACGAGCCCCCAAATTGTAATGTGCGTATTGTCGCTAACCAATAACGATTGTCGAACCTCGATTTGTGTTTCCAACGCACAATAGATTTATTCGTAATATGTGGAAAAAATATGCTCAAGCGATGTAATAGTAAATACAGCCGTTACTTAACGCAGGCGCTCTGGATCCAGTGCAGTCATTCAATCCTGAAGTCTGGGGACAAGAAGTCTGCACTCTGGATCACAAGCTGCTGCTTATATACACAATCAAGTACAGTAATACAATGAAGATGGTATGGCTTGCATCTATTGGTCCGGGTCTCAGGAATGTCCAAGGGGTCGTCAATCATTGGCTGGTTCATCCTAAGGAATCCAAAGGAGGGGGTCATCTCTGCAGGGGGTATGCTCTGCTCTTCCCGCCAGAATTCCTTGGTCTTAAGTAGTTCATAATTCCCTATCATTCATAACTTGTGCATGCACTCTGCGATTCCCTCGCAGAGCGCACCAAACAATAGGATATGTAACAAGGTTCATTATGATACCACTCATGATGTTATTCCTTTAACCCGTTCTGTGTATTTCACTAATATGCATGTAACTCTGATATAACATATAAATACTACTATATTTCGACATAACTGACTATGTGTTGCAACTACCAATAATGTGTACTATTTTATAAGTATGCGTGTTTGTGCGAATGTATGGTAAAAGACCAATTACTGTTGCTGCCACGTGTAGTGGATGAGTACGCCCTTTCACGCCGTAACGTGCCCTTGTACGTCATAGCGTACTGTACGCATCTTTTCAGACAAAGACAACCAAGTTTGCTAGACTTTAATTGAAATGACTTTATCCAATTTGCTGACTTCGACAGTGTCAATCTGACACCCTGGCCCAAAGCTGGATTAAGGCTGTGAGGGCCAGGGGTACTTTTGACTGGGGGGCCCAGTGATGTAACATGGTTATTATTATTTTAGACAAATACACAGGCAATACTGCATGCGCTACTGTTAGGTGCATGCAGCTCTGCCTTCTCAAACAGTACAGTGTGAAGCAGGACATACCTACCAACTGTCCTTGCAGTCAGACCAAATCCTGGGACAGTCGCCCACATTCTGGACTGCTCCCGTCATATTCAGGACAGTTGGCAGACCGTCCTGCTCTCTCCTATCTGTTCTTGTCACTTTCACCACCTGTGGCTGCTGGTTTCTTTAATTGCTGGAGTGTTGGGGGCCATATTTGGGGAAAAAAATGGGTCCATGAAATTTAGAAAATTGCAACCAGCTCTGGCATTAAATCAATAGCACCCATGTTTTATAATTAGGCCTCCCTTCAGCCCCGACATTAAAATAATAGTATTCACATTTGATAAATAGATCTATTTCCCTCCAACCAGCCCTAACATTAAAGTAATCGCATATACTGTATAGACCGATTTCCATCCAACCAGCCCGAACATTAAATGAAATAGCATTTATGTTTAATAAATATAATTATTTCCCACAACCATTAAATAATTCATATTCACATTTAATAAATAGCCCTCCACCCCAAACACAGGACTATATTCAATTAATAGCCCCAAACCACCCCACCATTAAATTAAAGGTCCTGTCACTTTACCTTAAGTTAATAGTCCCCACTATTAAATTAAAAAGCCCCACAAATAAAGTAGCACCCATTAAATAATTAGCCCCTCCTACACTTCACCATTAAATGAATAGACTACCTCACACATTATATTAAGACCTCTCCACTACGCTCAGTTACTGCTTGGCCAAATCCTGGAAGGCTGGGGCCCTGTTTGGAAATGGGATAGATAATATTTGCCTCCTGGAAAACTGCCAACTAATAAACACTCTAGGCCCCCCAACCAGCTCCAACATTAAATCAATAGCATTCACATTTAACAAATAGGCCTATTTCTCGTAATAGTCCAACATTACACAGTTAGCACCCCTAATACATCAATAAATAGTTTGACGATACATTATTAGTACCCAAATCACTGCAGTAAATACACTCCCACTCACACACTCATACTACATCAATACCCACCCACATTACAGCGACCAGCATTAATCCCACATTACAACGAGCAGCATTATCCCCACATTACAGGTTACAGCGACCAGCATTTAACCCCACATTACAGCGACCAGCATTAACCCCACATTACAGCGACCAGCATTAACCCCACATTACAGCGACCAGCATTAACCCCACATTACAGAGACCAGCATTAACCCCACATTACAGGTTACAGCGACCAGTAATACACCCAAATTACAGCAATCCGCATTATCCCCACATACCCTCTCCCACTTATTAGCAATACTAACCCCTAAACACAATACAACATTACCACCACCACGCCACCCTCACTCTACAGCAATAACACCAATCATACGGGCGCAGCTGTAGGGAACCAATGTTGTTCTCTTTTCAAATCTCCCACAAAATATTTACATTTTGTAGCCATCAACTGCTGAGAGCCAGGTGCTAGCACTGACTATGGATATCAGCTGCTTGGAGTCAGGAACTGGCAAGGTGCCTGTTTCCATGGACCTGTATCCGCATCAACAGCTACCATTGGTACCCTTCTAGCTTAAATATCAAGTGTTCACCACACCTCTCGAATTGTAAACTCATTTGTGCATGACCCTAAAAATGTTGAATGAAATTTCAAATAGATATTATCATTGCTAAATTTTAGTAAATTAAACAATATGGGGGTAAATGTATCAAGCTGAGAGTTTTCCGGCGAGTTTGAAAAACCAATGAGATTCTTGCTATCATTTATTTAGTACATTCTACAAAATGATAGCTAGAATCTGATTGGTTGCTATAGGCAACATCTCCACTTTTCAAACCCGCCGGGAAACTCTCAGCTTGATACATTTACCCCATGGTCTGAAAGCACCAGAAAATATATAAAGCTTTTCTTTAAGAATGCCATCGTAAATATTTTTTTTCTGCAAATCTTTGGCTAAATTAGAGGGATTTTATAACGTATGAAACTGTTTTTGTGGGATGACGTGTACATGTATGGATTCCTGGTCTATCTATTTTGACAGTCTGCATAGGTGTTATGTAGAGTTAAAGTATGCTGCTTGTTATACATAAACATACTTATGGTATGATAATAAATGTATTTCATTATCTAATCACTGCCCAATACCTGTGGCATCATTATTAGGAATGCATGTTGTATGGTTAAGTCAATTAGTAGTTTCCTGATCTAGGGAACATGTTTTACATATGGTCATTTCAGTTTTACTTGCACAATTATGCTGTGTGGGATTTTGAAATGAGGGAACTGATGTCAGTATAACCTGATATGTAATTGTGGGAGGAGGGGGAGAGCCCAAGAATGCATTCTGTCTTTTATCGCATGAGATGTGCGTATGGCAACCAGTCATTGCTTCAGACAGCATCTCATTAGAAAAACAAAGAAACAAGTTGCCGCCCAGGCTCATGTGATGCCTCCTCCTTATATTCTCTGTGCAACATCATCAAACCGCTCCTATTTTCCTCCCGCTTTTTCCATTGTTTCATTGACACACGCAGGAAAAATTGAGAGAAACACAAACCGTAACTACTAAAGCAACCTGATTGCTTGTCCTTTTGTACTTGGGCGTTCAAGCACAGCTTTTAAATGATAGTTCTTTGCTATCATAAAGTACTTTTTTTTATGTTGCCAAACGGCATGTTATTCTTTACAATCTTAACAAATTACAGTGCACATGACATTCCAGTAATAGATAATCAATTTGTAATTAGTGAAACAAAGCTGGAACATGGAAATGAACTGGTGTAGTTCAGCAAGACTACACAAAATAAAGTGTTTTTGTTCAGAATAGTACAGTTGGGGAAAGGCGACCTGGTCACACATGCTATAACTTACCAATTTTAAGATGTAAATCTCTTAACTTTGTTTACTAGAGTTTATCCTGGTGGGAGTTATACAAATCAGAGTAGATAGTATAAAAGCATATCATAGTCTGGTAGTCAGTATGCAAATTAGACCCCAGTCTGATGACTAGTTTACATAATAACTCCAATATGGTAACTAGCACTTCACTGATCACCTCTTCTCACTCTCGTCTTCAGGACTTTGCCCGGACTGCTCCCCTGCTGTGGAATGGTCTTCCACGTTCCATCAGGTTAGCATCTACTCTCAAAGGCTTCAAGCGTGCCCTTAAGACTCATTTCTTTATTCAGGTCTATCAGTCCTCTTCCTAACTTCCTTGTCCTGGCTCTCTCCCCCAATTAGTACCACTCTATTTGCATTACTCTCCATGTTAATCGATTTTCTTTTTGCCATCACAGAAAAGGCACATTAGGCAGGAGAGCATTGCAGCCAGCAATTAATTCTTAGGATGTTACTGCTAATTGGCTGCCCCTTTCAAAGTACACTGACTCTTGGTCCTTTTGTGTGGAGGATCCCTTGACCTGCTTTGTGTGGGCAAGTCATTGTGAGTCCAGAAGGGGTGTAGGCACTCTGACGTGAGATTTAGCACCAGACAGTCGTAAAGGATTATGTCCTGGGACCAATGGTGTAATGATAATATGACCTTCCACTGTTTGGTTTTGCTATTAGTTGTTAGCTGACTTGCATTGCTCTCTCTGCCACAATGTTTTGTTTACATAACAACTGTGACCTTTTGCCAATTTTAAGCTGGTGTCTGCGTGGTTATTTATTTATTCAATTACAGAAATGGGAACTCTGAACATATGAAGGAGGTTTGTGTGCAATGAAAGGGAGATATCAGCACTATGCAGTTTATAAAGTACAGACTACGCACTTTGACTATACATATTTTTCTATGTATGTAACGGTTTGCTAGTTATAAAAGTGTTAAAACCTTCATACTATATCCCCAGGCTGTACCATAATTGCACAGCAATAATTTGCTCACACAGTCTCTGATTATGCCCTAATGCTATAACTATGCTGTCAAATTTGAATTTGAAGTAAAGGCTAAAGGTATTTATGTCTGCTCACAGCCCATAGTGAGCCAGTAATAGTCAATTATTGCTCAGTTATTTACAATTTCACACAAAGGGCCTCATTTCTTTTTACTTTCTTTCTCCCTTCTAATAAGTATGATAAATTGTTTTTGGTATTAACAGAAGGCGATTCCTGTTTAAAGGAGTTTTGATTAAAGTAATTACCGGGGAAAAGCAAGTTAATCCTTATACATAAACATTTACCAAATGATAATGCCAGACCACAGAGTCCTCAAATCTGTAAGACACTGAATATTCAAAATATCTGCTCTGCTTGTTAGATCATTAATAAAAAGTTTAATAATTTTACTGAGGGAGCAATTTACCTCTTGTGCAGATTATCACCATTAGTTTCTAGTGCTGTAACATACAGGTGTTACACTAAAAAGCACTCTGTTCTTGGTAGCGGTGACTGGATGGGCTTATTTTCGCCACCTAGTCTGTAGGGGAGAAGGAGGAACATAGGGATGTCCTTCCTGCACTGTTTATCATGGTTTCCTTCTCACCGTCAGTAACCGACTATTACGGACTACTTCTACTGGTGTCACCTTGCCACCAGACACTCGCCGCCTACGAATGTCAACTGCGCACTAGTTGTAGGAGAATTCGACTGCCACCACTGGACTCCTTTGCGGCAACCAGAACCGCTTACTGCTGGGGTAGTTGGTATAATTACTGTAATGTTTCTTTGCTATGGACTGGCTGGTAACTCCTGACCCGCTTACTATGGATCACGGCTGCTGGGTAACTGGCAGAGCATTGATGCAGAGAGGCTGGGTTCAACACAAGGCAGCCGGGAAACGTATTAGAGTGTAAGCTTTTAACGGTTGGTCACAGGATACAGCAGGTAATAGTCACAGGCAGAATCTTCAAGCAGTGATGGTTTATTGCTCAAAAATCCTGATAAGGCCTTTTACACACAAGTATGTGGTACTGGTGATCACCCAGAAGTTCAGATGGAAAGTTATACATTGTATAATTTTTAAGTAAAAGAGAGCTCCTTTTATACATGTTGTCAGGGGGTAGCCCAGCCCCCAACATTTGATATCACATCAGATAATTTAACATCAGGGTGTGTTATTTCTCTAGATGTAGAGTTAATGCTATTTTTTTTAAAAAATACATTAATTTCCTAAATGAATTACTGGTTGCATTATTTATGTAATTCATCTATCTTGCATTTAACACAATTTACACATCAACCTGTGACTTCCTCAGATTTGCTGTCTACATTGTTAGGAGGTATCCTGCCTCTCTAACAAGACATGACATCAGGTAACGGCCTCCTGCTGGGCTTTAAGGCTAAAGCAGGTTTTTGTCACTTCTTGGATGAAAAGACTTACTCTAACCTGGCATAATGCATTAGAAATCAGTACATTTCCTGTACAGAAATACACACATTATAAAAAAAAAATATCAGTACCTTTACAATGATATACAGCGGAGCACTGCACCCTTAATTAAAGTAAATATTTACAATGATTCAGGATATCTTGTGCTAGGGCAATACTCTAGTAATATTTCAAACTCATTTTACACCTTTATATTATCAGTTACTTGTATCACTAATACAAAAATCTCTTGTTACCTCGATCCATGCTGATGCTGGCAACAGCTAAGGTTATATGTGAGCCAATTTATTCTGCTTGAATGGTGAAATAAACAATCTCTGACAAACATAGTGAGGGACATTTATAAGATCTAGTCCTTGAAAATTAAAAGTTGCCACTTTTAGCAGAAAAAAATATTTAATTTTGCAATAAATGTACAAACATGTACAAGTCTTAATATAGATTGTAAATACAGTGGATATCAAAAGTATACACACCCTTATTGAGTTTGTAGATGTTTATAATATAAAGTCTGAAATCAATCATATCAGACCTTTTTCCACCTGTAATGTGACAAGTAAAAAACAAATAGCCAATTTTTATGAAAAATAAGTAAAAATAAATCCTGCTATACATAAGTTGCAAAAGAGTACACACCCTAAACTAATACTTCTAAGAAAGCACATTTTAAATAAATGAGACATGTATCGGGTAGATTACATCCAAAATGGCTGGTGCTGTTAGTGGGGTCAGAAGGTGAATATACAGACCAGTAGCAGTGATCTGCGTACCTCCAACCTGCGCTCAGAATATGACGCCTGTATTTTAGCATTGTGTGCGCCCAAATTCATCAACCTACTGCACGTGCAACAGGTACATACGTACCGGTCGACACATGCTGAGCTGGCGTATTGTGTGGCACTACAGCCGAGTGACCCCCCCGGGTGTTTACTGTGTAAAAAAAATAAACAGTATTAACCCTAGTGCTGCTTGCAGCAAAATCGGTTAAAATAAAGTGTGGGTTCCCCCCGTTTTCACCTAAAATAACACATATCTCCATTATAACCACAGCTAGTTATGAAGAAAAATAAAACCCAAAATACCTACCATCAGATGTTTTCATTTATATAAGATCCAATCTTCTAAGCTTTCAATCCAATATGGCTTGTAACCATAACCAAAACAAACCATAATATTCTAAAGGTCCTGTAGCTGCCCCCTCAAAAAATACCATTTCAGGTCCTGGAGTAGTCCAAAAATACTAAAGCCCCCCGAAAATTATATTCCAAATGTCCATGAAATATTTTCTTCTGTCCAAAGGACCCCAAAATAAATCCACTGGAACAGGCTTGGCAAAACAAGAAACCAATAAAAACGTCAGAGCTGTGTTCTCACACTACGCTAAATGAGAAATAAACAGACCTGAGGTCTATTTATACTGTAGGGGGTTTCCCATGACAGCGTGGGAATGGGCACATCATCCTTTTGTCCCTAGGCATGATCCTGTTTTTAGCTTATTGAAATATATAGAATGTTTTGCTTTGACTCTGTCCATAAAAGGGATTCAAACAAAAAAAAACTAAGATCAATCTGCATGTTTTTCATTCCCTCGCATTTTTGCTCTGAAAGGCTTTATTTTGACTAAAAATTTAAACTATTTTTGTATTGCCTGGCTTGATGCTCTCCAAAATAATATTTAATGGTATTTTTGTTTAAATGCAAACTATAGGTAGCATTCTGCCTTTGTAAAGCCTCTATGCGGTAATTCAGTTATAAGCACTGTTGCCAGATTGTCCTACGTTTTGACCTAGGTATTCCTGTCAGTGAAAACAATATTGGCCATTATTATTAAATGCTGGTCTGATATGTTTATTTGTATTTTACTAATAGGATGTGGTAGAATTTGTAGCCATACAGTTTTACAGTAACGGGTGTATGTGGGAAAAGAGAATTGGCAAAAGCAGACTGGGGCTACAGAGAAGGTTCCCAGCCTGATTGTGGCAGAGTAAGTCTAATAGAGCTGTGGATGTCTGTGTACTGTTGTATCCATAATTTACATGCGATAATAATGTTATTTATATAACATGATATAATGTTTTGATATTATATAACCCAATAGAACATTTGTTAGTGGGTGCAGCAAAACATCATGTATTGTTGCATTTTTATTTATGTACTACCATTTTGTTTTACAGAAGTAATATTTTTCACCACACTGTACAATGACCAGTTACCAAGGTATAATTACCACAAAGACAGGAAATAGTAGAGAAACAAACTATTTGTCACATTTTTAGGTTATGTAATAGTGAGCCTCTGGGTCTGACAACTAGATTGGTGTGACTTTAAACTTCCAAACATGCAGATCATAGAATACGATTGTGACTGGATCACTATTAAATAACTTTTGGAAAATATGTATTTAAAGCAAATAGCAAATATTTATGTAATTGCGCGTGCACTTATTTTGATATTGTGTGTGTATATTGTGAGATAGGAAGTCGTTATCTCTAAAACCAGGGTAGAAAAGTTGTTTTTTCTATTTAACCTTGCTATAGGATATGCCTATTTCTGATGTATATATCTGATACAATGAGCCTGTGTTTACAAAGCCTCTTGTGTATTGTGATGTGAGAAACTAGCTTGTTTTTGTTTTTTGCTGTTCTGTGTGAATATGTATTCTGAACAGTCTGATGAAAAGCCACATGTTAGATCTTTTGATGTGTAAAGGTCCTACATTGAAGGCAGGAACTTTTAATTAAGACTGGCTCCTGGTTTCTCTACATTTGAAAACCAGGTGTGTACGACATCACAGCGTTTCTAGAATTTCATAGATAAGTGTAAATTTTGTTAGCCTTGAAATGCATGTAAATCTATGTTTTGGGGAGCAGAGTACTTCCTGATTCTAAAAATAGACTATTTCTGAACTATATAAAAGATGAGCTGTGTGAGCATGTAAGTGTTCTTTTGATTTCAACATCTGAATTGATCACTGATACCTCTAATCAGTGAAAGCAAATAAACATCTTGCTTCAAAGACCTGCTTGGAAACATCTTCAATATCGTTGTATTCCTGTTATCTACAGATTAGACCCTAAATCTAATCCGTTCTCTGGCTGTCTCTGAGGTTTTGGACCCAAGCGTTTCCAGTACCGCCGCTCTGCCTGCTACCCAGCAGCCCTGGTCAATGTGATAGGCCAGGTGGGGGGGGATCCATTCACCGCAACCTGGATCCATAGTAAGAGGTCCGGAGTTACCAGCCAGGTACACCAGCAAGGAGACACGCTAGCAGCGTCAGTGACCCAAAAGGAACGTGGTTCTGAGTGCCATAGAGGGGGACCAGTGGTGGCAGCAGGCCCCTCCCACTGCGGCAGGAGGGGCATATTCGTAATAACGAAAGGGGACGGTGGCAAAGTAAGCCCAGCCGGTTCCCAGCAACAACAGACAGGGTGGCATAGGCGGTCCATCTTGTCACAACGTTAAAATATGAATAGTTCCATTGCGCTATTATATTGATGTAAAGAGAAGATCCATATGTTCTTGAACCTGTGGTCCTCAGTGAAGTCATTGGTTTTCAGTCCATTGATAGCCTCATTTTTAATATTTTTTTCAGTCAACAAAATGGCTGCCCTCACTATGTGTATGTAACATATATCGTGGAAATAAAAATATAATGTAGAATAGTGAGCTTTCTATTACACTAGTAACTGATAACTATTTACTAATTATTTTTGTTATTTTCCCTGAGCAGTGAAGCAATTACTTGAAGCTGTTTTTTTTATCGCAATCTTCTATTGAATAAAACAGTTTTAAGTCAAGTAAAGAGCCATTGCTTGCGGGAAATAAATGTCTTAGCTGGTGCAAGCCTGAGTTGAAATGTATAAGCTGGACGTATTCATTTTACTTAGCATGTGGATGTGGACTTAGCATGGTCGGGAATTGAACTCATGACCGCAGTGCTGTGAGGCAGAAGTGCTAACCACTTAGCCACCGTGCTGCCCTGCTTACACTGGGAAAAACCCAGCTACAAGTGTTAAGAGGTGTGGCCTGATTATTTCTGTATTTAATGTTGACTAACTGATTAAAGTATCCGTTTTCAGGTTGAAAAATGTTAGCTTTTCCGTATAATTTAATGTACTTCTAGAAATATACATTTCAACCCACTAATTAGGCTGAATACACCTTTGAGAAAAATGACAAAATATAACCTATTTAGAAGGATTGTTATTTTCAATGTTCAGTAACAAATTTACAGTAATTGGTCATAGATAAACTAAAGCTCTGCTATAGACTTTTTAACCCCTGACAGAAAAAAAGCCTTTTTTTTTACAAGCTAGTTGAGTTCTATTTGACTTAATACATTTGTTTTGCGTTTGTTTTCTTTTTTTCTTAGTTTTCTTATTTTGTTTGGTCTATCAAAAGAAGTGACAAACTCTGATTTCATTGATCAGCTCTTCCACCGTGAAAGCTAATTATACAATCGGATGGTAATAATAAAGCCTGACATGTGTCTGCGGGTTTTAATAGAATGTCGGCACATACAAAGTAGGAAGTAATTGGATTGACAGACACAAAGCCAGTTATTATACCGTTATTATCTGATTGAAAAAAGGCGGCAGAAAAGCAGGCAACTGTAGCATAACTAATCTGATAATAATGAAGTCCATGCTTCCAGATACGTGTGTTGCTTACATAGGAATTGGAAGCAGATAAGCCGCACTCGCCCACCCAGATTTTGTGATCTACCAGTGCTATGTAATGAAATGCAGATCATACAGTGGGAGACTAGAAAACACACAAATATAACCTGCAATGTATATATACCTTAATCAGGCACTGGGATATTGCCATTTAAAAAAAAAAATTATATGGTGTCATTAATGCCAGCATTATGGACTTCTGCAAGGCCATATCAATTTGTCAATAAATGTTTGTCAATTTTACGATTTTGGTGGTTGTATTTTGACCTTTATAATTAATTTTTTACCATTCAATTTATTATTTTTCTTAAGCACCCAAGACAAAATGCTAAACCACACACCCCTATAATTATGTTATTATGCATCATTATGTATGCAGCATGTTTTGAAGAACCTCCACACTGTAATTTTCTGTGTTTTGTCAGAAAAACTAAAATAAATTTTCACTGCTTAGATAGTATTTTAGTTATTGCTTTCTGTAACTTTTATTATTTTTTTTTGTGATTTTTTAGCAGTGTACTTTAGTCATTAAACAGCTGTCGGGGCTGTGCTTTCTGCATTGGATACAATTGGCTCTGTATATGTCCGAGGATAAATAAAATAACTGTCTGATCATATAAATACATAACTAAATAACAGATAATAAAGCCGAAAGAAAAAAAACAATGTATTTAATAAAAGTTGCAGGGGTGAATGAAAAACAAACATTTTTCCTAAGGAGTAAATCCCGTTAATCTAGTTTATATCAATGGACTGTCATTTCTGCAGGATGTCTGTACCTTAACAATATTTTGTAACAGTATTTTGTATGTGATTTTAGCAGGGTTTTGGTTAAGATCCCTTTAAAAATAATTGTGCTAATTTCTAATATAAACAATTATTGAACTTAATGACCAGAATAAACTCATCTAGATGCATTCACAGATGCACTAAACTAAATATGGCACCAGAGTAACATTCTTATTAATATCTAGTGATTTTTTTCACTTTAATAAATAAGACTGATGATCACTTTTACTATATAGTACTTAAAAAGAGCATCCATGCAGTTGCTTACTACACATGCTGAGATTTTATCTGGCAAGAATAAATCAGATTTTATCAGTGTATCCAATTACTGCTTTGAAATATATGTGCTGTCATTAAGTGACTGCAATGCATGGCACTCCAGTCATCCTAGTATTCAGCCTCATGGTTGAATGACCAGGTTTATGTAATTTGGACCTCCCACATGTGAGCTAACTTTGCTACTGATGAATCAAGCCAGTCAACCTATATGTAGCCAGTATTAACTATATTTAGGGGCAGCACAGTGGCTCAGTGATACTACTGTCCAGGCTATGGAAAATATCTACATTAATAATGATAAAATAGTGAAAATGTCTGGCATATATTTCTCTCGTCTATCAAGCAAACCTTTCCGAATCTACCACATACTGCTCAGGTTAGGAAATATATACTTTGTTAAAACAATATATTATGGTATGGGAATGCCTTATGCATTTTTGTTATCCATTTTCAGTATAATAAAGTTTCTTATATACCAACACCTCTGAGTACACAGTGATACCTGAGTTCAATGCTTAGGTATCCATCTTGCAAAATTACATTGGTACAAATACTGCTGTTAAGGATAAGTATATTAGAAACCACCATCATTGACATAAATGTGAATGATAACCTTTTTTTTCCTTTTTTTATAATTTAAATTTTGTGATACTATCCATCTTATTGAAACTTTACAATAATATACTAAATCTAAACGCATGCAGGGGTAATAACTGTCATAAAATAAAATATACAATATTTAAGAACCATGTAAATTAGAAAACAATATGACAATAAATTTCATGTGAATTGTCCTTGGTAATCAAGAGTAGTCCTCTTCATAGCATAACATATACTTCGTTCAATATAATATATAATACCTATTTAAAAAAATAATATATATATATATGCAAACACCGAGAGGAAGGCACCCGCGCCCAATAGTGTAAGAATCCTAAGTATAATTCTTATGCGCGTACCAGCTGTATGGAGAACCATGCGCATGTCAATCAATTAGTTGAGCAACTCCAATCCAATCAGTCCCTGAGATGTTTGGACCCAATATATTTTTACTTTTGTTATGAGGGAGCAACAGGAGGTTAAACTCTCTATGCGCTGAACAGACGCCTAACCTCTTTTGTTTTGATATTTGGACATTACAGGTCTAAATACTTATTCTGAAATAATTTGACCATGGGGCTAACATACATATGTGTTTGCGTATATATATATATATATATATATATATATATATATATATATATATATATATATATATATATATATATATATATGGACACATTTTTTCAGAGTTTAACCGCCTGTTGCTCCCTCGTAACAAAAGGAAAAATTCTCCATCTGTACCAAATCTTTTAATATCTAGTAGTCAAGTTACAACTAGTATACATAAACCATTCATGTCTCTCAGTGTCATTAACAGGATCTATGCAGACATAATCTCAGATTGATGGAGGGTATTCCCACTTCCAAAAACAAAGTATGAGCTCTTTAGAGCGCTCCACTGGGGTTGTTGCTAGAATTATTCTTGTTATAACCTCACACAAATAGGTTGATAAAATAAGAATAAAGTGAATAGAGAGATATTTAGGCGCTACCCTTTTCACATAAACTTATAAAAATATACAGTGTGATAATACTTATATTTTAGATGTGCACAGGATACTGCTTCCAAGTTCGACCAGAGGGGTCCATAACATGTAAAAAATATAAAAACACAAATAATAATGCAATACTGTATAGAGAATGTAATTATAGCTACAATCCTATAAAACACAGAAAAAGTAATCCAATTCAATGTTCACAGTGTAGATCCCCTTTTGTAGTAAAACTTACAGAACACCAGCTTGTGAATGTGCCCTCATAGAAATTGGACCAATGCTACACCTTCCAGCACACTGTTTCCTCTATAGGTATTATGCTTACTCTGTGAAGTCTTGAATTCTGCATACAAAGAGATTCTTTATGATCTTCATTAAAATTATGTCATGAAAACAAATTTCATCATAAATAGGCAGCAGACAAAAAAATATAAAGAAAAACCATCTAATTCTAGTGTAATATGTTCAGTATACAAATAAATTCCTTTATTTAAGATTCACTAGACATAAAATCTTCAAAATTAAATGAGAGATGCAGGTACTCCTACCAGATAGGAATAGATGATAGGGATATCACAGATGGTAATTCAATCCCGGGAGAAAGATGATAGCCCACAGCCTTCCTAGATGTAAATTTCCTGGGTAGGTTTATCTGCAGTACCTCACTTGCACTTAACCAACGCTTTTCGGCCCAATATGTGGGTCTTTGTCAAGGTGTGTGTATGTTAGGGAATTTAGACTGTAAGCTCCAATGGAGCAGGGACTGATGTGCATGAGTTCTCTGTACAGTGCTGCGGAATTAGTGGCGCTATATAAATAAATGATGATGATGACGAAGGTGAGTCACCTTGACAAAGACTCACTTATTGGGTGACCCACATATTGTATGACCGTTAAAACGTTCTTACATTTCTTACTGAATTCCTCCCATATACAAAGCCTGTTTGATCACAAAGTATAAACCCTGGAAATATAATCGTCAATCTGTCTTATAAGTGGTTTATCATTTACATTTAGGAGTGAGGTTGACCTGTATTGAGCTGATATTTCCTAATCCGTGCCTGGTTTGGGTTGTATATTTGTAGTGGCCAAGTTGGTTGTAGTTACTCACTTATTGGTTCCCCAAACTGAATTTTTATTGGTATAATAATCTCTCAATATATGCAAAATGTATTTTCCATAAAGCATTTAGGGCTCCATATAGATCAATCTGCTATGCTTCCCCTTGTTTCTGCCTGTTCCTTTCTTCAGACTTCAATAAAATTATGAAAGCGGGCAATTTTTAGTGCAAATAAAACATTTTTATTAAATAATTTAACCAATTCAATAGAAAAATGTGTACCAGATTAAAAACAACAAGAGCATTTATGCGCACTGCACTAATAAAAACAATATTGGGTTACCACTCTCAGACGGGAGTTGTTGCAGCCTTTTTTCACTCCTGCAGAATGGATCAATCTGAAACATTCATTAGACCATCAAGCCATACCCAACCTTGTTTCGTCTGTTGCAGACTTCATCAGGAGGACGTTCAGGCTTTCACATGTTGCTATCTTGAAGGGCATTTTTCCTCATCTTCCTCCTCTAAGAACCCACAAGCATCGTCTGCTGTCACAGTCTTTGCAGTCATTAGGTAATGCTGGAGCTGATTACATTTTTGGACGGCCGCAAGGCTGCTTTGCTCAAGTGGGATGCGGCAGGCCTTACACAGTGCTGCTTTTGAAGACTGTTTATATAAATGGGATTGGCTCTTTTGACAGACAGCTTTACACTCAAGCTGTCGGGAAAGGGCTGAAACGTAATGGTGTGGGTCCTGATCAGAGGTCTAATGTTGGGCTGAGGGAGAACCACAAGGGTTATTGATTTAAGGATCCTCACTCAGGTAGATAGTGACCATTTTGTGGATGGTAAATTACTTTCAGGCCGGTTGTTATTGGCCTCAGTGGTGCCATATTTAGGATTGTCTACGTGTGAGCTTTAAGCCAGACTCTTCTAAACATCTTGGTGTCAAGCTATGACTCTTATTGTGCTTTTACTGTATGCTATGCAAAATGTCTGGCATGACATCAGATGACTGCTGATCTTGTAGATCCTTAATATCTGCTGTTTGCCATGACCGTTGCAGAGTGTATTGTCCCCATCTAAAAGCGGGGGCACAGTGATTAGCATTGCTGCCTCACAGCGGTGGGGCCATGGGTTTGATTCAGACCATGGAACTATCTGTGTGGCGTTTGTATATTCCCCTCGTGTTTAAGTGGATTTCCTCCAGATGCTCTGGTTTCCTTCCATACTCCAAATACATACTGGTTTTTTTTTTTTGGTTTTTTTTAAATCCAGTATTTTTATTGAATTTTTTTAAGATATAAACATACTAAACAACAAAAAGAAAAGAAAAACAATCGCATACATATCGGAATTAAATGACGGAATTTACAAGATTACATTAAAGCATAATAATAATAAATGTGCTATATTCATTCAGGATCATACATCGTAAATGCTTATACATAAGTATGTTACACATGCAGGGTTTATTACATGGACTCAGATACTTATTATAAGAACTGCGGTAGCCATACATTTAAGTAGATAGAGCATCTGTACTAGATGACATAGGATAGAATGGAGACTCTAACCATCTGTACCATATATTCTCAAATTCCTTCAGAGCCTGTCTGCTAGTATAAACAAATCTCTCGTGCCTTATGGTGGTATTGACCAGTGCCTTCCAATTTTTAACCGTGGGACTCATCGGGGCCAACCACAGCCTCGCTATACAGACCTTAGCCAACATCAATAACTGTGAAATGTACATTTTTGTCAGTTTATTAACTTTCCCCTTCAATCGGAGCCCAAAGAGACAAGTGGCCGGTGAACTAAGAGACACTTCAATTCCAGTAACCTGAATACATCTCCTGATCCTTCACCAGAAGATTTGTATACATGAACACTCCCATAGACGGTGCCAAAAGTTAACATTGATCGAATTGCATTTCGGACAGTTAGGGGTAGCATCCGGGCGAAATTTTGCCAATCTAATAGGGGTAAAGTAGGCCCTGTGGAAGATAAACACCTGTATTTGTTGAAATTTTAATGATGAAGTATAACCTTTAGTACTGTCTGTAACCATTTCCCACTCCTTGTCTGATAAAGGGCCAATATCTATTTCCCACTGATTCCTCAAACCATCCAAATCATCTGCAGTGGATTCATACAGAAGACATGAATACATTCGAGAGATCAGACCTCTATAACCCAAGGCCTGTAATTGTTTCCTCAGTGGATCCACCCCAAACACCAAAGTCTCCCCTTTAAATTGTGTGTTTAGGGCGTGTCGTAACTGAAGGTAAGAATAAAACATTGTTCTGGGTACAGAGAATTCCCCAACCAACTGTTCGAAGGATTTAGGTACATTTGTATCATAAAGCTGACCTACCGACACCACACCCAACCGAGACCACTCCCTGGCCCTCTTCACTGTATTCAACTTCTCAAATTTCTTTGCCCCCCAGATAGGAGTATATGGATCAATGTCAGTTTGTTTCATTATTTTATTACAGATTGTCCAAATCTTAACTGCCTGAATCAGGAGCGGAGGAGCCCGCATACCAAGCCGCCCCACCAGCAGTGACTGTAAGGGAGTGTGATTAGAATTAAATTGGTGTACCAACACCCAATGTAGCTCATGGTAATCGGGGTCCGAAACCCATGCCTTAAGGTGGACCAATTAAGAGGCAAAATAATATAATTTCAAGTTAGGAAGTGCAAATCCACCAGAAGATCTGGATCTATACAGCGAGCTGAGCTTGACCTTAGCCCTTCCCCCTCCCCAAACCAATGAAATCAAATAGCTATCAATGCTTCGGAAAATGGAGGGTGGAATATATACAGGTGACTGCTGGAGTATATATAAAAACTTTGGCTGCACCATCATCTTAATTAAATTTATCCTACCGGAGACAGAAAGTGGGAGCTTCTTCCATACATGAGTTTTTTCTTTAATGTATTTGATCTGGGGCCGCAAATTAAGTTCTACATATTCAGCGGGGGTATTAGAGATCCATATTCCCAAGTATTTGAATTTCGATGCCCATTTTAACTGTAAGCCTTCTGGCATTGTCACTCCCATCCCAGAGGGAACACGCTAGATTTATCCCAATTAATTTTTAGGCCGGAAAAAAACCCAAATCCATCAACCACCCGCAGCAAATGTTTTAGGGTAGTGTTGTGATCTGAAAGGAACAACAGCATATCATCTGCATATAATGCCACCTTATTCTCTCTGTGCTCTGATCTAAGTCCCACAATTTCTCTATCATGCCGGATCTTACAGGCCAGCGGCTCTATTGCTAATGCAAACAGGGCCGGAGACAACGGGCATCCCTGTCTAGTAACCCGCTCTAATTGAAATTGTTGCGAAAGATGCCCATTGACACAGACCCGCGCCACTGGATGTGAATACAAAAGTTTAACCCATTTTATAAATTCCGGGCCCACTCCAAATCGGGACAATACCTCCCACAGGTATGGCCACTTCACCGAGTCAAACGCCTTGGCTGCGTCCAAGGACACCACAACTTCGCTCTCAGAAGAGGGTGACCGCACCTGCAGGAGAGTATACAGCCTTCTAAGATTGATAGACGTGGACTTGCCTGGCATAAATCCCGTCTGATCCGGATGAATTAATTCCAGCACCACTCTACTTAACCTCAAAGCCAGTAATTTTGCTAGAATCTTAACATCATTTGACAAAAGTGAAATTGGGCGGTAGGACTCGGGGTACAACAAATCTTTCCCTGACTTAGGCAGCACCACCACTATTGCCTCTGCCATTAAAGGGGAAAGAGAGCCAATCTCACCCAGCTCGCTGAATGTATCCAACAACCTAGACACAAAAAAGGGCCGGTGTTTTTTATATAATTCAATTGGGATTCCATCTACTCCAGGGGCTTTACCATTAGGGAATGACATAATAGCTATATCAATCTCTTCAAGAGTAAAGGGTGAGTCCAAAAACTCCCTACTATCATCGGAGAGGACAGGAAGGGAGATACCATTCAAATACTGCTGTAACGTATCCATGTCATATCTGACCTGTGACTTATATGTATTCGTGTAATATTTATGAAATACCTCAACAATATCAGGCATCAGATACTTCTTAACCCCACTGTCATCACAGATAACCGGTACTGCTGCATCTGCCCTCTCCGCCCTTGTCAGATAAGCCAGGAAGCTACCATTTCTATCGTCCTCTGCATATCGTACATGCTTAGAAAACAGAAATTTACGTTTGGATTTCTCAAATACATACTCTACCCACTCTCTCTGGGCCAACTGCCATGTTCCCCTTGCAACCTCAGTTTTGTCCGCAATGTATTGTGCTTCTAAGGATTTACACTTTTTCTCTAATATCTGTTCTTTTTGTCTGGACGACTTTTTAATTTCAGCTATGCCAGCAATTAATGTCCCCTTTAGGAAAGCCTTAAAAGCGTCCCAAACTATAGGGGGCCTTGCTGTTACCAGATTATCTACAAAGAAGCCTTCCCACTGTGTCACCAAGGTCGCTCCTGTACCCATCAAGGAGAGCCAGAAGGGATTTAATTTCCAAAAGGACTGGCCTCTATCAATTGCAAAATCAATAGATAGGCAGAGGGGCGAGTGGTCAAAAATTCCCCTAGCCCTATATACCACGCTCCTTACCAGCGGTACCAGAGAGTGTGACAGCAGAGCCAGATCAATTCTTGAAAATGCATTATGTGATGTAGAAAAGCAGGAGAATTGGACATCTTCTGAGTGCCTCAAACGCCATACATCTACTAACCCCATTTCCTCAACCAGAGCAGAAAAAGCCAACTTAGAGTTGCCAACTACAGCATTTTTCTCTCGCCATCTGTCCACCTCTCCATTTATCACATTATTAAAATCCCCTATACAAATGGCTGGAACATCTGGGAACAATGCCATGAATTCTCCACATTTCCTTAACACCTCACCATTATACGGTGGGGGTATATATATAGCTAACAGAATCACCGGAACCCAATTAATGACAGCCTTCATCAGTATAAACCTTCCCCCTGCATCCACTTTAATTTTTTCCAAGGAGGAGCAGAGACGTTTATGTACCAATATAGAGACCCCTCGAGAATTAGTCGTGTACGTAGAGTGGTATGCCCTACCTACCCATGCTTTTTTAAGGGCGAGTATTCTATCACCGTGTAAGTGAGTCTCCAATAGACAAACAATATCAGGATCATTTTTTCTAATTTGTCTTAGTACAAGAGAACGTTTCACAGCATTATTTAGGCCCCGCACATTCCAGGAGAGAATTTTAAGCTCCTTATCAGATGTACCAGAATACATATAATAGTAGTCCCTCTTATCTCACTACCCCGCATCCCACACCCCTGCAGAGCATACATTGACATACTTATAAGCACATATAATCCTTGTCTATATATTTGCGATAACATTAAAACTACCCACAACTTAAATAACTTTAATACTAAACCCATACCCCCACCCTGTATACTCCACCCAACTTAAGTATACCTTAAACCCTAACTAAAATTACCTTAAGATATTCAGCAGGCCAGCACACTACCAAAAAAGGTCACCCGCCAACCCGCAAAATACCAGAAAATAGAGGAAGGAAAAGGAAGGAAGGAAAAGGGGCGAATTGAGACAAGAGAGGAAAAGAACGGCCTTAAAGCCATGGGCTCTCCAGCCCATTACATATTTTTTTATTTTTTTTTTACAGTGGACCTTTCAATATTAGTTTGAAAATCACAGACCCCACCTGAGCGAAATACATTTTTTTTTTTTTTTTTTGTACCACAGAAGAGAAATTACATTATGTATAGCAAATACCATGCATAATATCAATGACAAATCAGCAATGTCCAAAGGACTATCAGGAGAAACATAAAAAAGTACTCATCCAGCATCAGCGTCCAGCAGCAGCTAGGCGGTCCAACCAAATTGCAGCCTCTCGGGGAGTATAAAAAAATACCTATATCAAATACATACTGTTAGTTTAATTCTCTATTGACAAAATAAACCTTTGTGGAGCACGGTGGCATAGTGGTTTGCACTTCTGCCTTGCAGCACTGAGGTCATGAGTTCAATTCCCAACCATGGCCATATCTGTGACGAGTTTGTATGTTCTCTCCGTGTTTGCGTGGGTTTCCTCTGAGTGCTCCGGTTTCCTCCCACACTCAAAAAAAACATACTGGTAAGTTAATTGGCTGCTAACAAATTGACCCTAGTCTGTGTGTGCGTGTGTGTCTCTCTGTCTGTGTGTGTGTGTGTGTCTGTGTGTGTGTGTGTTAAGGAATTTAGACTGTAAGCCCCAATGGGGCAGGGACTGATGTGAGTGAGCACAGCGCTGTGGAATTAGTGGCGCCATATAAATAAATGATGATGATGATGTCCCGGTGGTAAGAAATATAGATTGCAAGCTCCACTGGGGCAGAGACTCGTTTGAATGATTAAATATTCTCTATAAAGCACTATGCACTGTGTCCGTAGTCCAAGTGGGCTGGTATTCAATGGTAAACCTTACGCCCAAATATCCTACTGCTGTTTTGTAAAAAAAATATCAAATTCCATTCACCTATCATTTTCCATACTGTCTTCTAAACTCCCACTTTGACCACTGCCCTGCACAATATGTAGGCACTATATAAATAATGGTTAATAAATAAATAAAATGTTTTTACTTAAACTGGCAGCATGCAAAATGTGATCAGCCAATCACCCCAAGAGAGAGCATCATTAACCAATCCAGAAGTAGATGCAGTGATCATCACATTGTTTCTGACAGCTAACTGACTGTGCAAATTGACACTCCATGCTTGTGGCCAAGTTGCTGACAAATGTATTTGGGCTGAGCTACTGCATTGCAAGCAGTTCAGAAACCATGGGGGGAATTCCCGAAGCACCACAACGTTATAGATATTGCCGTTATTACGGTAATATTGACCCAGCTTTCTGCTCGCAGCGCCTCATCATCATTTATTTATATAGCGCCACTAATTCCGCAGCGCTGTACAGAGAACTCATTCATATCAGTCCCTGCCCCATTGGAGCTTACAGTCTAAATTCCCTACTATAGACACACTCACAGATAGACAGAGAGGGAGAGACTAGGGTCAATTTTGATTGCAGCTAATTAACCTACCAGTATGTTTTTGGAGTGTGGGAAGAAACCGGAGCACCCAGAGGAAACCCACGCAAACACAGGGAGAACATGCAAACTCCACACAGATAAGGCCATGGTTGGGAATTGAACTCATGAACCCAGTGCTGTGAGGCAGATGTGCTAACCACTACGCCACTGTGCTGCCCAGCTCAGGGAGCAAAAAGACGGCGTTAGAACTACCATAATAACGGTAATTATGCGCACTATTAATAACGGTAATAGTTTTAGCGCGGCGGTACTTCGGGGGGGGAATTTAATTCACCCCCAAGGCTGTCATCAAATCTGGTATACATTTGGGGAAATATGTGAAACTGGTGCACAGGAAAAGGTGATGTAATCCATAGCAACCAGATGTCTGCTTTCCCTTTTTAAACTGCATTACAAAAGGGACATGATTTGCATGGTCGCCATAAGTTACTGTACCATTTTCCTATGAACCTTTGTAAAGCCACATTAGCTTTTGTCCAGTGAGTGATGTCTAAATGATGGAGATATAGGAAAATGACTTCTAGTTCCACAAACAGATTAATTTATGACCGTAGCTTTTAACACTTTTTTTTTTTTATTCACCATGAGCAGTTCCCCAGAATAAAGTAGACATGTTTTATGATCTTATCTAGAAAGTAAACAGTGAGAAAACATAAGTGTTGGTGTGGATGGCTGGATGCAAGGTGACTCATTGATTACCACTAGGGCCCTAATGGCTTTTTTTAGTAGTTGAATGCATTTTCTTTTTTGTTTCATTCATTTCTTAATTTTATCAGTTTATGTACTGTTACAATAACTCAAAAAGACTATTGTAATACGCTTGTTTAGAGCAGATTTGTAATGCTGTATCTGTTTCTGGAGGGTCTTGTAACATTATCCTGTTATCCTGTTCACAGTGTGGCACAGCTACAAAACTTTGTTTCCTTTAATGCAAGGAAAGACCATAGGGAGACTTGTAAATGGGGATAATAAAGGCAGCTGCTGCGAGCCATAGTGCTGAGGCAGCAGTACGAGAAGCTGTGCATCTAGCGTACAATTCTGCATTCATGCACAAACAGCAGGGATCTCACCGGAGGAGAGCTATTCCCAGCCCTAACACAGCATGCGCAGACAAGCATTGGAGGTGTAATTTATCCTAAATACCCATAACACCACACCCCAGCTGTCTTTTAACAGCTTGAAAATATTTTACAGCAATTTTGGTCTGTGTTTGTGTAACCAAACATATCCTGTTTAATTCTTAGGCTCATATACAATGCTGATAACTGTCAAACAGGCAACTCAGAGATGGAATTGTACAAAATAAGTGTGTGTGTGATTTTGAAACATTTCTGTCTAAAATGCTATATTATTTTTACTAAATATCTCAGCATCAGATCAAATTTCAAAGTTAAAATGCAGTGAGGTAAAGTTTTTCTTTTGTCTTGGACCATTAGGCCACATACTGTAAATATAAAATTGACAGTGATTCCACATGCCATGTAGCTGTCATATTAATAAAGATGTCAGTTGTGCAGTACACATATAGGGCCTGATTCATATTTGGTTCTTATGTCCATTTGTGTAGCATATCTTGCGTTTAATAGCTTTGAAGATGCCCAGAAACGTATCTTACGTAATTGCAGGCAATTCATGTCTGACCGCAAATGACACTTACTACTGCCAACGACTTGAGTGGGAGGGATGGTGCAGACTAACATAGGCAATTTACAATAAGGGGATACAGAGGTGGCTATTTCAAATCATGAGCTTCTCCAAGTATGTTTGGTTTCAGCCATTCCATTTACACTAGCTGCAAGGGCTGGTGTAAGTACCTACTGATAGTGATGACTGACATCGCATAGTCTGTTTATAAAACTACACATATGCGTGCTGCTAGCTAGTACAGAACATGTGTATGCAAGTAAGATAAACTTTAAAACGCATTGTATGTACAGTTTGCATTAAAACATCTTTATGTATTTAATATAAAAAAATATAACTTTTTTAAAAATACATATTTTAATTAATGATTACACTGTTAAGAGTGGTTCATTTATTTTATAATATAAAACTTTTTAAATGTGTTTTGATGTGACCTTATATTGCACATATGCTTGTTCCTATATTGCAGTCTGTTCTGTATATATACAGCAGGTAACGTTTAGCTACAGCGTACTTATACCCAGATTCAAATCCAAATACATTGTAAGATCCACTTTGATTTGAATACTGTCGAAACTACGCTCCAGTTATGTGTTCTCTTTTTTTTTTTTTTTTTTACACACACAATTTGCGTGTGGACTTGAATCAGGCCCATAGTGTATATTGATTGGGTTTTTGTCATATAAGAAGCCATCTGGCATGTTGAATATTGTGTTGAATTTAGACTCAACTGACTATAAAAGATTATCAACAAAGCATATACAAGTATCATACTCTTGGTACTATTGAATTTGGTGCCTCCTTTGGAAACCTTGGACCTCTTCACACCCTGACAAACAACCTACGTCCCACTTTTCTCACTCTACAACTTTTTATTTTGGACATAAAAGTACCTTTTACTTATAGTAAAGAATTTACTTTAATAGGCAATATTTTTCCAAATATCAGCATACATTGCAGAGCTAGTTATGGTGGTTAGTATGCAAAAGCCCATTCTGGTGACCAACATTGTACAAAATGTTCTGGTTACTGGGAGTCAATACAGAACCATCCTGTTGGCTAGTTTCCAATACAGACCCAATCTCTTTGGCTAGTCTACAATTCTCTGGAAGCTAATGTGCAAACCAAATGCCAGTATCTGGTGGCTAATTTACAAACTATCCCATTCTTTTTTTGCTAGTGTAGATTGCAGACCACATTCTCTTATTACTGATGTCACATAGACTCCTTCCTGATTAATGGAGGCAATATAGACTTCATGTTCTGATGGCTAAAATACAATACAGGGTCACTTCTTGGTGGTTAGGTTGTATTTACTTTAAAGAGCATCTCTCTTGTGGCAAGTGTACAGTGCAGATCATACTCCCTAATTTCTACTAAACAATACTGACCTACAGTATAAATGGTACTGAAAAATCTTTTCCTAATCGTATGTACTGGCATGAACATGCTCACTTAGTTCAATTTGTGAAACAAACAGATTATTGTAGTCCTCATTGTTAAAATCAGACTTCTGATTGATTGAGTGACTGTTCTGATTCAAATATGTTTATGTAATTTATTTTGTTTTAATTCTATTGATTATCAGCTTTTCATCTGTGATATCTTTCTGATATTCTTTATTGAAAGTCCTGCACTACTGCCCCCTTCCAGAGAAATGTAGGCATTTCTCCTGGTGATTGTTTTTAGCTTAAATTAATCATATAACTATCGAATACTAAATATTTTCAAGCTGAGTGAGTAGTGAGGAATTCCTAAACTTTCTTAAAGTATGTTAATGAGTTATTGAAGATTTGCGACCATATTTGAAGTAAATAATAAAATACAAAAGGAAAGCGCTCTCTATACAATGCTACACCACATACAAAGTTGTAAGATAATATGGAATAAAAGATGGCCCAATGAGAACCATGAAATGACTGTAAGCAACGGAGAAGAGTGAAATGACAAGGGCACAGACACAATAAAGACAGTGATGGTTATAGCTCTCTCATTGGACTCTGTGATGTCTTCTGAAACAGAAAGCAAATTCGAGATTGCAAACAATAAGGTGAGAAAAAAAGGAATAATCTTACCCTAGTTATCCCTATCGTATAAATCCCGGCACTCAGACATCTTCATATAAACAATCCTCCATAGAGACTCGTGTTTCGCTGTATAGCGTGTTGCCGCATCTGGAACGCGGAAGTAAGTAGCTGAACAGCAAAGGTACGGTGGCTGATTGTGTGAATGTAACTTCAACGCGTTTTATCCAGTATACGGACTTTGTCAAGGATGATGTAAGCAGATAATGGGGGTATTAAATAGACCCCCCTTCCTCCTAATTGGATAAAATCTTTATTAAAGAATAAAGCGTTAAAATACATAAAAAAGTGAAAAAATATAAAAATAATAGCTCCAAAAATTCCCTATAAGAATGTATGAAATATTAATTATGGCTAAATAGTTAAAAATGAAACCTAGATCAAAATCGCTATTTAATCCGTATGACATGAGGGTCCTCATCATATAGATCCATTTGGCCTCCATACAAGAGATGTTTCCAGGTAATTGCCACCTCTCCAGAATTTCTTCATATGTTGTATACCTATTATATTAATGAAATGATTCAGGACGCTATGTCTCCATTTTTTTCCTAATTTTGTAAATATGCTCCGCAATCCTTATCTTCAAGGTACGCTTCGTCCTGCCTATATACTGAAGGCCACAAGAGCATTCCAGCATATAGATAACCCCTTCTGTATTACAACTGATGGCTTGTTTATTATTAAATGATTTTCCATTGGAGGTAGAATGAAACTTGGTAATAGCTTTAGTTTGGGTCAAATTATAATACTTACAAGCCTTACAATTCATACAGTAATGAAACCCATGTGACATGTTGATATTTGCTTCTGTCATGGAAAGTGGGATGTAGCTGTTTGTAAGTATATTTAGTAGATTCTTGGCTTTTTTATAAATAATTTTAGTTTTTTTTAGGCAAGAATTTCTTCACATCCTCATCCAATTCTAAAATGTGCCAGTGCTTATGGATAATTTCTTTCACGGCTTTAGTATTACTGTTGAATTGAGTTATGAATGAGACCTCCGGCACAGCTTGTACGTCCTTATTCTTATTATATGACAGAATGGCTGTTCTTTCCAATTGTTTAACATTCTCCAACGCTAAATCAACTGTTTTTGTGTCATATTTATTTTCGAGGAAACTGAGTCTCAATTCATTGCTTTGTGTCTCAAACATTTCCTTATTTGCATAATTTCTACTTTAAATTCTGAATTGTCCTGATGGTATGTTACGAATCCAACTTCTATGATGGTTACTAGAAGCCAACAAAAAATTATTAGTATCAACCTTTTTAGTATAATTCTTGGTTTTAATAATATTATCTTTAATACAGATAGTAAGGTCCAGGAAATTAACCTGATAAGGACTGACTTCAGCTAAAAATTCCATATTCAATGTATTACTATTGATGTAGTCAAGGAACTGTTTAAGTTCTTCATTACTTCCATCCCAAACAGAAAAATATATCCTCTATATATCTCCACCATTGTTTTAAATTTTAAGCAAATGGGTTGTTAGCCCATATATATTCATCTTCCCACTTTGCCACAAATAAGTGGGCATACCTTGGGGCAAAACGTGTCCCCATTGCAGTTCCTGAAGTTTGATTGTAAAACTTCCCATTGTACCAAAAATAATTATGTTGGAGTATGTAATCAATGGCACTCATGATAAAATTGACTTGTTCATTCTTCAAATCCGTGTTGTTGCATAAATAATGATAAGAACGCAAGCAACCATCCGCATGACTAATACATACATACATACATACATACATACATACATACTATAATATCTGTAGTAAACACTATGAATCTTTCTCAAATAAATGTGCCATATTAATGCAATATAGATCTGTGCATCCAATTGAAGTGTTAGAGCCTCAAAGCGCCAGATGAGTATGTATAGAACAGCATATAAATCATTGTCTTCTTGCAGACAATATAGAATCAATGCTGCAATATTTAGAACAATGGTTCTTAACATTTAGCAGGCTTGAATTGTGACCCATAGTTCACTTGTGACAAATAATATATTTTTTAAATTAGCTTTTGACTACAAGTATCGCTTTTTATGCAAGTTTGTTATTTGTACACTTGATCTGTATTTTAACGGTCAACTTCTTAATCAAAATGTATTTAGTTGAAAAAAATTAACTGATGAGGAAGTTAGGTAAATATAAATATTTTGGTTATTACTGTGGTTAGTAGTACATACGTTTTGCAAAAATTAACATATGGAAACATCTTAAATGGCAAAGGGTCTCTTTTTTTTTCGCAAGATATCCCAAAGGTTAAGAATCCCAGGCTTACACAATTTTCTCAGTATAGAACATCAGTATGGCATTGCAAGGGTCTCATCTTTGCATGCCTTGTATATCTTCTTGACCTCTACTTTAACATACATGCCAACATTTGAATCAAGTTTTCAGAGACTCATATCTGTAAGTCTGGTACTCCGTACAGTCACTAGTGGTACACTCCTGGTATCCAAAAGACCTGGTCATAATGTAATTTGGTGCTACTTTTAGAAACCTTAATTATAGCATGAAGAGTATGGATACACTGGCATTATATAAGATGATGAGCTGGAGATTTGGAAGCAGTGTGTACATCTGATTGAAGAGAGCATTACACTAGTGAATATGAGTATTCGGTTATAGTAGTACATCTTTTCATGCAATGCCTGCTAATGCTATGTAAATAATGTCATTCAGCTGAGGACTTTTATCTGTTAAATGCTAACTCCATTTTTAACAATTGTATGGTTAAATTACATAAACGCTTAAAAGTAATTTTATCTAAATGAAACAGTTAAATGACTACAATATCTGTGCTTCATTATTTCTACCTAAAGATTCCGTGTTTGAGCTTGTGTCCCCTTGCTTAGTAAGGGAATCCATGCTGCATGTTGATGTTTGGAATGCACCCCTTTTTCCACTCTGGCCTAGCTTTCAGCTCACGTCACCAGGATTTCAATTTGCAGCACAAATAGTCATTGCTGGCACAGCCTGAATGACCAAGTGAATCCAAAAGCATTCGGTATGGATTACTAAATTCAACCAAACAATGAAGTCCTATATGTGCAGTTTAATAGCACCATATTAAAAGATCAGGGAAATTATAGGGAAAAAAAGCATGTGGAACTGTTACTGTTCCAGCAATTTTAAGGCAGATATATATCAGATTTTAAGGCAGCATATATCAAGTCTTCTGTTGAGGCAGTAGAGACAAGTTGTTCCTTATTAATAGAAAACACTTCTTCATGGGTTTTAATGACGCAGGGATTTCCTATACATTCGTAAGTTTATTTGAAACAACGATTAAACATTATAGTAATTATGGTTGGTACTGATGTTGTTTTTTCACCATTTTGTATTATATCTGTCTTCTCTCCAGATTTATTCAAGAGATTGAGCATGCCATTGGATTTGGACCAACTAAACAGTGCTCCTTGCGAGAGTTTCTTACTATGTACATCAAGAACATCTTCCTAAATCAAGTTTTGGCAGAGATCAACAAGGAAATTGAAGGAGTCACCAAGGTGTCAGATCCCTTGAAGTTATTGGCAAGTGCTGATACCATGAAGATTTTGGTTGTGCAGCGGCCACTCTTACAGGTATATGAATACTCTTACTTTTTGCATAAAGCTTCCAGCAAACAATAAGTATTTTTGTTTCTAAATAAGAGGAATGAGATAAGTAAGTTTACAATATTTTGTTGTGCTGTAGATTTTATTTTATTGTTTACTATATTTATTTTGTCCTTTATACGGTTTTAATCTATGTACAATAACAGCCTATCTTTATGTAAATACAGACATCTAGATTATTAAATTGCATTTTGCAATAAAACCCTCAATGTTTTACAATGCGATTATATTGTTTGCCTGTTGGGCAGAATTATGTACATTCATATTTTTCAGCTATATTTAATATAATCACTTGGCTACTAAGGGCTCATGGAACTTGCCCTTTACATGGAGCTAAAAACTGTCCCGCAGTTAATGGGTTACAGGGAATCTCATTGATCACTGCCCACCTTGATTTGTTTTTTACCTTGTAGTGCTGCAGTGGGTGACCCCAGAACAAGTGCGAGCACACTGTGACATCATAGCACGGGCTCAATGTGCGCAATCAATGTGATGTGAATATTCAAGAGATAGGGGAATCCCTCAATCTCTCTCATAAACATTTAGGGGCGCCCTGCTTTGGATGGGGGAAGTCCAAACTTTCCAAGAAAGGTGTCCTTGTTTAATAATTGTCTACTGATCTTTTCATGTCTAGTAGGCAATATATAACATTGAACTAGATAGGAGAAGGTGTGAGGGGCTCAGATCTCACCAACCCCCTCCTGGATACAAAATAAACAATACAGTTTTATTCAATACTTAACAGCATACTTACAATTTTGGGGAACATGTTACTATATCTCTTTGATGTTTATGTGTAAATTGTACTTAAACAGTTCCAGAATACATTATAATAAAATGCAATATACATTTCTATGCATATTGTGCATTGCATGTTCTTAAGCAACATAAATAACAAGTGCTGTAAAATCAGTATAGTCCTACTAGAGCCAAGCATGTGAAACTCAAATGGTATTGACAGCTGCATTGGCTACGAGTAAATCCAATAGTGATAGCTCCTGCTTTTAAGCGAACACACTGTAGAAACTTATCTTACCTATTATGCAGTAAGAGCTATTTTTCTGTACAACTATGCCAGCAGTGGACAAAGTAAATGTACAAATCCTGCTGGTTCCTAAGTTGACTGAATGGATCCTGAATTCTAAAGGAGGCAGGAACATGCATAAAACATGAAAGCAATGGCAAGGCTAGAAGTATTTTCCTATGACCACATGCTGGCAGAGGCCACATTGAAAAATACAAAAACACTGTGGAAGATATGGGGCTTTCTCAATTAAAAGTGTGCGCAGGAGGGTTCAAATATTTCCTCTGACCTATTGCCGTCTGTCATTTTGCAAGCTATATCAGATTCTAGTCATGTGCAGTCAGCTCTTACATTAATAAGGGCAGATGTCTATAAACACAGAGACTGGACAGTGACTTTCATGCTATAAGAGTCACAGCAAACTGCTGCTGCATCTAAAAGCTCCCTTACTAAGGTAATACGGAAGTCCTGGAAAATCGTCTTAAGACAAAAATGTCAGGTTGGTGGGTTACCTTGTAAAGGTGGAAGGAAGACATGGTCCTTTATTGAAATATGGCGGATTGACACCTTTAGAGCACTTGGCTTCCCACCAATGCTATCTTTTGAAAGAGCAAATAGAATACCTCCATAACGTTCCTTGAAGCATTCTGAAATTCTTCAAATTTAGAGACAGGAACTCTACTTGTTCCTTATTTGAACCAATGTCAGAGCTGTATTAAGAAAGTGATTTTTTTTTATTTCTAATGGTATGCTGTCCTTTCACTGTTTGTTTAAAACATTTATTGCTAGTGTTTGTTGGGGGAGTTTATTGATGGTCTGATTGAAGAACACTGATCACATGTGTTTAACCATATATAATCATTGTAGAATGGTTGCAAGTCAGTGGTGGCTGCATACCTAGTGTGTATAGTTCTAAGTGTATAAAAATTTAAATAGCATAATTCAGAGTTGTACTGGAGTTAAACAGGAGGAAACAAGAGAAGAACATTCTGCCTAATATTCACTACACAAGGACAACAGTCAATATTCACCTGAAACTCCTGATGTTTCCATCTCTCCCTGGCTACAAGCTTCACACCACAAGAAGCCTGTTTTAAACTCTGATATTATATACTGCTCTGCTCATGAAAGCTTGTTTTATCTGTCAGTTTATTTCCTGCAACATCCCTTCTGTTTAATCAGCCTGATGTACTTGCTCAGCCACTCCCTACCCATGCTACAGCTTGGGTAGGGAGTGGCTGAGCTTGAATTTCTTCTCAAGGCTTTGTCTGCTATCACAAGTATAAAGATATAAAACTGAATTTGAATCACTCTGCTATCTCATGACTCTGTAAGAACTCAGCTACTGCATCACCTGTGCCTTACTACTCTCCATTCATCACTCCACCCTCCCCCTGCCCACATGGCTCCCCATATCATTACTCCATACTATCCAGACATTCAGGAATAAACTACATCTACTGCATCCTCACTCTGCATCACTTCTCTGATTGCACAGGACACTGCAACTAGGTAATTCTTTTAATTCCCTCAATTTTTGTTACTTTACTCATAAATCCCAATGTTTGCCAAATTATTTTTCTTACTCTCCTAATGGCATTATCATGGCATTATCTTTAGGACTTCATCATCCTTCATCCGTCCTGCAGCACACAACTCTGTCCACATTGCCCCTTCAATACTTCACTCACCTCTAGCTCTAGTGAACTCATGGACTCACTCATATACACTTTTCCTATTTAAAGTTAATAATTTTAACAGCCTTACCCCGTCGCCAGGAACTAAAAGGACACATTTTACAATCATCTTTCTTCCACCCTGTTTCTATTAGCTGGTGATATAACACCTGTTCCAGGTTCCCTCACTTCTCCCACATACATATCTGAACGCTACTAAAATCTGGCAAACCTCAAGCGCATCACCTCTCTCCCATCTCTTTAAAGGTCCTATAAATGTGTCCTTTGGAATGCATGCTCTGTTTGTAACAAGCAACCTCAATTTTCTGGCAATAACAGAAACCTGGCTTACACAATCAGACACTGCCTCACCTGCAGCCCTTTCACATGGTGGTCTCCATTTCACCCACACTCCCAGACCTGGAGGAAGGCAAGGAGGTGGTGTTGGACTACTTCTCTCCCAACAGTGCACATTCACAGTTCTACCAAATTTCCCATCACTCACGTTCACATCTTTTGAAGTTCATACTGTTAGGATTAACCCATTCTCTATGCGTGTTCTTTACCCTCCTCTCTGTCAAACTCTTCCAAGCCGCCTCATATCTGCAGGAATATTAACTCTGTTTATTTTCAATGGTTTTCCACCTCTCCAACACCTTCTCTCCCCAATTTCTACATTCTCCTCCCCTGATAGGGCAGTACCTCATTTTTACCAAACCCTAGCAACTGCCCTTGATCAAGTGGCTCCAGCGACTCTACATACTCCACGTAGATTTTGTTGTCAAATGTGGCATACTAAAGTAACATGAAATCTACAAAAATTTTCTCGGAAAGCAGAACATCACAGGCGTAAATCTTGTACCTCTAATGATCTTCTCACATATACTGCTATCTACTACTCCTATCGAAATCCTGTGGACACTGCAAAACAAGCATATTTACAATCTCTCATCTATGCTCAGGCTTCTAACCCCAAATGCTGTTTTAACACATTTAAATCTCTTTTAAACCCTCCCACCCCATACCCTCCGACTACCATCAGTGCCCAGGATCTTGCTTCCTATTTCAAGGACAAAATAGATAAGATCAGACTTGAAATGGTATCATCTCCCTCAACAAGCAATCCGCTCAATTCCTTTGTAGCACCCTCTGACACTCTCTCTTCTTTTGATCCTACAAATGAAGGGGAAGTTTCTACTCTCCACTTATCTTCCTACTCTATCTCCTGTCCTCTTGGATCCCATACCCTCATAAATCAGTTGATCCCTGTCTCCTGTGCTCATTCCAGCTCTAACTAAAACCTGTAATCTCTCTCTCTCTACTGATATCTTTCCATCACTATTCAAGCAAGCAGTGATTACTCCTATTCTGAAAAAATAAATTCTGACCCAAACTCTCTCACAAATTACCATCCGATTCCTCAGCTCCCATGCCTCTCCAAGCTTCTTGAGAGAATTGCCTACACTAGCCTCACACACTTTTTTTTACAGCAAACAACCTACTGGATTCTCTTCAGTCAGACTTTCGATCTCAACACTCCGCAGAGACTGCGCTGACCAAGATTGTCAATGATTTAATCACAGCAAAAACTAGAGGCAATTACTCTCTTCTAATTCTCCTGGATCTCTCTGCTGCATTTGACACTGTTGACCACCCTCTCGTCATACAAACGCTACAATCTTTAGGTCTTGAGGACACTGTACTATCCTGGTTCTCATCTTATCCATTTAATCGCTGTTTCAGTGTTAATTTCTCTGGTTCATTGCTCCATTTTCTTTATCAGTTGAAGTACCAGAAGGCTCAGTCCCATGTCCTCTGCTATTCTCTATCTACACAACTTCTCTTGGAAAACTAATAAGCTTCTTTGGATTTCAGTATCATCTCTATGCAAATGATGCACAAATCTATTTATCCTTTCCTGACCTCTCACCATCTGTGTTGTCTCATGTTACTGACTGTCTTTCTGCCATTTCATCTTGAATGTCCTCTCGCTAACTCAAACTCAATCTTTCAAAAACACAATTAATAATATTCCCACCCAAAAACAGAAGCTTCCTGCCTGACATTTCTATTTCTGTTGGCAACATGACCATAAATCCCACCCTGCAAGCCCACTGCCTAGGTGTAATCCTTGACTCACAACTATCCTTTCTTCCCCACATCAACCCTATATTTACATCATGCTGCATACATCTAAAAAACATTTCCAGAATACTTACATATCTCACACAAGACACTGCAAAAACTGTAATTCATGCGCTCATCATCTCCCATATCGACTATTGCATTTCCCTTCTTACTGGTCTTCCCAAAATTAGACTCGAGCCCCTACAATCTATTTTGCATGCAGCAGCTAGATTGATTTACCTTACAAACTGTTCTTAATCTGCTGAGCCACTCTGTCAGGCTCTATATTGGTTGCCTGTTTTTCAACGAATCCAATATAAAACTAACATACAAGGCCATCAACAGAATTGCACCGACATACATCTTCTCACTTGCCTCAAAATATCTTCCAACTCAACGCCTCCATTCTGCACAAGATCTGCATCTCTCTTTCACTTTCATCACATTCTCCCATTCTCGGTTACTTTTTTCGGGCTGCACCCACTTTGTGGAATTTCCTCGCACAATAAGACTTTCCTCTACAAAACTTCAAGCATTCAAGCTTATAATATTCCTCCACCACCATCTTAATCTCCCTAGCTTACCTTATTACCACCCTCTACACAGATAACACATGACAACAACCCTCTGACCAACATTGATGTGTGACTGATCATTCAGCCCACTCAATACCTTTTACCTTTGCATCCTAGCTGGACCAATGTGCACTATGATGTAGCATGTGTAAATCAAACTCCCATTGTCCCATAGATTGTAAGCTTGCAAGCAGGGCCCTCTTACCTCTCTGTCTGTATGTATTCCCCAGTATTGTTTTATTAATGTTTGTTTCCTATTGTAAAGCGCTACGGATTTTGCTGGCGCTATATAATTGTTGATGATGATGATGATTATGATTTCCCAGTTTCCACACCAATTCTCACTGTGACTGAAAGAATCAAAATTTTACAGGAAGCTCAAGAGAGGATAATTGAGACTTTGAGAGAAGATCAAGAACATTATAAACAACTGCAGACAGACACTGTGGACCTGTACCCAATTTTCAGACTGGATCTAAGATTCTATCACAAATTAACCAAGTTGCTTTCAGCTTAGAAAATGCACCCATTATTCCACATTTCTTTACTTAAACCTATTCACGATACCCCTTTTTCCTGTATTATTCCTGTATTATTGAGAAGTTCTTGGACGCTAGTATTCATCATCGTCATCAACATTTATTAATATAGCGCCAGCAAATTCTGTAGCGCTTTACAGTTGGGAACAAACATTGATAAGACAATAGTGGGTAATACATACAGACAGAGAGGTAAGAGGGCCCTGCTCGCAAGCTTACAATCTATGGGTTCACAGAAATAGATAACAATATCTAATGAAGTGTAGGGGAGTGCTGTCTGGATTTGAAATCAAAGCTTCTGCCTGAGGATACTGCTGACTGAGCTGTTCCTGCTGCTGGACAGCTCTCTGCCTTAACCCTGTGGTCTAGCTCAGTTTCACTATTCTCCTGATGATCCAGCATGTTTTAGCTCCACCCTCTGACTTCCTTGCCAGTTTACTGTGGTCCTCCATCTTGTTGCTGTTGCTGCATCCTGCCTCTAATTATTCACTATTCATGTACCCACCTCGGATTGTGTGGAGATTGCTGCGCTGCTGACTGAGCTATTGTTGCTGCTGTACAACTCACTGCCTTTACTCTGTGTTCCAACTCAGTTTCACTATTCTCCTGGTGTTTCACCGTGTACTAACTCCATAGTTTGGGACAGTCTTACCATATATGCATTAAAGTGCCAATGTGGTCAGAGTTCCTCCAACAGGCAGCGCTTACCTGCCGATATATGGTATGGAGTCTGGAGGGGACATAGCACCACTTGTGTAGTAGTTTATTCGCATTTTCCTTGATTCACATATTGATGGAGCAGCGCACTTTCCATTCATAGATATCAGACCAATCCTCGTGGTTTGTCACGATCCGAAATTGAAATATAGGATCCCCAGGTCTGTCTAACTTGGTACTACTCTACCGAGAGGCGCAAAGTTTAACGGGACAGGTAGTTTTCATGTGGAACCCGCAAAGAAGTATGGTCTTTGCAACCTCTGCGAAGCTGGTTGTGGCCCTCAAGGAGAGAGTTAGATGAGACCCGTATGAAGAACACAGGATTAGAAGAAACTCTGCAGTGAGAAAACCGTAGAGAGGGGACAGACTTGAGGAGGAGTTAGCTGTGGGTGAGTGGTACCAAACAGCAACTGAGGAATCACTGCAACAGCGGACTGAACATGATGAGGTGATGGTTGTGGAAGAGAGGCACTGAACAGCAACCAGGAAATCGCTGGAGCAGCAGGAGCAAAGGGAGCCACATCTGTGCACTGTCAGTGTTTTACACACAAAGAACAGACACTTAGCTGCAAGTTCAGGTTCCTTAAATATCCTGCTAATCAGAAAGGCACCAATAGTAAAGAAGAGGAGGTTTTAAAAGAAGATCTGGTCTGCACATGCTCAGACCCAAATCTAACATGGCCACTACCAATAGACAGATGTGGCACATAGCGCCGAGAGGGACCCTTGCATGGAGCAGGTAATTGTGCCTAGTGCCGAATGTGGGCCCGGCGTGTGATATGGTTTCCCCAGATTTGCTTTCCACTGCATTTGATAATGGTCTTATCTTCTGTAGTGAGAGGGAGCAGTGCATTGTACAATGTAGATATGAGACCTTTTGAGTAAGGTCCAGAGAGACACAGGTTTCCAAACACAATGGACGATCTAGTCGACAATTTGGCTTTAACTGTTTGATGAAAATGCCTGACCTGCAGATATTGATGGTACTTTCCCTTCAAGAATCCACAGAACTTTGCTAGGTTAGAGAATTGCTGGAAAAATGGAGAACTGGTAACATGGTTGAGGAGTAGCAATACGTTTTCTATTTTAACCAATTCTGTCAACCCAAACCTATAATTTTAGTTTTGGATGGAGTTATCATTTAACTAGACAGCAGCCAGGGACAGACCAGGTAATTAAGTGCATGAATAAATACATTAAGTACTTAAATATTCGGCTCCATGCACATCGATGATGCTATACTGTGCACTGGATCTATATTGTGCTGAACATTGTGGCTACTGTTCTGTAGTTTTGTTTCTAGCAACTGTAATTGTGGCTATTACTCTAAATTGTTAAGAGCACTATCCTGGGTATTAGGCATTGGAGCTATTATCCTGTAAGTTAGGGCTATAGTGTTAAACATTCGGGCTACTCTAGTTTCATTCAGGCCACTATGTTTATTTTGTCACAAGCATTTTTATGTTACCCAAAGATATGTCACAACTGTTTTTTTTGTTATGACTGCAATAAAGAGCATATTACTAGCTCTTTAGGCTTCAACATTTTTTAATTGAACTGTGAGAACATACTTACTGTACTATTGTGATTTTTATGAGAAAAATAGTTTTGTTTTGTTTTTTATTATCAGTTGCTATATTTGGAGAGATGTTATCTGAAACTGTGTTGGAATTTGCAGTGAAGTATACTTGTAATAGCTGTTGAGAGTGTTGTACTTTGCTGGCAGAAATATATGTTCAGTGATTGCAATTATCATTTGACTTTGAAGGGGTGAACATGTTTGTGTTCTTATACAGTGCGATATCAAGTACAGTTGAACGATTTATTTATTTTTCTTGTTTTTCTCTGAGCTTTGTCTAGCAACAAAGATATACCAAAGAAAATGTTTCTCTTTGGAACAATCCCTCATTTCCCCTTAGGCTCAACCTTAAGACCTTTGTACACTGGACAAAACATAATTTTAAATTTTTCCCTGACATTGTAGTGATGGGCTTTTTGCTGGACTTCACTGAGCGCAGTGATCATCTTAATCTGCCTCCCTTCAGATTTATATCCATTTCTTCAAATTCTCGACCTATTCCACACTCGATGAATGCGTTCCCTACTGTCCTTCCCCACTATAATCTTTCTGCTTGCGTAGATCTTTTTCCAGGGGCCTCATTTCCACCTTTTTTCCCTCGTAATGCACCATAACTTACCTGATAAAGAATTGCTCGATGAATGGAAATCTATCCAAGAATCAGTAGCTAAGTCTTCAATATGCACCAGAGTAAGAGAAAAATTTTATAAATTGCTATTCCGTAGTTTTCTGTATTGGCAATGCCAGCAGCCGTGTGTAATGTAAAACTGTTTAGCCTGTTAAATTACATAACAAACTCTTTGCCTGTTGGCATTGCCCCTTTAAATACAGAAAACTGAACGTCGCTCTGCAAAGTGACATAAGTACAAATTCATCATCATCATTTATTTATATAGCGCCAGCAGATTCCGTAGCACTTTACAATTGGGAACAAACAGTGATAAAACAATACTGGTTAATACATACAGATAGAGAGGTAAGAGGGCCCTGCTCGCAAGCTTACAATCTATGGGACAATGGTTTGATTCACAAGGGCACGTGCTACCTCATATTTAATATTTGTCCAGCTAGAATGCAAAGGTTGCAAAGTATTTAGTGGGCTGTATGCTCAGTCAAACAACTATGTTGGTCAGAGGGTTGTTGTCTTGTGTTAGCTGTGTAGAGGGTGGTAAAAGGGTAACCAAGGGAGATTAAGAGGGTGGTAAAGGGATTTCTATAAGCTTGTCTGAAGAGGTGGGTTTTCAGAGAACGCTTGAAAGTTTGAAGAGTAGAAGAAAGTCTTGTGGTACGAGGGAGTAAATTCCATAAAGTGGGTGCTCCCCGAAAAAAGTCCTGTAGCGAGAATGGGAGGAAGTAATGAGAGTAGAAAAGAGATGCAGATCTTGTATAGAAAGGAGGTGTCGAGTTGGGAGATATTTTGAGACAAAAGTGGAGATGTATGTTGGTGCAATTTTGTTGACAGCTTTGTATGTTAGTAGAAGAATTATTGACAACCTTGGTCAGCACAGTCTCTGTGGAGTGTTGAGAGCAAAAGCCTGATTGAAAAGGATTTAATAGGTTGTTTTCAGAAAGAAAATGTGTGAGGCGAGTAAATTGCCGTCATTGCCAGGCTTTGGTATATAGCGGAAGCATGTCGGTGATGTAGACTGTCATTTCTATGTTAAGTTTGCATTTTGTTTTTATAGGCATTCTTCCAATCTGATTTATTTTATTGCTATATAGACATTGTCAGTGGCATTAGTGTCGTCATGATAATTACCACCGCTAGTGATCACCACTATATTATCTCTACCCATCATGTCTCAGTTGTTGCTGCTATATTATATCCTTCCCATTATGTCTCAATAATCCCAGCTATATTATCTCTCCCATCATGTCTCAATAATCGCTGCTATATTGTCTCTCCCCATCATGTCTCAGTAATCGCCACTATATTATTTTATTTTTCCCATCGTGTTTTAGTAATCGCCACTATATTATTTTATTTTTCCCTTCGTGTTTTAGTAATCGCCAGTATATTATCTCTCCCCGTCATGTCTTAGTAATTGCCGCTGTACTGTTTTGGGGGCTGTATGAGACGTGGGAACACCTAGTTGGAATTAAAGTCAGTTCAGAAGGAATGATTTTATCAGAATATTTGTGTAGAGTTCAAGGCAATACATGTGACGGATCTCCTGTCTTATGTTTTGATGGTGTGTTTTATTTTGTATTTTAATTCAGGAAATTACAGCATGAAGACTTTTTGCCCAGCTTTTCCCAGCAGCAGTACATAGTCATTATGTGTGAGGTTAAGACATGTGCATTACCCCTCTCAGTAACCCAATGAATTCAACAGCATCCATTGACAAGTTGGACAGTGCACTAAACACAGTTTCCCTGGCAGTAACCCGTGTTCCCCTCTGATTGACAGACTATGTCCGCACTTCTTACCAGACGGACACATTGATTTTCTTGTCTCGGTGTAAACCCGCGTGAGTTCTCATTTCTGCACATTCAAGCACTAATGCTGTAGCAGATTGTCAGCTGGAGTTGTAATCAATAGTTCCCTTCTGAAAAGTTTTTGGCCATAAAAGACACTTGTTTTTTAGCCTTTGCTCTGCTGACCTGTTCATATAAAAAAATCAGTTATAAAATGCATCTTGCATAGTATATGAGAAGAGACGACAAATGGATATTTGGCAAAACATTTTTGCAAAATTTCAGTCATTAACAAAAAATGTAAACCGTGATGAATTGCACCATTAAAATAATAAAAAATAGGAGGTGGATGGTTAAAAAATTAAGGTTATAACATGGGACAGAAAATAATGTAATAATGTAAGACAAATAGTGTTCTAATATGCATTATGTTATAAAGCCCATGTGTTTCTCCATATAGGTGCAATTATCTTTGGTATGTTTTATCTCCTCTGAGCCAGTCTTGCATTCTTACATGAAAAAAATGAAAGCAATTGATGTCACACAAGAGGAGGGAAACTGTACAGCATAGTAACAGATGAGTGCAAAATACACCTAAAATGTAATGGTATGAAATGGCAAAGTGAAACAATGATTGCAGTGGGATCAAAAATGTAAATGTCTTATCTAGAGTAAATTGATCTCCAATATTGTGCATAAGGTAAAATGCAAATATTTTTTAGTACAAGTAATATGTAATGAACCCACAGAAGTAATAATGGGTGACCGCAGTATACAGTATTTATTTTACATTTCACTCACATTTGGCATTTTAGAAAATAATCTTGAATGGTATGAATAAATATTGACTAAGAAAATTGAGCACCAAGGGGTAAATGTATCAAGCTGAGAGTTGGCTGACGGGTTTGAAAAGTGGAGATTTTGCCTATAGCAACCAATTAGATTCTAACTATCATTTTGTAGAATGCACTAAATAAATGATAGCTAGAATCTGATTGGTTTTTCCAACCCGCCAGAAAACTCTCAGCTTGATACATTTACCCCCAAATCTCTGCCTCCATTATATAAGGTGATTTCAGAGGTGAAATAAGTTCAAGGTCAGTGACGACAGGTGTCATGTATGTAGTAACTGCCTTTAAAAAGACAAAAATAACCATTCTCATGAATCATTTACCATTGATATCATGGGCAGTATGGGGCGAGCAGAAATGCATTTTACATCCTGTACAATCTCCAGAATTTAAAGGTACATCATTTGAAGAAAACTGCAGAGTGAACTTTTATAGTCCACGTACATCCACTATTAGTCATTGTTATTTAGCAATGACTGTGAGTTACTGAGCTGAATAATATACGTGGAATAACTGGAGTGTTTAAACTTAACTATATAAGTTAATCATTCTCACTCTTCTGCAGAAAGTTTGCCATGTTAGGAGTAGCTTCTGTAAAACAGCATACACAGTGATCGGATGCTTGGCAGATTTGCTTTTCAAAAATGCATTATGTGGATTGGTTGATTCATACACGTGGGAGGGCGGAGGTTACTGTTATCACAGTAACTCAAAGTCTAGCATTTTAAACCTCTATGACAGGCCTGTCCAACCTGCGGCCCTCCAGGTGTTGTGAAACTACAAGTCCCAGCATGCCCTTCCAGCTATCAACTGGTTGTCTACCGGCAAAGCATGCTGGGGCTTGTAGTTTCACAACACCTGGAGGGCCGCAGGTTGGACAGGCCTGCTCTATGAGATCCCATCCGGATACTGTCCTAAAGATGTGGGATGAATATTGGCTTGGCTGTCTAATGGAATGGGGAGCTAATACTTTAGTTTTTATCAGTTACATTTATATGTCAGATTGACACTTGACAATGTACTTTACCTTCACTTCTAAATATTTTCTCTTTTGTGGTTCAGTAATCCTTTGATTACTTTCTTAATAATGATATTCTGAGGGAAAAATGTATGTTGCTTGAAATGTAATATGTAAACTAAAAGTACCCAAGCAGAAGACACGAAGAGCAATGTTCTGCGGTGAAGTGGCTCTATTTATATGCCAATTATTCTTATTACCTGATGACCAGAGGCCTAAAATTAAAACTAGAGCGATCTTACCTTGGGAATGGCTCACATATAATCTAATTAACATTACTGAAAGTCGTGCAAAACCAGCAATTATTGCATCAAGGTATAAAAAAAGTCTCATAATACAATAAATAAATAAAAACATGATTGTTTAATCCAGTCCCATTAATTAGGCTTATTTTTGTCCTCTATAAATGAACATCCACGGACTTATAAGTACCAATGGTATAAGGAAATGTGTGCAGATCCAAATAGGGTAATTATGATTAAATTGTGTATTAATGGAATTATCAAGCTGTAGCTAGACTGTTTTTATATAGCTTGAATGTTTCCCGGAAAGCTCTGTGTGTTGGTGGGCTTTTCATGTCAACCTCATTGACCTGCTGCCAGTCATTGTTTGGAGACATGAGTTACATTTGATCTCCGTTTTTAATAAGCTCTCTCTTGTGATAGAGATCTAGCTGTCATTCACCTGCACTGCAGATGGAGAGAGCGCAGAATCTGCCAGTCATGTCTTCCCGTCTTCATTCACTCTCAGCTTTGATTTGCAGGCAGGAGAAAGGACTGTCTCCTTTAAATGAAGCCTGACATCGCATCTGACCAGAGTTGATGAAACGGCAAAGGAAAAAGGCAATCTGAGTCCGCGTAGATTTGATTTATTTCACACCTGCTTCCGGCCCAATATTTGTAGGAAGAAAATGAATCTTCGTCTTGAACAATGTGTTGACCTAAGATGAGAAAATTGATTTGAGGACTATTTGTACCTGCTTGCGCAGAGCGGAGGGGTCAAACCATTCAGTGATATTTTGGCCAATCAAACTGTTAACCCATGCATGGATAGCACAAATCTTACCCTTCACACCCAATAGAAACATATAACCATATATGTGTAATGCAGGTAACTGGCACAAAGATTTCATGTTACAAGGATTAAATCACTCTTCATACTCCATTGCACACCATAACACCCAAATACAGACTAGCACTGCCCACACCATTAGTACTAGATGGTAGTTGTTAGCAGCCATCTTTGATGATTCATTTGCCATCCAAAGGTGGGTACACACTACAGGTTTTTCGTCCAATAATCGCCTCAACCAGCCGACATACGACCGCTCATTCGAAAGTCGGGCCAGTGTGTGTAGTGACACAATGGTCGAAAGTCTTCCCAAATGGTCGATTGTCGTCTCACTTAGGTGGTCATAACATTCAATTTTTTCGTTTCAATCACCTTTCCTATAGTGTAGTGTGTATAAATTTACGATCGATCCACAATAATCCTCCGATACTTCCTCGAGTTGGAGCTCCATTGGGGGCGTGTGTATGGAAATGTCAGATGCCAGTACCTGTCCCACGTGGTGTGGTGTCAGCACATCACTGACTTGTTAATTAGATGATTGTAATGGAATAGCAATAGCAGTAGTCTATTCCATTGATGCGTCTAGCATATGGCAGCCAGTTTAATAAAGTGTAGTGTTGTAAAAAAACAACGTTTTTATGTGTATTGCTTATGTCTGCCTTATTAATTAGGTTCCTGTACCACCTTATTGTCCACGCAATACACATTCTTTTGTAGAGCAAAATATGTGTATGTCAGAATGGATAATTCTATTACAGTGTCCATGTGTTGTACTAGAATACACACATATTTTGTTTTTTTGTCTATTGTACCTGTCTGGTAGCAGACCATTACACTTGTGGAAAGCACGTGTGTTATGTATCCCTTTACATCTATATTGGCAACCTATTCATATTTACCATTTTTAAACATATACCTTTATAAACTAATAAACTTTATAAACTAATATTAACCTTTGAAATAGAAATGAATGGGGGCGCTTCCATAGTGCATTAACAAAATTACTTTAATAGTAAAACATATATATATATATATATATATATATATATATATATATATATATATATATTGCACGTACCAGATATCCTCAAACAACAAGCATATAGATAAAACCGCAGCGATGCTGCTGAAGCACAATCCTGGATAAGCCTCACAGTGGATACCGGTGTTCTCCTGACGAAGTTCTATGTGATGAAACGCGTATAGGATCTGGACCACCGCTATCCACTGTGAGGCTTATCCAGGATTGTGCTTCAGCAGCATTGCTGCAGTTTTATCTATATGCTTGTTTTGAGGATATCTGGTACGTGCAATATATATATATATATATATATATATATATATATATATATATATATATATATGTATGTTTTACTATTAAAGTAATTTTGTTAATGCACTATGGAAGCGCCCCCGTTAATTTCTATTTCTTAGACATTTCACATGCCCGGGGAGATCGGGTTGGAAAGGGGAAGACGTGCGGACAAGTATCTGCTAGTGCAAGAGAGACTGTGAAAGTACCAAACCACAGACTTTGCTCAGTACGCTGATAAACGTTCGTAAAGTCACATAAAAGTGTATAAGGATTGATCTCTGTGTGCACTGTTTGCTTGTGATTGGTCTATAATATTAACCTTTATTAACTAATATTTGTAACATACTCAGAAAAAACTTCACAGTGTTAATGCAACAGTTTTATTGCAGAAAAATTTTCAAAAATATTTAGTGCAGAATAATTAAAGTTAGAAAAATAGTGCTACACTTTAAAGGTGCTAGTGCTTTGTGGCAGAACCGATCGAAACAGCATACACATTTCAACAAAATTCTTATCAAGCGTTTTAATTTTTTTATTGCCATCGCTTATCGCTGTTATTTCTTTAAAATAATCTTTGGGCTTTACATTTTTTTTCTCCCTCAGAATTTTCATTGGATATGACGACGATGTCCATGAGACAAAGAAATAAAAAATGTTTAGCATTAAAATTATATATTTGTAATAAAGTTAACAAAAGTCTTTATCCAACACCAAAAATAGTCCCATTATGTTGTGGTCCCTCTGGTACAATCGCAACAATAGCGGGCTTAACCTCCATAGGTTCTATAAAACAGGCGCCATTTTGGTTATTGTAGTGGTACAGGTATGTGCCCAAAGCATTGTGTTGCCTACACATGTTTATTTAAATACCTTCTTTTATAACTTCGTTCTTATCTTCGTATTCAACATCAATTTTCTTGTTTGATAACAGGTGTTACATTAGTGGTATCAGTGCTCTTATCGTTAATTCTTCGTTCTGAAAAAAACAACCTATGTTACAAATCTATCTTTTGCATTGCTTCATGTTAAATTAAAAGGAAGTAAACTCCTTCAAACAGATACACTACACGTGGTACTCACTTTTTTTTATGTTTCTATGAATTCACACCAGTCTCCTTTGCTCTTTATTTTTAAGATCGGACCACCTCTTCTGAACTTGGAATTTATTTATTTTCTTGCCAAGTTTTTCCGTCCGTAATTGCAGTAGTTTTTGCATTATCAGTTCCTTTCTATTATTAACTTTTCGGTATTCTCACTTTTGACAGTCGTAGTCGTACTGGTCCAGTACTTTTACCATCATCTCCACCTCTCTTGGGCTCATTGGCTTTGCTCTTTTAACTGCCATAAATTTATTTTTTTCTTGTTCTTCTTCACCATCTCCATCCCCCACCACAACTTCTTCCAATTTTTTTGGGCCTTCCAGCACCATCTCCGCCTCAATTGCTCCAACCCTGACCAACTCCTCATCCGCCATCTTCTCATGTCCCTTGACGCCAGACAGGCTCCTCGGTAATTATATAAACTCACACATGGACGTTCCTTTCTGCTGTGGGCCAATCAGCAATGATGCCTGACAGAATGGAGCATTGTGGGTGAAGACTATTTGTGCATTATAACCTTGTGTATAAAGTATGAATGAAGAGACAGTGTTGTAATTTGTTTTTATGCATTTTTGGGTGTTAACTATAGTGAAAGCTCTGCCCCTTTATGCTAATGTCTTTGATATATTGTTACATGACCTGCAAATGTCACTTTAGTGTGTACGAAATTAAAATTTCACGACAATTATTCACGACAATATGGCTGTAAAAAGTCGCTACCTGCACGGTTTCTCCTCCCTTTATCATCTAAAATGAGACTAGTGTGTATGCAGACTATATACAGAGCGATCGGACCATCGATCGGATGTTAATTCGATCAGAATAAAAAGTTGGTGGAAAATTAGATCGTGTGTACCTAGCTGAACTCTTCTCAAAATTATCTATTAATGTACAGCCCAATCTAGGACTGCTATTCAGAAGACAAAGGGTGAAACTAACTTGAGTTAATACAATTACCCTTCACATGCCAACTGCCTTGTATGTTAGTTTTAAAACTTTAAAGAAAAATTAATCTTAGATTTTAATTAGCAAATCAAAGTGCATACACACAAAAGACTTGATTCGGTGTCTGTAAATCCTAACCTATGACCGAGCGACTACTAAAGTGTCAGTAAGCATCTTTAATCTTTCTCAAACCTCTATTTACAAGTGATTCGCTAGTTCGGATGTTAGTCATCATCATAATTCACTACTTACATCTGCCCCATTACTACCTGCAAATAAAACTGTTTTTTAAGTTGTATCTGGAAATACTTCCCAGTTTGTATATATGCACAATTGCTCGAACACGTCCCTTGCTGTACATTGCCTATGTTAGAACACCCCTTCCCCCCCCAGGTCATGCCTCTTCAGGTGTAAGAATTCATAAGTGGCAAAAAGTTGCAGGTCTGAATAGCCATAATTGCGTATGTTTACCTTTTGAGCATGCGCAGTGTGAAAAAAACACAAATATACAATATGCAAACGTGGGTACTTCTCACCCTGACTCAGGCCCCAAAATGTTTATTTAATAGGATATACTTTACAATTTATAGTACTAACAGATAAAAAGGAAAAAGACCAGACAGCGTATACATAATCAGTAGTTCTGTCCCTAGCTGTCCAATCAGCATTATGGATACGTTTTACTAAACGCTGTGTTGAAACATTAGTTTCTCAAGGGCCCTGGTGAGCTGACCCTTGCAAACAGAACAAGGGAGTGTATTGGTAACCCTGGCATTTGAACTGAGGGCATTGATTTCTAAAAACATAAAGCTACTCTACTCTGGGTGATTCATGAATTATGGGGAGAACTCCCAAAAGAGCAGATAATTGCTCACTATAGTAAACACCTCTGTTTTATCGTTTACTGAGGTGAGTGGGGCTTGATGACACAATTGGCCTGATCACTTTATTCCGCCAATCTCCCCTTTTCCTGTCTTGTTTCCGTCTCTCATAATCATTGTAGGAAGAGTAGACAAGTTTTAAAACTTGAAAATTGCAAATTATTGCGATAATTCAATAAATTCAACAACAAAATAGCATACAAACTATTTGGATTTGTATCCATATAATTTATATAATAGTGATATAATGTTGTGGGCACACTGGGCCTGAGTCATTAAGGAGAGCAAAGCATACAAAAGAAGTAACTTTGCACCTGGGCAAAACAATGTTGCATTGGAGGAGGGAGGTAAATTTAAAATCTGGGAGCAGATTTATAGATGGGGTAGGGCATGTTCTACATCAACTTTGAATTTCAGTATAAAAATAAAGCTAACAAGCATTTGTGTGCTGCATGAAAAAACAGCCAGTATTTAACTTATGTGTAAAATAATAGACTAATTTGCACCCCTTGCATTATAACAAGGTTTGTCCCAGAGAATGTTTACTTCTTTTTTTTTTTTCCCTTACTTTCTTTAATGGCCCACAATCCTTTGAAAATGGCCTGCTTTTCCGTTCAAGGGTTTTAGTATTTTATGCATATAATGTTAATTTTGAATTTGTATGGACAGTGCTGCATTTTAACTGTGTGTGTGCTGTTGCTGTCTGGTCAAAGTGTTATCCTTCTGGGCATAAACATGAAATGTCATACTTGCCAACTCTCTTGGAATTCCCGGGAGGCTCCCGAATTTCGGGGAGTCCTCACGGACTCCTGGAAGAGTAGGCAAAGTTCCAGCGATCGAAGAAATTTTCGGCATTGAATGGAGGGGGCGCTGCTTAATCGTGTCATTAAGTCCCGTCCCCCGCTATTCAATGCCGAGAATTTCGGCATTTTTTAGTTTTTTATAGTGGGGTTGGGGCTATGGTGACGCGACGATGTCACCGCGCCCCCCTCCTACCCCTTGTCACTTGATTGACTTCTCCCTCGGATTTACCAGGGGAGAAATCCTAAAAGTTGCCAGTTATGTGATATGTGAGGATCCTGATACAGACAGAAGTGCATTACTACATATCTGTTGATACTTAAACATTATTTTGTTGTTTTAGATCTAGAAGTCTTCTCATAATTTCATAATTCTTATTTTTGAGGTCTTTATTGTTGATTTCTAAAGATAAATTTAGTCTGAGTAGATAGAGTATCATTGTGAGCTTTGGGGGACCCTGTAATAACATGTTAAGGTAAATCTCCATAATAATTAGCTGTTGCACGATAGGAGATAAATTTATTACATTTTTGTATCCTGAGGGTAAACCCATATTTAGCGGGAGAGACACTGAATTATTTTCTGGATCGAGTATTTGATTCAGTTCTGTATATCTGCTATATGAGAAACAAGCAGACGATCTGGATTAAGTCTTAGATTATGTCACACTGGTGATTTTTAAGATACAGTTTTCCACAGTGGAAATTTTTATGAGCAATTCATGGGCGATTTTGTTTCTGCTGCAATTTTACATTGCTGAAAACCACTACTGTAATTTTTGAGTGGTGTTCTAGTGATTTTGAGGTTTGACATGTCGAGAAATAATGCAGTGGATATCCGTTGTCTGCCAGGTAGATGTCAGATAACATTGATTTCATTACAGTTGCATTTTCTTGATGCGATGGTGATAATAAAATTCAAATGTGCTTATAAGATTTTTAAGAGAATTGTTACAGAAAGAGAAGAGTAGAGGACCTAGCAATGAGCCATGTGGTACTGCAACTAATAGAGGAAGCGGAGAGTGGGTCCAGAGAAGTAAATATAGAAGGAGCGGTTTCCTTAGTAGGATGAGAAACCGGGTAGAATAGTTTCCTGAAAGTCTTTGTGATGTAGCAGTGAAAATAGAGTGGTATACTGAATCACATGCAGCACAGAGGACTAGAAGACTTAGAAGTAAATATGGCCTTTTATACTTAGCAATGCTCACATTGACCACCTTAGTGAGTGCAGTCCAGTCTCTGTGCAGTACTAGGAATGAAAGCCTGACTGAATTAGTGTCCAATAGGTTGTTTGAGGCAAGTGTAAAGAAGCCATATAAGAGGCTTGGAGGGGCATTGAAACTGAGAGGTGGGACGGTAGTCTGAGAGAGAATTTGTAAATTTGTTGAAAATTAATAGTTGAGATTGAGATGTCTGCTGGTAGGAGGAGGTTTGGTTGAGTTAGAGTGCAAACAAGTTAAAGTGGTGGAGGAGAGCTTGCAGGTGGTTAAAATAATGATCTGTGAGAAGGAAAGCAGTGTTAAAAAAAATCAGAAACTGAACAAAGTCTGGAGAAAACAAGATCATGATGAGTAGAAGAGTTGGTCCACTGAGAGACACCAAGTGGAGGAGGTTATAGAAAGGAGATGTAGATAATCAATAGATATGTTGAAATCACCCTAGATCCCATAGATTCTCCAAAGCAAAACAGGCTTGTCTTAGCAATTTTGGGGTGTTGTTTAAGTAGACTGAAACGTAGTCTAAAGTGCTTTGACTTTCAAGTCGAGAATACTGGGAGATAGGACTACTCACAGTAGTGAAATGCACATTACTGTTCAGTGTCACCTTCAATTTTAATGCAACTTTGTTAAATTAAAGTCTGATGCATAACTTACCCCACACTAGTCCTTACTATATATATATATATATATATATATATATATATATATACACATATATAGGTGAGTAGTAAGTGGTTACTGACAAGAGTAAGGATTTCACAGAATGTAGCAATACAGGTAGTTCAATGGAAAAACAAACCACAATGAACAGCAAGGAGCATAGACAGGAGCAGGCATATCTAGTCAATGACACATGTGCAGTAATTAACAGGAGGGGAAGTTAACGCCTGCTATGAGAGAAAAGTAATAGAACAATAGCAGCACCCATAGTAAGCCAGAGGTAATGCAGGCCTGATACATTATATAGAGTCCATCACTAGTACAGCAGACAGGCGCTGCAGAGGTAAAGCAGCATCCCTGTGGGTGATGCTGCAGAGGTAATGCAGCATTCCTTTGTGTGATGCTGCAGTGCAGACGGATGCAGATCCTGACACTTTTTTTTATTTTTTTTTATTGAAAGTTAATTACACAAATACAGAAGTAATACAATAAGATCAGGAAAACAACTGCGGGTATGATGAGATCAGCAAGTAAATACACTTCTGTAGGAAAAGTAAGCAGAGTTATCCCAATTGAATAGACCATCAGGTTTTTAGGTTTAGGTGAATAAGGCGAAAGATAAGAGAGGACAGAAGAAGCATGGAGGAGGAGAAATAAGGGCAGGAGAAAAAGAGAAGAAGAGAGAGGAAAAAAGTGAGGGAGTAAAGTAGATAACGTGGCTAGGGCCGCAAAGAGGGGGGAAGAATGAGGGGGGCTAGGCATTATAAGGGAAACAAAGTCACTATGTCAGGGGAAGGGAGAGCCGTACTGAAAGAAGGGCAACCAAGGGTCCCACACTATATTGAAGGATTTAGAGGAGTGATTAATAATGCCTGTCATAAATTCTATGCGGCTGACATACCATGTTTGATTTATGACAGTTGGGAGGGTGGGGAGAGCAGTTTGCTTCCAATCCGCAGCAATTTGGGAGGTAGCGGCTGAGGTTGTGACAAGCTAGTTTGTTTTGATGTTGGGTCGCAGCGGGAAACCCGAGGGGTAGAAGAAAAAATTTGGGTTCAAGTGGGACAACAATTTGGATCAGGGATTGGATCAGGTTCTTAATATCTAGCCAGAACTGGGCTAACTTTGGACAGTCCCATCAGATATGAAGAAACGTGCCCACTCCAAAGCATGCACGCCAGCACCTGTCTGAAGAGCCAGGCAGATCCTGACACTTTTAATGGCTACTTCTACCAGGATAATGCGCCAAGTCACAAAACTCATGTCATCTCAAGCAGGTTCCAAAAACAGGATAATAAGGTCAGTGTACACCAATGACCTCCACAGTCCACAAGATCTCTCAATCCAATAGAGCACCTTTCAGATGTTGTGGAATGGGAAAGTCAAAGCACGAATGTGCAGCCAAAAAAATCTTGATCAACCGCGCAAAGTTGTCATGCCAACATGGACCATTATCTCTAAGGAATGTTTCTAGCACCATGCCACAAATAACTTAGGCTGTTCTGGGGGCAAATGAAGGTCCTACCCACTACTAGAAAGATGTACCTGTTAACGTGGCCACTGAGTGTATTCTATGATTTATTTCTATTACATTTTTCTTTATTGCTGCTTTATACCTAGCGAACAATAATAACAGCAAATAATAATAGGTTGCTAATGCAAAGGCTTTCATTTAAACTAATGTCCAAAATCGGAATTTATTTGCTCTTTTATTATCAGAGGAAGGCAATAACCAACACAAAAGAATAATATTTGCTTGGAAAATCCTCAAGAAGTCTTGGGAGCTAAATAGAATCATTTAATTATTCAATAATATTTGCATTATAAAAACATAGATGTAGTAAACGTTGACAGACACAATGGTGGCTTGCACAGTGTTTCAATGTACCACTGGGCTATGCAGAGAAGGAGTGAACACCATTCTCTGCTGTCTGCAAGCCACACTGCGGAGAACTGCAGAGACAACTACACCACTTTCGCAATGCAGCTATTTTTACAGCAGACTGCCTACCCTGGATGGCAGGGGAACATAATATTGGGAATAGCTGATTAGCACTAGTTAATGATCAGCAAATCACCATTTAATGCAGTTTTTCAGAAATTTATAAACTCAGCACAATGGGGATAAAGTGAAATTTCTGTAGTTATTCAAGTGTCTGTTCTCCGGGAATAATTTTAGGTATAAGAATTTAACCTACGGCATTTACAAATTGACATGTTTATTCACTAGAATTTCCTTAAAAATTGTCACAGCTGATACACAAACCTGCAACTTCTGTCTAATCAGGGGCTGATTTTCATATGTCCAGATTTTCTTTTGTAGTGTAAATTATGTTAGAATCAGGATGTAAGTTACAACAGTAATCTCTGGGGAAACGCGCATGCCAATCTATAATTCTGACACTGCTCCTCACAAAATTGTTTTCAGCTCAAAACACTTTGGGTTTTAAAAGAATATATTTGTTTTTTTGGGATGTGTTGTTTTTTTTAAAGCCAAGACAACTGATCCAGTGCAAACCGTATAATAAAGAAAAGTCATAAATACACGATTGGTGTTCTCATTTTGTTCTTATCATGATCAAATGACCCAGCTTGTCCAACAAAATAAATACAGACATTCTGTTGTTGAATTCTTTCATGTTATTGTGAGCCTTCCAAACAGACACACAATTCATCATTCTAAACCATTTAACGAACTCTTGCTGCTGTCTTTAATTAAAGGACCATTAAACCTAAATCACAATTTGTATGGCATAAAATACTATACATACTATAGTATACATATTTGCAAATACATAGTGTGATGCTGACACCCGGAAGACTGACACACCCACTTCTTACTTGGATAACTGTGTTTTTATTGTTCATATCACAATAACACAGCGCTCTTTTGTCAGGATGACAGCAGCCGAACCTAACCTTGGCTAGACACAGTACTCCTTTCTAGTTACCGGCAAATTAGATGGCATTGGTCGTTACACTTACAACAACAAATATCTTTTATACTCCTCCCAAGCAATACTTTACAAATAAAGAAAATAAACTAATTGTGTGCTGTATGAAAGACTGAGTAGCAATTTAACTCTGTCTGCTGTCTTTTCATGCAGACTCTATTGGGGTGTTTATACAAAAAAAGGTACATAAGGCGCATACAGCAAGTCCAGCATAGATATAGTCCACGATTGTCCTCAGACAAAGACGCTTCTCATATGTCCAAATAGTCAAATATTCTCAAAATGGAGTTCGTCAAAACAACAGGATTTATTCCACAACATATAAAGTTCCAACATAAAAACATTTGAAGTTCCAACATAAAAACATTTCCTTCATACAAAATCCCAGCTTAAAACAACCAATGGACTCGTACCAGACATAAGTGAGAAGTCAGCGTGTAGTTAGTAAACATCCCGGGCAAACACCGCTAGCTGGATCACTCTCCTCCGGCTCGTGTAACACTGCTTGTGAAGTGGGCGGATCTGTGTTTGCCGACGCGTTTTGACCCCGCCTCTGGGGTCTTTGTCAAGGTACCATTTTATGTTGGAACTTTATAAGTTGTGGAATAAATCCTGAGGATAATACGCCAGGTTCTCGGTCTGTTTTTCTCCCCTTTTATATGTTATGATCGGGAAACCATTGGAGAGAATAGCTTGGTGTGATACTTATATCGACATCTACAAGTTAACTTATTTCCCATTACGTAAGAGCTCCAGTTCTTTTTGCCTAACACGTGTGGTGGTGATTAGAGTAATCAATAGTCTACACAGGGTGTATTTTGGTAGTTCTGGACATAGGAGTTTAACAAATAGTTGATTTGAAGTCCAATTATTGATCAACATTATTTATCTTTTCTATTAAATTTTTCCATCTATCAACTTATGTGGAGATACCGCAAAAGACAGGAAGGTCTCGCTACACGATATCTGTTTTGACGAACTCCATTTTGAGAATATTTGACTATTTGGACATATGAGAAGCGTCTTTGTCTGAGGACAATCGTGTACTATATCTATGCTGGACTTGCTGTATGTGCCTTATGTACCTTTTTTTGTATAAACTGTATGATTGAATATGGTGGCATTCCTTGAGGTAATTAGGCAGCTGAAGCAGGGAGCGCTGTTTTGGATCACTGTTTTTGATTATCTATTGGGGTGTTACTTATGCCTATGCAGGAGAGGTGTAGCAAATAACACTCCTTGTCACATACCCCTACCCTTAGCGTCGGCAACCTCTGTGACATAGAAACATCGGAGAACACATCTTTATGAGAAAGGCCATCTGCATTTTTATGCAGACTACCTGGTCTATGCTCTACTGTAAAATGGTAGGCTTGGTGCGCTAAGAACCACTGCGTTACCAGATAAAAGATGAATCCAACCTTTATCTGAACAGGGGTGAGAGTTCACGTTGACCACTGGTAATGATGTGTATACATCCCTTTTACACATTGTATATAATAAAGGGCTGTCCCCATATAGACAGACTGTTGTGTAAACACCCCTCTTATACATGATACAAAATGAAGAGCTCTCTCTTTTACAAACATGTTTGGAGGCGTTTTAGATCATCTGCGCTTGTGAGTGTAGGGTCGCTGCCTGATGGAAGGTTAAGGAGTTCCAGTCCTGCAACTTTTGCTCTGTTAGGTGTTTTCCGTGGCACTGGTTTCGTGGGTGTGTATTTTCTTCTTTGCTCACCTAGATGTTGTGATCCTGTTTTTTTGTTCTTAAGTTTCCTGTTGATCGCTGTTCAGGTTGTGTTGGTTGTTGAATGTGGGTATACGAATGGAGAGAAAAAAAGCGGCAAGGAAGAGGGGAAAAAAGGAAAAGGGGGGATTTTGGGGACTTATCTTTATGGGGTCTATGGTAGAACTAGAGTCTCTTGGGTTAATGGCCGTTTGTCTTGCTATATAAAACTTCCAATGTTTATAGCTTGTGGATGCGACTGGCAATGTTTATAGCTCAGGATGTTTGCTGTCTACAGCTCTTGATGTTAAAGCTTTCACATGTTAATCTGCTAGCTCAGCCATGTGCTGTTCTTATATTAGTAATGGCAAAGTTAAGAGCTGTTCATTTTTGCATTTGGTGTTAGTAGCTATAAATGTTAATAGCTGTGTGTCCCTATTGTAAAGAGCTACAGCATTTGCTATATAAATATATGATGATGATGTGTGTTTTAATGTGTAATGGTGGGCATGGTGATGTGGTGTTTGTTAATGCGTTGAACTGGATGGTTAATGTCGGTAGTGGTATGTGTATAGTGTTGGTGAGGTGTGTTAAATGTGTTGTTGCTTGTGTGGCCTAGTGGTTAGCACTTCTGCCTCACAACACTGGGGTCATGAGTTCAATTCCTGGGCATGGCCTTATCTGTGTGATGTTTGTATGTTCTCCCCGTGTTTGCGTGGGTTTTCTCCGGGTGCTTTGGTTTTCTCCCACACTCCAAAAACATACTGGTAGGTTAATTTTCTCTTATCAAATTGACTCTAGTCTCTCTCTCTCTCTCTCTGTCTGTCTGTATGTTAGGGAATTTAGACTGTAAGCTCCAATGGGGCAGGGACTGATGTGAGTGAGTTCTCTGTACAGTGCTGCGGAATTAGTGGTGCTGTATAAATGATGATGATGCCAATCTGTAATTCTGGGGCACAGTGATTTCTGTGTGCTGCTCTATGTAGTGCATTTAGTTAGTGTGGGATCCAGTAATAAGTGTCTGTTATTTGTGCGCTTCCACCGAGGTTTGTCATACTTTGCACTTTCATACTCCCACATGAGGATTCCTAGTGCAATAGCTGCTGTTGAGACTTAATTTCCCATCTGTATAGGTTGACAGGTAGACCCGGCTCCTTTAAGTAGCTGGAAGCTTTCAGATCAGCAGGGTCTGTGTTCTGCTCCGCAGATATTGAATTGGAAAGCCTATGGGACTACTGCGGGGGTTCCTTATATCTTTTTGTGTGACATTTACTGCATCCCAGGACACTACCTCTGAGACAAGAGAGACAGCAGAAGCAGTGGAGAGGCACATGGGAGATCATACTGGAGTCTAGTCACTGGGATATGCTTTAGTACAAGACCCTCACGCTGCACAGTGGGGACCTGGGAGATTAGCCTACCTTTCCGGGAGTCAGGGAGATCTCCCAATAATCCAGGGTTCTCCTGGTCATTCCAGGAGAGAAGGCAATTATACATGTAGTTTTGATAATTCTAATATTAATAGCACAGTAAAAACCTAAATGAAATGAACAATTCATAGACCAGTTTGGCTGGTTGGTGTGAGGAGATTACTTATGCCTGGAATCCCCCCTCTAGACCAGAGTTACTGATTAAAATATGAAGAAAACCTGTTGACCTGGCATATCTACTAAACGTGTACACTTGCCCTGTCTTGGTTTCTGCAGGGCATTTGGATTTGTAGGCTGTTATGGAGCAGTACATATATAGATTCTTATACTGTATGTATAGACAAAGAATATGAATATTTTGGTTAAAGTTAAATTTGAAATCCCCCTTGTCAAAATCTATCTCTTGGCCATGAAGTTATTAACACATTTAGGGGCTGATTCAGTTCAGGGCAATTCTCCTGCTGAAATCTCCGCTAATGTTTCCTTACTACCCATAGAGGGAAAAATGCGATAAGATTCCTTACCATAATAAACGGCAATGTGAGCAGCATGGTGATATCTGGCAGTGCATCATGCTGAAGTTAAACTTCCCCTCATAATTCTTTTAGAAATTCGCAATAATACTGTACCTTCCTCCTCTCTCTTTGTATTGTGCAGTCTGCTGCTATGCCTTGGAATTTAGTTTTCGGAGGATATCACTTACCTGGCATCTGAAGGATCCCCAAAGGCTGCTGCAGTCAAGGGAGGCTGTCAATGGACACTGCAGAAATGAGAATTATTCCCCAATATCTGCCATGCCCTTTTGCCAAAAGGGTTTATTAATATATGCAGTGTGTTGTACATTGAGAACTTACTGCTGGTAGGTGTAAGGTCGGCCTCCCCTCACTGGGCTGACTCTTGGGGAGTCGCTGGATTTGGTGGATTTTCAGTACACAGGTAAACAATATTTTACATTTATATGTAATTAAGAATATGCATCCAAGCAAAATCTTTGGTTCTGGGTGGAAATTACCTTCGTTGATGCACATTTATAAGGACAGTAGATTTTTTTTTTATATTTAACTATAATTTTAATGAGAGCAACATGTTTTGTTTTGTGTAGACCGAATTTTTAAGCAGGAAAGAAAAAACACCTTGTCAAAAGGCGCCTGGTTAGTTAATACCTGTCTAATTACAGCACAGTACATGATTCACTCTGTGTAAATGCAATACACTAAGCTGGCTTCCATATCTATACTCCTCACCTATCGTGTTTCGAGCGCTCAGTGTAAAACCCCATCTAAAGTCCTTATCCAGTAGTGTGGCTAATGCCTATATACAAAGCAGCTCGTACGGTACCATTTTTTGTACTGCCAGATTTGCTTCCACCACACCCCGTCTCTTACATAAAGTGAGTCTACTGATCTTTAAAGGACAATTAAAGCTAGATCTTTAGAATAAAGAAAACTTTTACAGCTTTTACTTTGCCTCAATGATTTGTGAAGACTTTAGCAATAGTTAATCCATTTTAACTGATACCATTTTATATAGGGGAATGAGACAATCACATTCACTATTCTTTGTTAATATGAATGCACTCTATATTATGAATGCAATTTTTTGTTTATCTAGATATACATTGTACAGAAAAGAAATGTATGATTTTAGTTCCTCCTAAAGACATTAGGATCTCTGGTCTCTCCAGATTAGCCATAAAATACAGCTAATCTTTAAGAGACAGACCTCCATTAAAAATCATGAATATTAATGATAATAAAAAAAAAGGAGAGGAAAGTGAGATTCAGATGAAGTCTACCTAATGATTTTCCTTACAAAACATCCCATTTACTGAACACAACCATTTACTCAAATCAAACTCTTTTTAGTCAAACTATTATTCTAAAAATAAATCAAACAATTCTAATGTATATGTAGTTTATAGAACATTATTCAACTAGAGTGTCTCATTGAGGCCATCAAGTTATATGTTTAGTAGATATTCTTCCGGTCTACTAAGAAGTGTCAGCCGATTTTATCCTCTCTCTGTCAACTATGTTCCATACCGAACACTGTCAAACATTTAGGATCCCCATTTAGACAGAGAACAGTCTTGATGCAACTTATTCAAAATATTTCTTCTATGTTCAGTAAATCTTTTCTTCAAAGATCTCGTGGTGGGACCCACATATTGCATTGCAAAACTACACTGCAGCATGTAAATTATAACATACTCACTATTACAGTTTATAACACTCTGGACAAAGATTTTTTTTCCTATTGTTAATTTCCTTCATCTCATTCAACAAATGTTTACAAGCAAGGCAGGCGGATTTCCACATCTGAAAGAACCAGATGGTAATTTGGCTTATTCCTATTGGACTCGTTAGAGCTCAAAAATATTGGTGCTAGTATGTTTTTGTGGATCAGTACCTTTTATTTGAGGAGAATTTTAGGTTTATCATGCATAACCATTTTTAATATAAGCTCTGGTTGTGAAATAGGATCATTTTTCTTTATTACTTGTTTGACATTATATGAAAGTCCATTAAATTTGGCAATGAATGCACTATCAAAAAGGAAAAAAAAATATGCCAAATTATTCTCCACAAGTTTCATATGATATGTGAGTTCAAAGAGACAACCAGGTTTTGTAAATAATAACATAAAATGATAAATTTATAATTAAGAGACTCTATCCCAGACATAATAGAAAGTCTTGAGGGTGCTTATAAAGACTTGTGAACTTGATTACAAATGATAATAGATAGAAGTGATAGGAAATGAGGCAAACAGAAACCACTATTCATCCCAGGAGATGACTCCCATTGGTCAAGGCATGGTTTTGCACACCGTTGCTTAAAAGTCTCTAACGTAAGCTTGTAGAAACAATCAGTACTAGGACTCCCCCTTTATCTGTGTTGGAAAGAATTCTGACCAACATTTAACAATATTATCACTCAGATTTTGAGGGCATAGTTTGCTTTTAGAGGATCCTGGAGCATAAAATAAGGGTAGTTCTAAATATGATGTCATCCCATAATTCATGCAGTATTTCCAAAGCAAATGGATCCTCTTTGTCCATAAGAATAAATGAAAAATGTTCTTGCGGTTTTTTTTTTGCATTTGTTTAGTGTTGAAATATTTTTTCCTACAGAGGGACTGTTAAGTACCACATGTAACTAAAATACATTTGGTCTGCAGGTAGGGGCATAACGGAGACCTTTATTAAGCAATTTTTCTTCCACAGGTTTTAGCGGTCTGCTAGACAATTAAAAACACCTTATGTTTTCAATGGATTCTCATTTTTCTGGTAAAACTAAGATTGTCTCCCTCTTCTTTTCCCATTCACTCTCTTCTTGTGCATTTGGCTACAGGGATTGGAAAGAATTCCGATGTTCCAGATTCTTTATCCATGATGAATCCAGATCTAAAAAAAAACTACTACTTTCTAGATTTGTGCCCCCTTTAATTTTAGGCCTAACAGCTAATTGAGATGCTTTATCTGAATTTATAAAGTGTTTTATTTGACAAGAGGGTGATGATAACCTTCTGCTACCACTGAATACTCCTATATTTTTATTATCCGCCTATGACACAAAGTCAGATTGTGCCAGATCAAGTTTGAACTATATTGAGGGAGTTGAAAGTCATCTTTTGGAAGTGCTTCTAAGCTGGGACTTGTTGTTCCAAAATAGAGTAGGAACATTTCTCTGTTGGTCCTCATCACCTCCATATGATTAATGTTAAAATGTTCTTTATTTGAAAGAAACAGCTGTTATTGGGCTCACTTTATGTGTTTAGCATATTTTAACATATATTAATCTATAATTGAATGTGGCCACATAATAGAAAAATGATTATAGTGTGTTTTGTATTGCCCTATGATTTAGAAATTTAAGCAACATGTACTCTTTTTTTTTTACTTTTCATTGTTGAAATAGGTGGTGATGCTGTACTTGTTTCTCTTCTAGCTTTGCTCCCTTAACCTCAATGGTTTGCAATATTTCAATATGCTGAAAATCATGAGTAAATGAGACCTTGCTGCCGGGCAAAGCGCAGTTCAGCTGCACACATAGCAATACCAAATCATCCATTAAAAGTTGGTACTTATATTTAAAATAAATATATATATATATATATATACGGTATATATATACCACTTCGTACATAGAGGATGCTAAATGTTGCCTGGATTGAACTCTGATTAGCAGCACCATGTGTTTACAAGCTCTAAAAACAAACATCAGCTTATTATTAATCATTTTGCATGTATATATAAGTAACTTTGTGCTACACTGTGTACCTGTATATTTTTAAATTACTTAAGCAAAAACTTCTTGCCAACCTCTATCAACTCCCCCAATGTGTCAGAATTTTTCTTTTGGCTTTTTTCCTTATTTCTTGGCTTGACTTGGCTATCAAAGTGAGAAGACATTCCCTTGAATTCTTCTATAAGTGCGTTCAGCTATGCATGCTGGTGTACAGGCATCACTACTAGTATGACCAACTAGCCAGGATCACTTTCCCATAAGTTTCTGGCAATGTAGGAGTTATGCCGATTCCATCAGCTGAACCAGAAGTTTCCATCGCCCAGTGTGTGCTAAGAGGAGGACAGTGGGAGCTGAGTCAGCAGAAGGTGTCAATGTATAATGGATGATTAGCCGCAGCCCTTCCCTACAGACAGGTGATGCTGCATGGAGCAGAACGTTCCAGCTCTTCCAGGTTGCCACCAGAAGCAGCAGCTTCTTGAAATTGATGGCATGTTGATTTATAGACGAGCATTTCTTCCCTAATGAGAGCTGCCACCTCGGGTCACTAGATCCCCCTGCCGAAGAGACCCTGTCACTGACAACAGTGGAAATGAGTAATGTTCGAAAGTCTCTCGCTGGGGATTTAATGCTTCTCAGCATTCTATGAAGTAACTGTAGGTAACCAGAGAATGAAACGCAGATGAGGCGAGTGTCTCTCACTATGCATACACTATTTCTAATTTCATGCACTTGGTCCACTTGCTTTTAGCTAGGTGCAAACAATATGTTGATTAGTAACACATAAATGAGTTTTTATTCCTGAATGCAGTCTATAGCCTAGTCATTTTTATTCTAGAATGAAGTCTAGTCATACTGGCCAAAACACTATCTCTTTCATCTAACTTTTCTTCAAATAACTATTCTTTCAAATAAATGTAATTAGTTGCAATTTGTTATAACTGGGGCTTGCTATAGATTGTGGGCATCAAACTCACACTAACTGTAAGTTAGTAATAAGCCTCACCCCAATTTATTATTTTAGAATTATATATTGCTCAAAACGTTAGAGAACGTAACTGCATGCAACAAACTATGACTCAACTATGACATAATCTCCAGGGCAGCTGGGCGCAGAGATACAGATTTTGTCACTTTTATCTGTGCTGTTAAAAGCACAACCTATTGGTGTTTTCTCTATGTAATTGTCAATTGTAAATATTAAGGGTTACATGATGTAATATATTCTTATAGTACGGTACCTAGTTACTATGAAGGTGCTACTAATTCAGCTTTCAGAGCTCACCAGAATGCTATTGATTTTGTTTCTCTTCCCCATAATGCCTTTATTTCTTGCCAGTGTCCTTCTGTTAGTGTTATTCAGAAGTTATAATCCTCTCACAGCCAGAAGTATGGGAACATGGCCTAATGCCGAGGGATGATTGTTATATCATTGGGGCACTTAGTGATGTCCAAATGTTGTCAAAAATGCCAAAGAGAAGGGAATAAGCTGACACATCCAAATTCCTAAATCTGTTCATAGCATGTGTAGAGGTATATAATAAAACTATATCTAACATATGCTAATGTGTGCATGTAAGTGTCATTCATGGTTAACCATGAATGCTTGGGCCTGTGTATATGGTATCCATTTGTTGCATCACACCTTCTCTAAACGTGTGAAAAAATTCAAACAATCCACCACTGTACCCATTATACCGCTCATAGCCTATCTTCAACCATATGCCTCCTTACCTTTTTCCCTCACCTAAATATTTTTCATATATGCTACACAATAAAAATATAATTTCCCAAATGAATGGAGTGTGATGAAAGCGCTGGAAATAGCAGTGTGTTGTTTTTTTTTGATGGATAACAAGTATTAAGATGGTTTGATGTAGTTTTTTAAGCGCTAAGGCCTTCAAGGAGGTATTTATGATGTTTCTACATACATTTTGTAGGGCTTTATAAATATAATTATACACAACGTGTCATCTGTGTAATTGTGCTGGCTATGATGCAAACAAAATATTTACATAATCTGTGATGAATACATTTTTATTGTATTTTCTAAAACTAGCCACATATGTTATAATTTGCACATTTGACGTAATTGCTAAACCATCGTATCTGTGCCTGGTTTGTTAGTTTATCAGGCCAAGCATCTGGATCCCATCAGTCACTATTAGTGCCTGTAGCCATATATAATGATAGTGGTAATTGTCCAACTGCATTTTCAAGCAGGAATGATTACAGATACAAATAGATAATTATCATAATAAAAGAATCAAGAGTGTAATCATTGCCTTCTTTGGCTGCCTGTAATGGTCAGCAAACATGGTGATTTATTGGCAATTTGGTTTAAATCGCACATTGGTCAACGAGATTGGCATGTATGTGTCCCACTTAATGTTACATATATAATAAGTTTGTATGCTGTAGTTCTGTGTTTATGAATGTGGACAAGTATATAGGCAGATTTGTGTACACACCACAATCCCAGACCAACCAGATTTGATTATGCACAGAAGGCCAAGGTTGCACAGATTTGCATAGCAAGTGCAATGACTTTATCTATAGACCAGTGTCCTCATCAGCCAACCAGATTTTTCAAACTAACTTATCATGCAGTATGTACAATAGGCCATGTATGTATGTATGAAGTATGGCCAACTGCATTTATTGAAGTGAATTATATTTACTTTGTGCGGCCTTAGTTTACTGCTTAACAATGAAAGCAAAACAATACAGTGTTTTTCAGTTCTGAAAAACTGTAATTGATTCATAGAATTCTTAGTCAGTTACTTTACCTCTTGTGTTCCTACACTGTTTGAAAGTAGCATATGCTATTATACATTTTATAAAGGGGTGTTAAGATAAGAAATAAAAGCTGTCAATTTATCGAAGTCTGTGTTCCAAGAGAAAACTATGTATTATTGTAACTGTTTTTTAAATGTAAGTTTATCACAAATCTGTGAGTACATACCTCTTAGTATGTTGCTGGGCTATTACTAATGTGCAATATAATTTTGTATTACCTCCAAGAGCACCGTCATTGTGGAGAAGAGTATCCAGGACCTGATGAATCTGATGCGTGACCTAAGTGCTTACTCAGATCAATTTCTGAACATGGTGTGTGTGAAACTACAGGAGTATAAGGACATCTGCAGTGCAGCATTCAGGTAACACATCTCATATAAGCCTAGGAAGATTGTTTTGTCCTATACTGCTCCACAATGTGACCCAAAGGCTGGGACCATGTTTGTGGATGATTTTCAGCTTCCTAATAATATATAGAGTGACACATAATGTCCACCAGTTATAAATTAGAGGAGTTGTTAACGATATATCGGCAAGTATGCAAATTTTGCTTTTTGTACACCGCCAGAAGAACGTGGCACATATAGAGGTACTAAAGCACATTCTCTGCTATCACACTGCAAACTAAATGTCCAATCAGCAGAGTAGGTCAAGGATGTGCATTTAGGCCAACGATTGCTTTGTAGCAACTATCGCCAGTTTATCATGAGATTACTTATGACTCTAGGACAGGGGTTGGCAACATTTTTCTATCAGCGTGCTGGTTGAAAATCTTGCCAGATCCAGGTGTGTGTGTGTGTGTGTGTGTGTGTGTGTGTGTGTGTGTGTGTGTGTGTGTGTGTATGTATGTATATATATATGTATATGTATATGTATATATATATGTATATGTATATATATATATGTATATGTATGTATATATGTATGTATATATATGTATATGTATGTATATATGTATATATATGTATATGTATGTATATATATATATGTATATATAACATTAAACTATGTCTTATTTTATTATGCTAATATCATAATATTAATAGTATTTGGACCAACAAATAAACGCACACAGTATATGCCCAAGCTCAAATTCTGCCATATAGTAGTGCCCCCAATTCATATTATGACACATCACTGCCCCCACTTTGTATAATGCCACATAGTTGAACCCCAATTCATATCATGCTTCATAATTGTGCCCCAATTCATTTTATGCCACATAGTTGTGCCCCCAATTCCTGTTATGCCAATTAGATGTGTCCCCAATTCATAGTACGCCACATAGATGTGTCCCCAATTCATAGTACGCCACATAGATGTGTCCCCAATTCATAGTACGCCACATAGATGTGTCCCCAATTCATAGTATGCCACAAAGATGTGTCCCCAATTCATAGTACACCATATATTGGGGATTGTTGTCATTTTTTGATTATTAAACCAAAAACCTTGCAACAGGATTGCATCTTCACAATGTTCTTCACCACAATCTCCTATGGAAAAACAAAGACATCAATATGTTGGTCTTTTTTAATGGTGTCTGTTATGCTATATAAATTTACATAATGCAGCACCTAATTGTAAAATATTTTTCTGGTTATTACTATTGTTAACCTGTAACTTTCATGATAGTGTATGTACAGGGGATAAAATATATTGATTTGTCTTCAATACTGTTACTCTTAACTACTTGATTAAGACCTGTATTATGTATTGACCTCAACATAACTAAATCACAAAATCTTAAAATGGATTCAGTGTTTACTGTGTCGCTCGGGACCTTCAGGACTTAATTAATTTTGCATGCTGGATACTAGGAAAAAGCAATTACACACACACATGCTAAGAACAATCTATATTTTACAGTTTATGTTCTAAATGAACACCAGTGTAGCTATTATATAAACTCAAGCTTTGCATGTGATACCCTCTGGCTCTCAAAGGGCTCAGACTGAATTTATACGTTAGTTATGTTAGTGCATTTGCAAATGTAAAATGAGAAATCAAATTATTGGTGATAGCTTTGATGATTGGATTAACGAAGTACGTTGCAAGCCACAGTGCTAATAGAAAATCTAGAATGCAGGCTTCACACAGACAGATATGATAATCAGCCCACACACACTAATCCACCCAGGTGGAAAATGCAGTCGCTTGGCTTTACTACTTGCATTGCTTGCTTATACATGGCACACATTATGCTTTTATTTCCTACATAGAAAATAAATACCAGGAATGTATACTTAATGGTTTTTGGCAGCATGATTTTTTTCTGTTTTTTTATTTCTTACAAATTAGAGAATTTGCAACTGTGAAACATGAAGGCAAAATGCGCTATTCAGCCTTTTACTGGCTTTCATTTGGAACTGTTAAAAAGTTGACAATCTCTTTTAGTGTTTGGTTAACTCAAGTCCCTAAGTTCCACAAGTAGGTCATAGGTTTCAGTGTCTCCCTTGTGAGAACAACTGGTGTCTCAGTCAAATAGATTAACTCACTTATGCTTGATTTGTTGGGATTTCATACTAAACCTATGTCCAGTATATTATTTACTGATGTAACACTCAGGCTTTGATACCGATGGTGCATGTTTCTTTTTGAATAATGAGCGACCTGTCACTTAACATATTGATCGAGCTGTCTGCACTTAACCATGCTTCCCTTGTCAAACAATGGAGTGTGCACAGTTAACTCAGACAGAGGTATGCTCAACATTTTCCACAGTTACTAAATAGTAAGTGCACGTTCTTAATGGGTAAACATGTGCCATTATCACCTACATTGTTAGTCAACTTACCTCAGGGGAGGGCTGGCAAATGTTAGCCCAGGGGGTAGAACTCGGCAGCCAGTTAGGAACATTTTAAAGGAAAATAAATGCAGGTGAGCCAGTAACCCAGCCCAAGGTAGCTCACTATTGGATCTGCTATCGAATAGGCATAGGGTGTCCTCCTGGTTTCATCTTGAAGCAAGTGACCCGTGCCATATAGATTTTGCCATGCCTGCTACATGTTCTCTTTCGGGTGGGCTATACTATTTAATTATATTGGATTTTAGTTTTAAAAGTATATTTCCAAGTGCTTCCTGGTGGAATTGTGTCCACGAGAATCTGATTTATTATCCCTGCTCTCATTCACCTGTTAATGATTATATATTAACCTGTAATAGTATATTTATAGTAATGTTTACCACTAATTGGACCATTAACTAAAATGTGAGGCAGAGCATAGTCGCTAATGCATACTATTAGCTTTGGTCACTATTAATGATGGCAAATGGCCACTAAACTGTCTCTTAGGTTTTTTCAACTTGTTTCTCATTATGTCCATTTATCAGTCAGACATTTGGGTTTTTTACATTTTGTGCCCATTTGTTTATTAAAACAAAATATGTGTTTCAAGAGCAAAAGATTCAGTTTGTATCCAAACTGTTTGGCTTAAAATAACCTTAGTCATGGTTGTACTTACTTAAAAAGCATTATTTATCTGTATTAAAAAGGAAACTGGACATTAAACTTGTGCATATACAAAATAAGTAAAAAGATACAAAGTAAGGGGAGAAGTAAAACCCATTACACCCACCCGCCTGGGGGGGGGGGGGGGAGGGGAGAAAACAGAAAATGCAGCACATTGATTTAACCATAAAAATCATGGGTGATCTGACTTCAAGATAATGTACTGCATTTATTCCTTGTCTGTCCAGGGATGCAAGATCAGAGCAGATTGATAACTTGTGTCCTGGATCAGAGCCACCAAGAATTCTAATGAATATATCTGTTCTATGCAGTTTAGAAATGTAGTAAATGATATGGTGGGGTCATTGTAAGCCAGTGTGTGGGATGATCGCCTCCAACTTTTCCACCCATGCTTAGCCAGGTCAACTGGTGTAAGGCCTGAGTGTGACTTCATTGGGAACAGAACTAAGTTTTTTTTTTACTGGCCAAGTTCAGCCAGAAAGCCAGCTGATTTCAGCAATACTCAACATTATGAAATGGTCTTTGTTGCATACCAGTTAGTGTAATGTAAGCTATAATTTTCTTCTTAAGAACGTATATCGGTGATAGTCAAATATCAGATGTGTTTTAACTCCAAAATATAACAGGTTTTTTTTCCTTCTTAGAAGTATAGTTCAGTCTGATGAAAAATTGGTGATAAGTGCTTCCTGGGCCAAGGATGATGACATCACCAGGCTTTTAAAGTCGCTCCCCAACTGGTTGAACATGACTCAACCTAAACAATTAAGACCTAAAAGAGAAGATGAAGAAGACTTTATACGGTAAAATTATATTCATGTTTTCAAATTTTGTGTGTTGCATTAAAATATAAATGCTAAAAAGATTTTTCTTATTTTTGGATAAGAAATGTAATGTAGGGTGATTGACAATACTTTGGGGCTAGTAATTTATTGTTTTTATAACCTCACCATTTTGCAAAAGCTTAAAGCCTGGATGATTAGTACTGTGTTTGTCAGACTTATCAGACTGGTAGCAACAGTTCTCCCAGTAACCGTAGGCATTCTGCACATAGTTGAAGATGCCCAAATCCATCTTCTACACAATATTTGAATACAATGTTCTCAACAAATGTCGGTAAGTTCCTGACAGTGTAAAATATATAGGTGTAGCCTCCACATATTACCTAAAAATTCTAGTGTACACAGGGAGTTTAAGAGCTCCAGATTTTACAATGTCAGCCAAGCCTGAAGTAATTGTGATACATACAGAATTACTAGCATTGCCTCATATGTGCTTACTGTCTATTGGTGTTATGGAATAAGAGGTATGATTGGAAGGAGTTTGTATTTCATATTGCGCACTACACAATTAAATGAATTATTACATTCTAAAGGCCTCTCTGATGACGCAAGTACCCCGTATTCCTATCTCCTTTCCTATTTCTCTGGTATAGATCTTTACACAGACATCTCTTCACTGATGGTCAAGATTTTGCCTCCTAGATTTAACATCATAATATCCACGCTGTGTAAAAGGGATAAAGAAAGTAATTTAGTATTTAGAAACCAGTCACTCAAATCTAGGAGCCAACTATATTTTTTATAAGCTAGGGAAAATGTGAATTAATTCCGATCAATAGAAATGAATTCCAATAGTTAGGCACTATAAGTGCATTGGCTCTCTGGCTCCGAGTGTTGGTCTAACCCTGCTGTATAATATTGTGAGAGCTGGTGATTTGTGCTTTTAAAGGTTGAACTGTTTTCAACGACCTTGAAATGGATTTGCATCCATATGAAACCATGTTAAACAAGGAGTTTTTGTATTTAACTGTTAAAAATAGACATGAAATGTTGTGATTACCTTTTCCTTTATTTCTACGCTATTAGAAAACTTGCTGAATTTGCCTCCTATGTATTGAATGCCACTTGCATGTAAGGATACTGTCAGAAAAGAAAAGATGAGGCAGGCTAGATTTATAGTACATTTTTATGTATTGTTTAATGAGAAATTCTACCAACAATTTACAGTAAACTCCTGAACCAATGAGAAAATTTATGCAAATGTTGATTTCCTTTCCTGTATTATTTTAAATAGTTATGTTCGTATGATGATAGGTCTAGCAGTCTACTTGCCTACTTTATACAAGGACTACAATTCTGCTTTCTGTTAATTGTGTTTGCTTTTTGTGTTGTTTCCGAAAACATAAAGAACATTCTTTTAAGAAAAAAAGAACGAAAATGTACTATGCCATGATACTCACCTTTTTTAAAAAAAATAATAATAATAATTTGTTCTATTAACATACATCGCATATTTCATATGTTTGTCTCATTCAATGGAGCCACGAGGGCCATTCAAAATGAAGTGTATTAATGCCTTCTGATTAATATTGCTTGGGCTGTGTTGTATAATCAGATACTGATTGCTCATTTTCATGTTTTTGATGGATAATACCAGCAGAAATATTGAGGGATTATATACCTGCCCTTATTTCTCAAATCTAGGACAAAACAGAATTTGATTACAAACCTGTAGATTGTTGCAGAATGTGATGTAAACATGTGGTGTAAAAACCCTTTGCTTTAATCTTGTGATAATCATCCTGGAATATAACACTTCACAATCAAGCTTTTACAGAAGTCTGCAATCAAGCAACATGGCTGTTCCTTGGCTGTAGAAGAGTTGACCGCTTTTAAACTTAACTAAGCCTAACTAATTCTGTAATCATTTTGGTATCCTACCTCTGGTAGCCTGAACTGGTTGTATTATTTGTAGTCTGCATTCTTACTATAATCAGTGATGCTCATTTATAAAATTGCATTTTTATAGGTAACATATGGATTTGCAGGCAAAAATGGCAGAGTGTGCAGAGGAGCAACGGAAAGTCAGTGGGCTCCCCACTTCTTGCCTTAGCAGGCGTTAGGGAAAGGTGTCATCCTCTTTTTCTGTCACACTGTGAGTGGGGCACTGGGCTGTGAAATCATAGTCCTGCTCCGCACTCCCAGCCTATCACTGACATGGAGGACAAGCAGGTTCACAGGTAGAAGCCTCCATGTCAGCAGCCAGTGATCAGTGACTGGAGCTTTGGGATTATTGAAAACATTGAGTGACATTGTCATCATTTAGTGTTTTAGGCATCCCCTAAACTATGGTGCACCAGGCAAACTCCTTGGTCCAGCTAATGGTAACACTGACTTTTGGTTAATGGAAAGAGTTGGGCGGATTACAACACTCCTTTCTGAGTACAATGAGTGTTCCTACTTTTGTACTCGCATACAAAAATGAGAATTGGTTTTGCAGGTCAAAATTATTTAAATGACAATAGAGGATTGGAAAGGGTAATTTAGGGAGTAGTTCTCTTTTGGGGGGAGGGAGCCTGCCCTGTGGCTCCTGGCAAAAAGGTATTGCTTTTTCCGCCATCAGGAATACAAATTGAGTGAAGCAAATAAGCTGACGACCCCTGCTTTGCACTTTAACTCTTGTAGTACAAGTCATTGTATGCACACAATTTTATCCTACTGTCTCTGTTTTTCCAGTTACCTAATTAGATTGATTATAAGCTCCTTTGAGCAGAGACTTTACTGTGAATTCTAAGGCTACCATAAGTTGCCAGTGAGTTTTGTGACCAAAGAAATGCTTTTATGCTTTTGCACAAATCCGAATTTGCTTATTTTATATGTAATTATGTACAGTAGGGGGTATATACCACAAACATTTTCTTAAATAACACTGAATTGATGAACTCAATACTCATTGAATATTTTCCGTGACACCAGAACTCACTGTTAATACAGATATTATTCACCAGAATTTGTACATATATATCACTTATGTGTTTTATAAATGGAATTAACCATTTCCCTTCCAACTACCCAGTGTTTATGTTTATCCTACATTTAGGATTTTTGTCAGTGGCCTTGCATGGCACTTGCTCTCTTACCATTCTTCAGGGAGTTGGGTGTTTACTGGCTACCTGTAAATAACAATGGAATGCCTGGTAATCAGCTATCTTATAGGGGTCACTGTAATGCCAACCCCAGTGAGGGACAAGGAACATGATGTGATGCCAGCGATATGATACACAGGTGTTTCCAGGATGAAAGAGATGATCTGGTTCTATTAATACTCAGATCATCTCTGCCACAGCCTCCCTCACATCAGATCTTGCATGTTCTGACATAAGCTGGGGTGTCTACGTTATTACATGATAACAGATGCTTTACCTGTAAAAAGTTCATTAAAAGTGTCTTTTATTTATTTATTTTTAAAAAATCTCCAATAAAGGGTATTTATAGTATGTTTGTTTAGTATTCTAGCCAAATCAAGTCATCAAGTTAATGTCTTGAATAAGCTAGGGAAGAATCATGAATAGTATAACATCCTTTTATTATAAGTATAATGCCCATAAATTATAAAGTTACTTACTCCACTCTGTTACCAAAAGAAAGCCTCAGCTTGCATTCCCCCCCCACCCCCCCCCCCCCACCAAAAAAAAAATTAATACAAAATTATCTTGGGTGAAGTAATATAATTTTAGTCAAAAATGTTGGGGCTTTTTGAGGTAAAATTTGGGAATGAACACCTGGCAATGAAGTGGGGGAAATGTATATTGCAACAGTATATACTATGTGCATTCACTGGTGTATTCTTGTGTGTGCATTCACTGGTGAGTTCTAGTTAAGTATTAGATGTTCAGTGCTCTCTATCGTTTTAGCATAAAGTTAAGACAATAAGTTACACAGCAAATTTTATACTCATTGATAAAGGGATTTACATTTGTGAATTTTACTATATTATGTTCCATCTGTTATCTTGTGACCGACTGAAAATATTTTGTCTTGCCGTTTACACAAATAAAACAAGCAGGTATTAGTGTATATTGGATGCAGCAAAGCCCTTGGCACAAGTAAAGAGAGATACATGTATTGAGGCTGTATCCTATGCATTGATCTGCAGTGCTCTGCACTTTCCTGATTACTCCAGCATTCAAAGGTTTTGTGCTTAGAGTTTCAAGTTGTGGGATGCATGAGTCAACAGCCTTCACCCAGTCAAGGTAGGCAGCCACGGTTTCAGCATATTAAGCACATTCTGCTCAGCAGGGCAAAGAAACGAATAATGGACGGATTCTCCTTGTATAATTAGTTTTTAAAGCCCCAAGGACTGTTTGGCACTTGGTGTCCTTCAAGTCATATAAAGGTTACCTCTCATTTCATTAACAGAACAGAAATTTCAGCCCTAGAAGTACATTTATTATTAGCAGACTTGACTTTGATGTGAGAGAAATGAAGAGGAAGAGACGCAGGAGGCATAACAAATCATTACAGCTGTCCCCTGCACAGCCATAGTGGAAAGCCATATGATGGCAGTCACTGTGCTATCAGTAAATGAAGTCACTGTTATCTCTGCTAATGTGTGTTATGTGGCTTAAACACACCACTATTTAAATATTGCCTAGATTGCTACAGTACATGCAGAAAATGTGAATTCATGGAGGTTATTCTAATAGGGTGCAATGTTGCTCTGTTAATGGCTGCTTACAACAGAATCACTAACATTAAGGGACCATACAAATTAATATTTTTTTTTCTGTGCTGTTCATTCATTTTTTTCTCTTTAAAGAAAAAGCTATAAATGTTATAATATGATGAAAGTAGAAAATATTTTTTATTGCAGGTTTTATTTTCTTCTATCTTGTGTACAGATTTGAAATTACAGCGTGCTGCAGGGTTTTTTTCTTCCCCTGTAACTTTTCTGGGGATGGATTTAAAATGCATGCATAAGTTTTATTTGTATTTGTAACATGCAATTTAGATGTAAATGTAAAAACGCATCCTATTTTGAAAAAAACACAAAACAAGTTTTTTTCAATTGGGAAAAAAAGCCTGTGTGACATGTTCATAAGTTTTGGTTGTTGACATTGCGTTTACCAGACTTTTTATGTACAGTTGTTCATGCTATTTATATAGCTGTATCAAATTACACAGCGTTTTACCCAGAATATTGAATCATTCACGTCAGTACTTGCACCATTTGAGCTTGCAATCTAAATGCCCTATCACACACACTAACCTTGTGGTAAAGGAGAATAAAGACATAAGCCTTACATGCCAGTAATGCGTCTGACAATGCTTGGGTGTCTGGAGAGATCCCAGAATGTTATTGGTGCTGATGTCAGGGAAATCAAATGCATCAGTATGTGGTTGAAAAACTACTTATTTTTTAAAACGATCAACAGTTTTTTTTGGCAATATTGCTTCCATGATCAGTAATATCAATATTGATCCTGATGAGGTGGCATTAATGTAAAAACAAAAAACATGATTACTGCAATTTTAAGTGATCACTCCACCCAGGGGGATACCCCTCTATATATTCCCCAAAGTATGCCTTATCATTACCACTTCTTACAGTCCAGTCTACTGGTTGTCAAGGGCAGGGGAAATCAAAGAAGGACTCAAAGTGCTATTCAAAAGCTGTGAACTGAATAATTAAATCTATGTGGCACTGTCACGAATCTGCAGAATATTTAGTGGATCCCTGTTCTCTGTCATTGAGTGGTACTCATTCAGGAGCGCCTAGTCTAACGGGTAGGGGGTTTTCACCAGTGACCCCCGCAAGGAGGTGTGGGCTTTGCCGCCGCTATCCCGCAGGTTGCGGCCTCCCAAATGAGAGACAGAAAAGTGGTGGAGCTTGAAACACAGGTTTTGATAACTCAAGGTAACGTTAGGAGAATCACTGGTATAGCAACAGTTCAAACAACCAATGAGAATGGTTTAAAAATAACTGGTTTATATTTGGTAACTCAGGGTAACAGGAGCATGAATGATACAGCAACAGTTCAAATAGTCAATGGAGATGATAGACCTAGCTGGCTGCAATTTAGTAACTCAGGGTAACAACAGGAGAATCATGATACAGCAGCAGCTCATATAGTCAATGAAGATAATAGATGAAACTAGCTGGCTTGCAGTTGGTAACTCAGGATAATAGCAGAGAAATCACTGATAACAGCTGACGTTCAAACAGGGCAAACGTGGAATAGAACTTTAGCTGATACATACATGATAATTGTAACTACGGGTGAGTTACTGGTTACAGCGACAGTTCAATATGCACATAATAAGAAAGGAGAAGTTAGCTGATCCGTAAGTAGTGATTCCAATAACAAGTGAGTTACTTGTACAACGGCAGTCCCAGCGTAGAAGCAGCGATGGAGTAGAGCTGGCTGATCCGTGGATAGTGATTCTGGCAGCAGGTGAGTTTGCTTGTTACAGCGACAGTCCCAGCGTGGAAGCAGTAGTGGAATTGAGGTAGCTGATCTGTGAATAGCGATTCTGGTAACAGGTGAGTTGCTTGTTACAGCGACAGTCCCAGCGTGGAAGCAGTAGTGGAATTGAGCTAGCTGATCTGTGAATAACGATTTTGGCCACAGGTGAGTTTGCTTGTTACAGCGGCAGTCCAGCGTGGAAGTAGTAGTGGAGTTGAACTGGTTGATCTGTGAATAGCAATTCTGGTAACAGGTGAGTTGCTTGTTACAGCGTCAGTCCCAACGTGGAAGTAGTAGTGGAGTTGAACCGGCTGATCGGTGACTAGCAATTCTGGTAACAGGTGAGTTGCTTGTTACAGCGGCAGTCCCAGCGTGGAAGTAGTAGCGGAGTAGAGCTGGCTGATCCAAACGAACAAAGCAAGGCACAGCGGAGGGGATAAACCAACAGGAGCCTAATAGAAAAAGTATGTAACTCAAAGAACAGGCAATGGACAGAGGGACCATGGGAGGTTTAAATAGCGCTTCATAATCCTATGCACCAATGGGAACCGGTAGGAGGTAACAAATAGGGGCAACAAGCAGCACATGCGCAGAACCAACTACATAGGAGCCTTGACACAAAGTAGTAGCCTAGATCACCGCTTCCAGGAAGGAAGCAACAACGCCGGCACTTATCTATGGCACCGGCGTGTGACAGGTACATGATTAGATGGTGTTGGCAATCTGTGTCTTAATTATACTGTTGTCAACTTGTAATTAGTGCTGTGTAGTCTGTATGTATGTAAAAGTATGTGGGTGCTATGAAGCAGTGGTGTAAAGGTAACAGTGAGGTTACAGGAGAGGGAACCCCACCTTTCTGCTACTTGGATTTGCACATACCAGTGATTCCAACCACACTTCAGTATCTCTCACGATACTGCAGTCATCTGCACGATTTGCGCTTAAGAATTGTCTTTAGTTATATAACCAAGGGAGCCAATCTCTTTGTACCTAAAGCTATTTGAGTGTGTAATTTGCTGCATTCTGGGCCCTAATACCAAATAAAGAGAACTCTAAATGTATGATATAACCATTGGTAATTAGTGCTTTCATTATCCAATACAGAATATTAACTATCCATAGTTTTCTCACACGCCTTTTCCCCTCCTTTAAATTTATGACGGCAGAGTGTAAATAATACTGTATATTTGTGATGTCCCCTTGAATAATGTAAATTAAGCTCTGCAAGCAAAATTATATAATCAAATAAGATGACAGACATGTCGGCGCTGAAGAGTTTTGAGACAGGATTATATGAGCAAATCTTTACTGATACAGGAAAGACACAATGCACAGGGCAAATGTACAATATACACATGATATATACTCTTTTCAGTGTGTTGTCCTTACATGGCTGTTTATCAATACTCTCCCACCTTCAGTGCTAGTGTACTGTGAAATATGTGCGTTGCACGTCCGTTGCAGGTACATTACTAACCACAGTATGTGGAGGCACAGCACATTTAGTTTTGCCTATTTTAGTGCCTTGCACTTATGCTGATGCGCAGTGATGTTTAGGAATTGTCTCTGTGCACATGCTTTGTGTTTTGTGACCCCAAATCAGTTTGTCCATGCTGGCAAAATCTATCACTTTTGAATCACCCCCGTTCCATTTTTTGTGGAGATGTCCACACCTCTATATATAAAATACATGTAAAAGACAGGTCATTTTGTGTCGGTGGTGAGTTTGCGATGGCATCTGAATTAATCTAAGAAACCACTAAAAATTGACAGTCTAAATATCTTGTCCTGCAACACAAAATCTACTTTTTCATGTGGGAATAATATGGGGCTGTTTCCTGTGCCTATCCTGCAGTAATCAGTGAATGCCCCAATGCATGCAGCGCCTACCCTCACAAACAGCACATTTTTTCTTTGCACATCCTCCCCTAACAGTTGCTGCCTTCTTGATGCACTAGAAAATGCATTTACCTGTTGAAACAGATGCAATAGTATCAGGGACAAACGCAGGATTTGTAGAGGGGGGTTTCCACACCATGCCGCCAGTGGATGTGACCAGCATGCATGGGGGCGTGGCTATAATTTTAGACAGTGCTTGGCTGCTCTCCAACTCTTCCTATCCCCATAATTTACATGGGCAATGCTGCGTGCACTACTGTTAGGTGCACGCAGCTCTCTCTTTTCAAGCAGAGTTGTGTGAATCGGGAGCAGGGTCCGGCCACCTCAATTATACAGTGCCCCAGGCTTAGAGGGTGGTTTTCCAGGCACTAGGAAACCCCCCCCCCCCCCACCCTCAGTTTGCCTATAAGTATTGTACTGTTCTTTTGGGAAGACTTGATACAGTATACTTTTCAAATACAGTTGCAAGTTACTGAACAAGTTGAAGATGAGGTTCAATGATTGTTAAATGATTATGGAGTAGACTGGCTAGTATAACTGTGATAGACAGGGAATGATCAGTATAGCTGACTAGCTAATATGATGATGGGAATGTCATGTTGTGTTATGGTTGGTCATGTTCTCTGTTAGAAGAATGGCTGTAGTTAAGCGGTGAGACATTCTGGCATGACATTTGACATAGGACCGTTCCTGTTTATGCAGGTCCCGAGACCTTTCTCTCACTTACTGGTTTACGCAAGCAGTAATTAATTTGTCAGTGGAAAGGGAGAGAATCAGTGTAACAATTTCAAATTGGTGCCAAGGGCACAGATCCATCCTCACTTTTTCGTATACTTGTGGACACCTCCAACTGCGACTTTACACATAAATGTACTGTCTTGTATAAGGCGATCTAGGCGTATTGCATATGTTTTGTCTAAAGGCTTCCTTTGTTTTCTGCTTGTGTCTGAAGCACCCAGCTGTGAGTTAACAGGCAGTCTTATTACGTACTTGTCAGCAACTAAATACAATTGGTGATGCTAACATTTAGAATGCAGACATTTTAATGTATTTTGAAGGATTATCACCTTGCTCTTTTCCACTTTAGTAATCTCCTGAAGACTGATGATGGATGTTTGTTGCATGAGTGCGGGTCCATTTATTTCCTCTTTCCTTTCATTATAAGTTCTTTACTTGGGCCCCTAATTGTCTAATTTATACCAACATAGCTCCAAAGAAAATCTGTGAGTATGACTAAGTGATGGAAATAGTACAAGTCTTTGATTGAAAAAAATCTAAGGGGTTGCCCACTTTGTGACAACTCTTTCTCTTTGTTAAGTGGCCCTCCTCACTGCCACCATGTATTCACTGCTGCTTCACGCTGTCACATAGGAGAGCTGCTCGTACTGGAGGACCGCAGTTAGTACATGGATTTCACACTGCTATGGACAGAAGGTGTGTGAATGTCAAGCCTGGCTGGGTTTAGTTATGGCATGTGTTCAATTAGGGACCAAAATCACTAGAAACCTTCCAACACAGCAGCTTTGCATTACTAATCTTAGCCTCAATGTTAAGCTTGTGTTGACTGTAAGGGGATGGTGGAAGTTTTAGGCAACGGACATGTACTAAAAAGCACTGGGCAGGTCCCAAACCCCCTATAAGGTGGGGGGATTACAGTATGAGCCTTCTTGATGATAGCAGAATAGTTAGGTTGTGCACACTGAGAAGGGGGCTTAGTATTCAGTAGGTCATTGCATTGTGCACCTTAAGCTGCTTATTTATAAAAGTGTGATATTTGAATTCTGCTTTTTGTTTTGACAAAAATTATGTTAATGCTATTTTCACCCAGTTATAAATCTTTTGTGGCAATGCAAGAACTTTATGCTGACATTTTCTCTTTAGCGACACATTAGCCTAAAATGTAACACTGAAAATGTTTTGCCTCTTAAGACCAGAAATATCTCTTGGTAAGCTAGGATGGCTTTATAAGTGGTATAAAGAGTGAGTAATGCAATTTATTTGTTGGCAGTATGATAACTTTTTTCCCTGGTTGTCTTATTAGAAAAAAATACATTTTTACTTTCTGCTTATTCTTGTTTTACACAGTTAAAGAATAACTCTAGACTGGGGTGTTTTTCACCATTTTTAAAATCCTTATAGTTTTTGCTGTTGGGTTTACTGTTCAGATTTTGGAAGTAAGTATCAATGTAAAAACTGATGTTTGTTGCCAATTTGTAAGTAGCATCAAAGTGTGCCCTAGAGCAAAAGGTGTTCTTTACCATCATATCTGCCATCAGTGGGTGTGCCAATTGGTGATCTGATCCTTGTTTTATGATATTCAGTCTTTACCAGGTCAGCATCTTTAGAAATGTGCATATATGACAATATCTTTCTAAAGTCCATGCCAGTTTTGTTGATCATCATATTTTATAAATCCATTGTCTTCTTTCCCCAATTTAGGGCTGCGTTTGGAAAAGAGTCAGAAGTCCTTATCGGGAACCTTGGAGATAAATTAATTCCACAAAATGAGATCATGGGTGATGTCAGTGTCCTGAAAGCCCTTGCCAACCTGCATGAGAGCCTGGAGTGGCTGGCAGGGAGACTGAAAGTTGCAATTGCCAGTCTCCCAAGTGCACAGTGTACGTTTCATAGATTCCATACAACTGTCACCAGTGGAAAGCATGATTATTTAGTATTGTTTGCCAAATACATTATTTGTTTGTTTTCTATAACACATTGTAATAGAATTGTAAAAGCAATCTCATGTTCTAATTATGTATAAATGGCGGACAGATTTGTGTCATTGTTCACTTTTTTTATGGTGAAATGCATGGATTTGGACTTGGCAGCTCCTGTGTGTGTGTGTGTTCCATCTTCTTCTTGGAATTACCTGTTGTGTACATGCTAGGCATAGGAATGTGTGTGGCTATACACACGCAAGCAATGTGGGGCGAGAGGGCTTTGGTTTTACACAACTTTAGTGGTGGTAGAATCCAGCTTCCAACCTTTTCTTTCATCTGCATGTCATTTGAACCTTCCAGGCACACTTTATAAAAGAAAGTGTGTCTGGTGCATTTCATCCAGTGTAATAAAATCATTTAATCACACAAAAGTGACAGATTTAATCAAGAAAATCCTGCAAAAGGTTGCACATAGGGGCAGTTCCAAAATCTGTTATGAAAACATGCTGTGATCGTTCTCACTTTTCTGTAGAGAGTTCACAATTTAAAGCGTTTATTCAAATAGAATTGTATTGCATTTTTGCATACCTTTAGATAGTTTGTACAAACAGTATTGTACTGGGACATGAAGGGGCCACTGGGGGAATGCAATGGTAGGGACCAACAAAACAGTGGGTCGCTGATTTGGGCATGACCAGCCACCAGAGAAATATGGCCAGCCATTAGAGGATGCGTGATCAGCCCATGGATATGGTTAGCCCCATAGTGTAGTATCTTGTCTTTGTTGATAACCAAAACACTATGTAATACATCTTGGGCCTGATTCATTAGGGAAAGTAAAGCAAATTTAAAAAAAAGTGTAGCTTTGAACCTTGGCAAAACCATATTGTATTGGAGGGGGGGGGTAAATTTAAAATTTGAGGACAGATTTATAATTGGGGTAGAGCAAGTATTTGCGTCCTACATGAAAAAACAGCTAGTATTTTCCTTATGTGCAAACTATATAAACTCATTTGCAGCCCTTGCATTGCAACATGGTTTTGCCAAGCTTCAAAGTTACTCGGTTTTTGCTTTACTTTCCTTAATGAATCAGGTCCCTTGTGTTTAAAATACATGTGATCTTGATTGGTGTTGAAGTGTGTATTATATGAGCTAGACACATCACAAAAACAATTACTTAGATTTCCCATTAACCTCTCCTCTGCACAGGGCTTCCTTTGCTGCACTGTAATTGCATTATTGCATTGTAGGCTCCTTTTAGTAGTGAAATAATCTGCATTCTAACCAGGCCCGGCGCTCCCATTAGGCAAGGTTAGGCATTTGCCTAGGGCGCCGGGCTCTGGAGGGCGCCACAGAATGGTAAATGACTTTAAAACTGTGCGGCAACCGCTGACCATACCTGTCACGGCCGCCCCACAGCATTCAGATGCACGGGGAGGGGGGAAGAGGCTATTGCTCACCACCGCCGCCTCTCTGCTCCGTCTCCTCCCCTCCACTCACTAGTGTCAGTGAGTGGAGGGGAGGAGACGGAGCAGAGAGGCGGCGGTGGTGAGACAAGGTAAGGAAAGACGGGGTGAGGGGGGAGGAGGGTGCTGATTTTTGCGGGGTTAGGGGCGGCGCCGATTTTTGCGGGGGGGGGGGGGCTGGGGCGCCAATTTTGTAAAAATGCCTAGGGCGCCATGGACCCTAGCACCGGCCCTGATTCTAACAGATAGCTTTAACTTACAATGTTTCTTACCAACTAAGTAAAACTAAGTAAACATTATGCTGCTCACAGTACATCAAGTTACTATGAGAAGTCTTGAATGGCAGGGAGCAAATGAGGCTCACTTCAGTGTGGTGTGAGTAGTCGTGATTGCAGTATGGTTGGATGATGTGTAATGTAGTTGAGGCACTGGAATTTAGGGACAATAATGCTGCAACATGGACTCTGCCATGCTTGTTGGGGGCTGTATAGCCTAGGCTGAGGGCTTTGCACTATGGCATGACTATGCATCCTTGTGGCTGTTAGGACAATGTGGACGCACAGGGCTGCCAAGAGGAATTCAGGGCCCCGGTACAACAAATTCATGGGGCCCCCCTCATAGAGTATGGTAAAAAAAATTGCGCCGCCTCATGGCCTGCTCCCCCCACCAACGACTAAACGCCCCCCCCCCCCCCACCCCGCAAAAAGAAAAAAAGAAAAATTCAGCAGCACAAGGGCCCCGGCCGGGCCCCCTGACATGCCCGGGGGGTAATTAGTACCCGCTCCCCCCCCCTCCCGGCGGCCCTTTGGACGCAATGACAACTGATATACTGTGTAGCCACTAGCTTCTGATAGAGTGCAAGTTGAGCATATATCAGGGTACAATAGACAATACAAGTTGTAACTTGCAAAATAATTTTTTTTTAATATGTTGCTAGTTCTTGGTTTTAGTATTACATTTTTCAGAAAATAATTGAGATTGTTTGATATAATAATTTGTTTTCTCCAAAGCACACCTTCTCCCCTGGTTCTCTCCAGGCCGCATACAATTGTTTAGGATATCCATCAAGACTAGGAGACTTATAGCGATGTAAAAACCCTAGGCTTTATTGCATTTTTTTTAAATAAAAAAAAATTAAATAGTGGACACCAAGGGATCCCAGCTGAGGCCTCTTTGTTCAGATGTGCATATTGCAGACTATTACAGTAAGAAATCTCCACTCATATTTCTGCGCACCTCTCTGGGACGTGAGGGTAAGTAAGCGCAGATTTCTGTAAAACTCAGACGTGATGTGTCTCTGCGGTCTGCTCTTGGAGACACATCACGTTACCTTGCACCGAATTAAATCTTCCCCATAGACCCCAGTAGAACAGTGCCCCTTGTGTCCAAATAATAGAGACATTTTTGAATATTTTCTCCCATATAAGGGGTATCACCTTGTTTGTTTTCAGAAAGGAGCATTGCAGTTGATGTTTTATAACAATATCCCTTTGAAGATGCTTAAAATTGTATGTTTGGGAAAACTTAAATATTTTCTTAGCACTTGGATCATAGTGTTTTCATTGAATTGTTAAGAGTGAAAAAGTGTTTTGTTTTTTCTTTCCTGACAGTATATGGTATACTTGCTAATGACCCCTGAGTCTGTGTTTGCTAAATACTGCTAACAGATAATTTACACAACAGAAAATAATATTCCTGATATTGACTCTGGTGATCCGAGTTCAGCCAGAATTTATTTACACCCCTGCAGAAATGAAAGGTTAACGATCTGGTGCCATGAGAAATCCTTAAATACTCAGCAGAGAGGTCAGGCAATTGTAGATTTAAATGGAATATGTGATGAGGTGCAATGCAGCATTGAAACAAGGGCCAGCTATGCTCTGCAGTCCTATTCACTGTTATGCAAGCTTAAGGTGATGAGAGAAAGATACAGACATGTATAATTGTTCTCAACACTGCAGCATTAAACTGTCCAATCCTCCATTGCACAAGGCACCAGTGTAATGATTGAACGTTATTTATTACTGCTGATGACCCAAAGAAGCTAAAAAAAAACAGAGGTGCCCCTTGTTACGGTGCTAATTCTGTGAAGTCTGGCAGCCTGCAATTATGTCATGCAATGTGCAATCAAAATCTGTATTCATCGCTAGGTAAACAACTAACCTGTAGATGAACTAGATATTTTAAAAATTAAAGTATGGTTTTAGATGGCAAAGCCCCAGTCCTGGTAGCTATATAAAGAAAATGAATGTGCTCATGCTTTACAAAACTCATAAAGTAACTATTATGAATATTAGAATATTTTGTTTAACAGAAAATAGGGTAGCAGGTGCTGGGCTCTTCTAAGTAATGCTTCATCATTATGGAACATTTTTCTCAGATGTTATTTTATATCTATATCATATTTCCGTGTTAGAAATAGATATTCTGGGAACATATTTTAAATACTAAAAAGGCATTACAGTTTGTCTTATGACCATTTATTTTTCTCATGTATCATTCCCATGTTGGCACAGGCTAGTCCTGCTAAGGGGTTAATGTGTGTAAGATTTGCAGAACTGGCACCCGCAGTGGTACTAGAGAGGACACACTGAGTATAATGCTGTACACTGGGGACATCTTTGCCTTATGGTCAGCTTGTCAAGACGCCAGGCTAGAGATAAAAATTCAATCACCTTCCACTGCTGTGGTGCCACGATTATCACTCATTTAAAACCAGCGCAGCTAATGGAGTGTTTTATCATGGCAGACAGTGGCAGCCCTGTTCATTACTTAGTGTTTGCTGATGTGATGGCCCTTCCACTTCTCTCCTCTTATCTCCCCTCACTCACAATTGGATTTTGTATTACCGGAGCAGTCAGGTGCGACAAGTCATTTTCTTCCCTCTTGTGTTTTAAAGGAATACAAACGCAGCTTCCTTCTTTAACAATTACATTTAGGGATTATAGATGTAGTCACACTTGTGAATTAGAAAATATAGCCATCCTCTAACCATTCTTGATTCTGTAAATTATCGTGCCTGAAATAGAGAACGTTAATTTTGTTTTGGACCACCTAAATAACCTATTGCACTAAGAGAGGGGAAAAACAACAACAGATAATTGTAACAAATTGTTTTCATGCACATTGTTAATTGTTATGACCTAAGTTACTTCGGGAAATGAAGCATTGAGGACAGCATGTGAAAAATCCATATCTCTGCTTTTCTCCCTCTCAAATTGGTTAACAGGGTATCTATTGTAGACACATAGTGCTTTTTCAGTGAGCCAATATCGTCTCTTTCTCTTCAATTGGTACACTATGTCCCATGATTGCCTTCTGCTTCCTTGGAACCCCATCAAGTTCCTGAATCCTTCGTTCGTTATCAATGCTACTTGATCCCCAGGTCTCCTCTCCTGCTTCCTTCACACGTAACAGCCACATGATTTCGTAGTTTACCTCACTCTCTCCATTCCTATACAAATTCCCTGGTCTTATGTCCCTTCTCTGGTCTTCCTCTACCGGTAGTCTTGCCTGTGTCCACCAACTTTACAGCCTAAATTAGCACTCCTTCATAAACTTTTCCCTGGTACTTTCTTCCAACTATTCTGTTTATCTGCACTACATTTGTGCCTGATATAGATTGGACTTGCCCGATTGCCAGGCCAGAGGGAATTAAGTGGAGGTCATCCATAACGCATCTAAACCTTGCCTTAAGTGACAGTGGTCTGTTAGGCAAAAGAAATTGGGATATTTTTGTGTGAATGGTAAAAGCTAAATTTTAATAAAAATATTATTTTATTGTTGTTCTAATAAAATAAAAACTCATCTTAAATAAGCATGGTAGAAATACCTAGTTCTGAGATCTTCGATGCAGAAGGTATACAATATATAGCTAGGTTGTGTGGATAAAATTGTTGACTGGAAAGATGACAACAAGGGCTGCAATGAGAGATCTTGTTATCATCATGATAATACATTGTGGCAGTGGTCTATGGTCACATGACTTCACCCAGAAAGTTAAATTGCTTGGCAGATACAAGATGAAGAAACACAGATGTGCATCTAGTGCCCTTTATCTGATTAAGCGTCAGTTTCACAATATACAGACATAGCCATGCTAGAGCAATTTAAAGAGGAAATAAATTTAAGCATTAACATTTGAAACATCCTTTTAAAAGCTTAATATCCTGTGAAGATACATATTTATCTGGCCCAATCATGCAGGCTGGCCTTACTATGGCAGGGAAGCATACCTAGTACCTTCAAGAGTTCTTAGAGTCACTCAGGCAAATACGTTTACAAAGGTAATAAATAAAATCACTAGAATACTATATACAAACAATATACCTCTGGGTTTACCACATTATCTTACAGTATTATCCCCTTACTGTCAGCAGTCGCAGCGGCCGCGGGCACCGCCGCAACTCTTACCTTCCTCTTGCAGGCGTCCCGGCCGTCGCTATGGCGACCGGGACGTCACTTCTGGAAACCACCCGACCGTTGCCAAGGCAACGGTCGGACGACAGCAGTAGTAGCGCTGCGTCCCGGCAACTGGGGACAGCCGGGCGCATGCGCAGGAGCACTCACAAGCCTGTGGGCTAATTAGTTGTTGCTATCAGAACCTGCTCATGTGATATCAGAGCTAAGCTCTGATTGGCTGTTACTGGTATTTAAGGCAGTGAGGTCTGCAGCCTCACTGCCGGTTATAGCGTTCTGTCCCCAGTCCTGCTGCCTGCTTGTGCTATCCATTTCTTGGCTCCTGCTACCTTGGATTTGACTACCCGTGTTTTGACCCCTGCTTGTTATTGGACCTGTGACCCTTCTCTTCTGACCTTGACCTTTTGCCTGGAATTCGGATTTTGCTTCTCTGCCTGTGAGTTTGACCCTTCGCTTGCCCTTGGATATTGCATCTGTGCCTGTGACCTTTTGACCTAGGATTCTTCTTATACTACTGTCCACCAATCACTCCTCTTCTGGGAACTCCTTAAGTCAGTATACGTTACTCGACCCTCGGTCGGCCTGCAGCCCAGTCTGTCCCCACCACTAGGGGCTCCAGCGAACACCTGGCCTTCAGAGTAGTTCCCGAGTTTCACTGTGCTGACTTGGGAGTTCCTAACACTTACAAGCTTTTTCAGCTAGAACTAGCTTCCAGCTGATCAGGACTTCCTGTAGAGAGTGGAATTGGAGACTGAATGCAGCTACAGCCCCCTCATCTGTATCCTGGAACTGGACCCCACCCGATCCTTACCCATAGCCCACCTGGCTTCAATTTAAGAACAATGTATAAGAGCATCACTGCAATATCAACAGAATACAAGAAACAATATTAATTTCTACAATGAGTAACCTATAGTGAAAAACTCTCCTATGTGTTAAGAGCCGCCGCGGCTCGCTTCCTGGTTCCTCTAGCGTCCCGGCCGTCACCTTGACGACCGGGACGTCACTTCCGCCCAGCACCCGACCGTTGCTAAGGCAACGGCCAGATGCTCCTTCAGCGCGGCGTCCCGGCGGTATAGAGAGCCGGGCGCGCACACGCATTTTGTAAATTATGATTGAATTCAGCCTGTGGGCTGAATTAGCAGGCATTAGCCTGCAAGTGGGTATACTTCAGGGGCAAACCCTGATTGGTCCCTCTGTGTATTTAAGGCAGTGAGGTCTGCAGCCTCACTGCCGGTTATAGCGTTCTGTCCTCAGTCCTGCTGCCTGCTTGTGCTATCTGTTTTGGTTCCTGATACCTTGGATTTGACTACCCGTGTTTTGACCCCTGCTTGTTCTTGGACCTGTGACCCTTCTCTTCTGACTTCGACCTTTTGCCTGGACTTCGAATTTTGCTTCTCTGCCTGTGTGTTTGACCCTTCGCTTGTCTTTGGATATTGCATCTGTGCCTGTGACCCTTTGACCTAGGATTCTACTTAACTACAGTCCGCCAATCACTCCACTTCTGGGAACTCCTTTAAGTCAGTATACGTTACTCGACCCTTGGTTGGCCCGCAGCCCAGTCTGTCCCCACCACTAGGGGCTCCAGCGAACACCTGGCCTTCTGAGTAGTTCCCGAGTTTCACTGTACTGACTTGGGAGTTCCTAACACTATGTAGCCATGTCTACAATGTCCCCTTATCCACATGTAATTAGACACTGCATTTGTACTCTGGTGAGCTAGGGAACATTAACAGGGCTATAAAAGGTACATGTTCTTATGCTCCACATATTGTGAGAAATGAGGGACAGGCTGGTTAAGGGGATATCAAACTTGTTTCAACACATATTCATACATGTAAATAGGTTGTTTTTTTTTTTTTTATAATACACAAATTAGTTTAGCATTTTAGGTATTTGATTATAAAACAAAATTGCCGTACTGTTATTTCAGAATTAAAAACAGTTAAGTGATGTAACATGTAAATGATTAAAAAAACCAAAACATTATGTAGTTTCCATTGCTGCGAAGAGGACAGTATATTTATCCATGTTGGTGTCTAGAGAGGTGACAGAATTATGTTATCCTTCAATGAGAAACCGCTTTTTTTATCTGGATAATTAGGCTTGTTATGACAGTCAAGAGCAAGTAATATAGTACAGTTCACAGCTCTACAGGATAGTAAAGTATTATTTTCAACTTTATTATTTATGGAAAACAGAGTAAACAAACCTTACATAATACCACAGTGTTGTCTTTAAAAATCATTTTATAGGAATGTATGTAGTTTCCTGTGTGTAAGACAATATATTGTAAATACATGGTACAGGTTATTAGTACCTCTTTGTTATGATTCATAAACATATGATTCTAAGAACCGCTAATTTATATAGTATGCTAGCCTTCCCTATCCACCAGACACTTCTGTGGCTAGAGTTCTTTGCCAATAAACGATTGAGCCATGATAAAGAACACAGAAAAAATTTAATTTGTTTGCTCTTTATTAAGAAGTTGACAGATCTACTTGGTAATGCAGATTATTAAAATCTGAATAGGAGCAGAGGCTATCCTGCATTTCATGATTTACTAAAGGAAAAGTCACAGTCATTTACAGACCATAGCACAGGAGCAAGACAGGAGTGCAATAGTGTTCTGTTTCCTAATTGTCCACCTTGCACATAACAAAGAACACACCAATATTCCAGTTTGTGGAACTGACCCTGTAAAAAGTATCTTCATGACCATATGTGGATCATTGTTATACATTTGAATGTTGTGATTCTGTTGGTTGGGATGTACCTAGAAATACATGTTTTTATTCAAAGTGCATTTGGAAGGTGCAAATGTCCAACCCATCGAAATTATAGGCCTAACTCTGGTTCCTGCCATCTCCAAAGCCATGGAAATACAAGTCTGTTTGCAAGGAATAATCAGCTATGCAGCCACCCACTCATAAAATAACTGGCCCAAAAAAATGCCCTTTACAGCCATTGGGTATCATTGAAATATTGCCCTGCAAAACAAAATCTGTTTTTTGCATATACATAAAATGTATAATGTTTAGAGCAAATGCTGTATCAACCAATTTAATTGTATAAGCAGTTCCCTTAAAATGCCATAATTATTCCAAAACTTCCAAGTTTGTTATAAGGGTTAAAGAAATGTATCATTTCACTTGACTTGCAGAGATATGCTGCATGCTAATTAATGAGTTCCTCTATCTATAAACTGATCTGCTGTAAGTCACAGATCATTACACACTCAGTGGTATTATATTTCTTTGTTACAATTAACATTTGAAAACTACAAAACACATTAATAATGAATGGACCATTGGTTACTTTTTTCTGAGTTCTTGTCAGAATTACAATTATTAAATTATGTAGCACAACAGGAGTAAAAAATGAAAAATCATATGTTCCATAAAATACAATATCATGTAATATATGGCAATCACAATAATAGGCTTTTTCCTACTTGGAGAACCTGTTGCCCTCCTCTGAAGCCTCTGAGCCAGGTCAATCTGAGCAGGATGTGACCTAAATTATTCCTTGATTAAATTCCAGATGAGGTATTTTATATAATGCATGATAATGAGGAAAACATCAGGGGGTAAATGTATCAAGCTGAGAGTTTTCCAGCGGGTTTGAAAAGTGAAGTTGTTGCCTATAGCAACCAATCAGATTCTAGCTATCATTTTGTAGAATGTACTAAATAATTGATAGCTAGAATCTGATTGGTTTTTCAAACCCGCTGAAAAACTTTCAGCTTGATACATTTACCCCCCAGGACTGTAAAACTCCACCTCCATCTCCTAAATCAATAGTCTCTTACCTTTATGCCCAGGAATGGGGATAAGATTCACCTTTTTTGTTTTTTTATTTTGAAGTCGCTAGATTCAAAGACAGAAATTGAATCCTTGTTTTCCATTTGTAATCAAAACTAGATACATTGTTGCAGATATGTATGGTGATTTATTCTGTGTTACACCATGCTCTTTCTCATGTAGTTACTGGAACCAGAAGTGGAGGTACTGGAGTTGGTAGGTTGGATGGAGCTGATTTTATTATTGATTTTGTGATAATATAGGGGACAGAAGTCAGCTTTTAATTTCTTCCCTTGTCTCAATCATACCGTAGAACCTCTCAATGGGATACCTGGTCACTTTATTACCTATACCAACTGACTGACAAAGGGGTTAATTTGTCTTCTTTCTGCTAGTACATTACTGTAGTGTATTCAGACATAGTGGACGTATCCATGTAATTTTACATTTTATTGTAGTTACATATTTTTCAGTAGCTTTCAGTACAACAAAACATGGAGTGTATCTGAGAGACACAGATCTTTGGCTGGAATGGATGTTTTATTAGTGACTTCTAGATGAGAAAGACCATATAACCATTTTCAGAGTTTGGCTAGTTAGTTGTGTTTGAGATATCCAGACCAAAAGGTGTCACCCATATATATAATGGAATTATTAATATAAACGCAAAGAAATAACAAAATATTTATGTGCACTAGTGTAATTGGTCTCTAATTCAGCTGTTTTATCTCCAACTGTATTTTTGTAAACATTTAAAGGAGAAGCACCGATATAAGCCAACAATGATAAATGGCCTATGTTATTGCTATTAAATTGTTGTTTCATTATCATGGACATTTTATTGATAAGTGTTCAGGTAAATCATAGTAAAGAAAACAGAAATAAACATCTTTACTGTATGGTCCCTGCAAGAGTTTAGGAGGCAAAAAGAGAATGGGTACTAGCCTCTGAATGACAATGACATAAACATAGTTCAGAGAACTATTGGAGTACAGATACGACTGTGTTCCTGGCATGTTATGTAGATGTAGCTCCTAAAGTGGTAAGCTTAGTATCAGAAATTCCTCTGTGTAGGTTTTTGTTTTGTTCTTTTGGGGTTTTTTTGTTTTTTTACTGATAATCTGCTTCTTCTTAGAGCGAAGAACAAAAACCACTTCCAGAGGAGTTATGTCCTCTTTATGTAGGCTCATTTCTTCTCTGAATTTATGCCTAGGAGCAGAGGCAGCCCAACAGCACCACAGGCAGTTTTAACGAGACAATTCATTAAGCAGCCGGCGCACACGGGCCGTAAAGAACATTAATTCAGCAAATGAAAAACTAATAGACTGTTTAGTAGGCTCTTCATCACGGGGTGACAGTCTGAACTCTCTCCATCATCACTGTTTACTGAACGGATGGTAGATGCTGCTTATCACTGCTCTTATCTAATAGAATCTCCAGTGCACCTCATGCCGGACTGCTTGTCTGTTTGGATTTTTTTTTTTAGACCACTTGCATTATTATAATAACCATGCAGAGCCACAGGAAGTTGTATGGTTAACTCGCATCTCCATTTTAGAGTAATTTAAAATAAAATATGATCATCATTCATCTATTACTTTGAATTAAGATTTCGCTATAAGGCAGGGATGTAGCTCAAGTTCTCCTTCTCATAACTTTACAGTATTTTTTTACAGTATTTATCTAATACAGGACATTATGGAGGTAAAAATGTGTTGGGACATCTCTTGGGTCTAGAGGAGGAAAGAGACTTGCTACAAATGCAGATGAACTGTTATAGGACATTATAGCCATGCCTTTTAAACTATAGAAAAATTATCAGATCATTTATGCCTGGAATAATTCTCTGGTATGATATTGTAGAATGAACCTGCCTAAACAATTGTTTTACTGTAGTAATTTCAGACGATATTCGTTGCATAGCAATCAGCAACCTTACATGGAATAATGTTTCTAATAGTAACAGTCATATGCTGTGGGAAATATCTAGTACTTACACTCCACCAAGGAGGCATCTTGAGCTCAAGAGCCACTGGTACCCCCCTCCCTCCCCCCATCTTATGAAAAAAATGGATCACTTGTACCAACAAACCTTGACTATTAGGCATGCACAGAGTTTATGTAAATATTTTGCCCCCACAACTTCTGCTACCATCATTGTTAATGAGGACATAACTAGACATTGATAGCTAGTATTGAACTTAGCAAGCTGGGCCATGGGAGGTTTCTGTCCTCGCTGAGCTCACCTTAGGACACCTGCGTTATGGTTTGACAAAAGTAAGACCTGTGGAATAAAAAGAATTGGGCCAATCTGCCAGTTAAATATGATGAAGTGACAGCCAATGCTCATCATCATCCAGGTTCATATGCCGCTTTTGGGAATGTTGTGTCGACATCATTCATGGGTAGAAGCCTGATATAAGCCTCTTAGGTGATTAGTGATTTAGGAGAGCCGGGACGGTAGACCTAAAAAGGAACCATGGTTCACTCATTTACTGGCAAAACCTTTTTTTCCTCTTTGGTGGAAACTGATTCCAAACAGCTGTCAGGGACAATGGTTACACGTTATCAGATACTGCACAAAGAAGTGAGGTGAGAACTCCTTAAAGGAAAACAAAAGCCACTACATTTCAGGAGTGTGGCCCTTTATAAAGTGCTTGATAATTGCTATCTGGTAGTGAATATATAGTTTGTGCAGCACTTGTAATTAATACTTTGTCCTTCTATTTTTTTGTTTTCAATAAATATATAACAACCTTAGATTTCAACACATTGTCAAATATATGCATGATATAATTCAATGTAATTATGACATCACAAAGTTACATGCAAATGTAATTTCTTTTCTTACTATGTGATACATTTGTCTTTTTCTTTCTTACTATTATTATTGTTATAATTAAAATATAAGTGGTTACATAGTCAGAACTGTTTCCACTAATAGGCAGATAAATAAACTTAACTAGTCAGAAAATCAGAATCCGACTGCTAGAACATAAAAGCTGCTTCAAGTTATATAACCCAGACACAGTGGACACTAACTTGCCAGCTAATGAGAAACTTTCATTTTCTGAAGGACATCATAATGTTTCCCAATTTTGATGGTCGGTTTCATAATGTTCTCCTTTACCCAAAATGGTAATTTAACAAAGCTACTACTCCAAAGTGAAATATAGTGAATAGAGAAACTAGAGAAAGTTTTAAATAAAAATTTGTACAAACATTATAATTAATGTCTCGCATGTATAGCCTGCTAATAAGCCTGTTACAGTGGCCATTTTGTTGTGTTTCAACATGGAATGGATTTATTTTAATTTTATTCCCACTAATCTAAACAAAGTACCCCATAACGTGCCATAATAAATTTAATCCAACAATTTGCCATATTAATTATGAACAAAATACTGAAAACTGATTGCATTAGCATTGCCTCCTTTGGCAGCAATTATATTGGGATAACTGCCTATCACTTTTAGACACTGGAATTTTATCCCATTGTTCTTATCAATTTTAGCAATTTTTAAATGGTGCCACAGGTGCTGAATTGGATTCAGAGCTGGGCTTTTATTAGGCTACTTCAGGACATTAACTTTTTAGGTGTTAAGCCACTGCATTAGTTTGTGCTTTGGGGTCATTGTCATGTTGGAAGATAAATCTTACATTTTTGTGCCCTTGCGCTATTGTAATTTTCTCTAGGATTTTCTTTCTCTGTCCATTTTCCTCTATCTTTTTGTGAGCTTTCCAGTTTCTGCTGCAGAGAAGCATCCACATAACTTTATACTGCCACCACCATGCTTAATTGTAGGGATGGTTTGAGCCAAGCATAGCTCCTTAAGAGTTGACATTGGGCGAGTGTGGCCTGTTCTAGGCAAGTTCAAAGGTGTTCTGCATCTTCTCCATGTTTGTATGATGGATTGAACTGTGGTTTAGGGTATATTCAGTGCCTTGGAAATATTCTTGTACCCTTTTCCTGATTGGTACTTCTCAATGGCCTTGGAAAGTTCTTGTGTCTTCATTTTATTGTCTTTGCTTGGAAATACATTAAGTACCTGGTGGAAGTCACAGAGACAGGTGTATTTCTGCTGTAATCATTTAACACACTTTAACTACACACTCCAATAAACTATTAATGTGACTTATGAAGAAAGTTGGTAATTCAGATGAAATCTAATATGGATATAGTAAGGGAGTAAATACTAATGTAATCGCTATTTCAATTTTTTGGCTCGTAATTTCGACAGAGGTTTAGATTAAACTTTTTTGGCACATTGTTGAGTACTCGCATTATGAATTTACTTTACAGGTTAACTTTTATTAAATAATGATGTCTTATATCATGTAATGTACTAAGGTACATTACATGATCCTATGCTGGGTCCATTGCATTGCCGCTTTAAATATGAAAGTTGCACTTGCAAGTGACGTAATATTCAAGAATCGGCCTCTCCTCAGATCGGAACTCTCGTGTGTCTGTGTATACTTAAGTCTCTGTTTTTTACAAGTCGGTGAGTTATGTTTCGGATTATTTTTCTGAAGTGGATTTGCACACACAAACTGTTCACTATCAGTGATGATTTAGTTACGTCTTTACTTGCTCCACAATATGTCTTAATTAGTCTGGATTGGATTTAGATGTCCAAATACAGCACAGTAATGTAGTCCGATGTTGACGCCAATGAATGGCTAATTTCATCTCATCTTGAACTATGGTAACAGATGAGAGGCCACTGTATTAAGCTGAATTTTCCTGGAAATATTCCTGGACTTTCCTAGCTTATGGCAAGATAATGCACCATGTGATAAGGCAGGGGTGTGCTCAACTAACTCCTGTCCTCAAGTACCACCAACACATCATGATTTCAGTATTTCTTTAATCATGCATCTTGAAAACATGACCTGTTGGTGGTACTTGAGTAGTGTTGAGCACACGTGCCTTATGACATGGTGAATTATTTTGCTCTTAAAGCCCCATCACAGACAGGTTCACTGTAGCCATGATGGAATGCCACTGGTCAGTAATTTTCAGATAAAATGTGTCATTAAGTTGGATAGAAAAAGGAATAGCGCAAAAAAAATTGAAAGCATAAACTCTGTAATAAAATATAAACGGACAACTCTAACACAATACGAGCAAATCCCCACGATCATAAAATTTCTAATGTATTAGTAATAGATATAATCAAATGTAGGTACTTGTCAGGTACAAATTGATGACAAGAATTGTTCACCCTGTATCATTTTAAACAATTCTCCATTGTCTCTTTTGCTCTGAAGCTAATAAAGTTATAATCAGCAAACCATGTATGGAGCAGTGTAACAAAGACCAACAAACACTTATAATGTACGCCGCTATGGGTGCAGATAGATATGATCTTAAAAATAGAAACCATATATAAAATCACAGTGGCATATGCATTGCAAGTTAGCTACTGTTCTCCAAATTGAGTAGACATGGATCTTACCCACAGCATTTTAGTGCTGCTCTTCAGTGTTGAAGTCCTGTGCTTACCCGTGACTCTCTAAGCATATTCCTCTCTCATGAGTGCAGCTTCATGCAGGACATTAGAAGCCTACATATCTTGCTGCTTTTGACTGCAACTATTAGCCACTCTAGGCTTGTGAAACAGAACTCCTTATATGGCATATTTTCCCTCATAAATTCATGGAGATTATGAAGATATACATCCCAAAGTCTGGCAATACTAACTTTAAAATGAAGAGTTTAAGCAGCGCTTACGCATTTCTCCACCTACATAATTTAGTGTTGTTTTATCTTAAAATTGTAATGATCCAAACATCAGCCCAGCAAAACATAAGGGAATAAAGCCACAAATAAATGTGTTCAAGTAAATCACAATTCACATAACTGTTCCAAGATGAGGTGATTAAGTGTGAATGGATAACCTGATGTGTTCTTTTAAATGGAATAACGCAAGTGGCATGAATGTGATATCTTTTAATGGCTGCATGAAAAATAAAAGATCAGCAAGTTTTCAGCATTCTGTGGTCCCTTTATCAAGTACACATCTTTCAAATCATGCAGAAAAGTCATCTTTATATATAGAATAAAACAAATTTCCCTTGAGAAAGTTGAAAATGAAGCGCACGTCAGGCTACACACCTGTGTGTGTGTGTGTGTGTGTGTGTGTGTGTGTTTTTCTTTAGTCAGTGCCTAATATAAATAATGCTACCTTAATGGAATTGGTTTATAACATGTTGGAGATATATCATTTAGAAGCAGACTCTTTACTTGTGTATGAGAATGTGTGGCCCTATGAGGGAATAATAAATGCATCAATATAAACAGGCAGAGTGACTGAATTAAAAGATGATGAGGTAGACACTTTTATTGTATGCTAGAAAAGGCAAATAAGAGAAGCCATTAATGAAAAAATATACTTATAACAAGAAACCATAACCCATACCAGCAGAACAAATCAATAAATTTATGCAAATTATCACCCCCATGTGGTAATTTGGGGTAACTACATGTCGCAATACAAGCTGGTATAAAAAGTAGATGAAAATATATATGATGTGTACAGCCTGTGATAATATACTCTACGACACTGACTCAGTCATCAACCCATTGTTCGTAAAACTGTTTTAAATTTAAATCTACTTTCAAAAGAGTGAAACTGATGATTATGATTAGAAACATTTGAACTCAGCGGGCCTGATTCATTAAGGAAAGTAATGCAAAAAAAGGAGTAAGTTGTCTCCTGGACAAAACCATGTTGCAATGCAAGGGGTGCAAATTAGTTTTTTATTTTGCACATAAATTAAATACTGTCTGTTTTGTCATCTAGCACACAAATACTTCATAGCTTTATTTTTACACTGAAATTTAAAGTTGATCTAGGACTCACCCTACCCCAGCTATAAATCTGCCATCACATATTAAATTTACATCCCTCTACAGTGCATGGTTTTGCCAAGGTGCAGAGATATTTCTTTGTTCTGGATTATTTTATTGTACATGAGGAAATGGTGATAATTGGGAATCAATACTAAATAATAATTGAAAATATTACTTGGTGCTGTCCACTTTTGTAGGCTAGAGATTCACATTTAGTGCACAATATTAGGTTCACATTTCATGTAGCACACTTGAAGGTTACCAGAATTTTTTCATGTTGCTGTCTGTTGGGAATGAGTATTCTATTTGTACTTAAGATATGAGCGCAGCTCCCACACCTCCTGGTAGAGCATGGAATTTTTATACAGTTTGTGACTGAAATTCTTACAATGATGTTCTTCAAAGCTGGGGGCAGAAACAGTTTATAGTGAAAAAGGTGGACTGTACTTTTAAGTACATAGAATAAGACTGGAAACTCAAGTATAGTAAAGTCCAGGATTAGATAAGGGTCCTAAGCCTGAGAAGATAGCAGTCTCAGGGCTAGGGGTCAAGAGCCAGAGAAGTAGTACTCCACCAGCCAGGGGTCAAAGAACGGTAAAGCAGTCAGGAAGGTACACGATTCAGAATGCTGGTTCACAGAGACAAAGCTCAATAAACTAAGCATGTGCTATTCACAGGAAGCTGCTTATATAGGATCCTCCTTGTTAACAGTCATGCCTTCTGGGCTTATAAAAACTCACACAGCAAGGAATGTCAGGGACTGCGCCAGCACGGGACCCTTCATTATCATCATCATTATGGGGAAGAGATGGCACCAGGGTGCACGATGGGAAAAAGGCAAGCCAGAAAAGGCAGTGTGATGCTCAGAGAAATGTTCTGCTGGGAAACCTTGGGTCTTGGCATTCATGTGGATGTAACTTTGACACATATAGCCTCCCTCAGCTTTGTTGCAGACCAAGTACACCCCTTCATGGCAATGGTATTCCCATCAGTTCTTGAGGTTGATGTGTTGTAAGCAGGCGTAAGGATCTCGGTGTCTTTGTCAAGGGCCAAATTGTGATGGCTAGTCAGCTGGGTCATAGCTAGTCAAAAGTGGTCCAAGGAAGGACAACCGTTGAACAGGTAACAGGGTCATGGGTGCCCAAGGTTCATTGATGCATGTGGGGAGCAAAGGCTGGCTAGTCTGGTCTAATTCCACACAAAAGCTACTGTAGCAACAAATTGCTGAAAAAGTTAATGCTGCCTATGATGGAAAGGTGTCCCAACACACAATGCATTGTAGTTAGCTGTGTAGCAGCTACAATGGGCACGTGTGCATCAAAACTGGACCATGAAGCAATGTAAGAAGTAGGCCTATACTGATGAACCATATTTTCTTTTACATCGTGTGGATGGCTGGGTGCAGGTACATCGTTTACCTGGGAAAGAAATGGTACCAGGGTGCACTATGGGAAGAATGCAAGCCAGAGGAGGCAATGTGATGCTCTGAGAAATGTTCTGCTGGGAATCCTTGTGTCCATGTTGATGTTACTTTGACACATATAACCTACTTCAGCAGCATTGTTGCAGACCAAGTAGACTCCTTCATGACAATGTTTCATTCCAAATTTCCCAGATCTCAATGCGATCAAGCATCTGTGGGATGTGGAAAAACAAATCTAAAACATGGAGGCTCCACCTCGTAACTTACAGGACTGAAAGGATCTGCTGCTGACGTCTTGGTGCCAGATACCACAGGACACCTCCAGAGGTCTTGTGGATTCCTTGCTTCATCGGGACAGTGCTGTTTTTTTTTTTTTTGGGGGGGGGGGGAGGGAGACTAACACAGTATTAAGCAGGTGGTTTTAATGTTGTGACTGATCGAGATATATATATATATATATATATATATATATATATATATATATATATATATATATATATATATATATAGCTATACGCCACTGAGGGGCAACACGAATGAGCTTGAGTACCGCGCAGAGGAATGATGACGTGGACAGAGCACTCACTTATCATGGCACTGTACAGAGGAGGTTATATGACTGGAAAGTCAGCTGCCCCCATTCTAATAAGATTCGGAGCAGACAGCTGGGGTGCCGTTGTTGATTGCTTGTTGCCTACCACTATTATATACACACACAATATCTTGGAGTGAAACTATTGAAGTTCAGACCTCAATCCCATCATGAATCTGGAGTGATTTGAATATTGCTTTTCACTATTAGTCCCCATACAACCCAAGAGAACTCATGCAAAATTGCAAATAAGAATGGATGAAATATCCGGTATCAAGATGGGTAGATACCCAAGTAAATTCAAAGCTGCAATTGCAGCTAAAGGTGCTTCTACCATATACTAAAACAATTTGATGAATACGTATGTAATGAATCATGGTATGTTTTCTATTTGTAATTGATTAATAGAAAAGCTTTAAAGTTATTTTTACTTTACATTACATAGTATTTAGTGTTATGTGTTAAAAATGACTGATTAAATGCATTTTGATTCCATGACCAAAAAAAAATGCCAAAGGGAAGTGAATACTTTTGTACACTGTGCATAGTCTCTTTTACTTTTCGATTCTAGATTATTGGTGGCCCACTGCTTTAAAACAGAACAGAGCAGATGACTTCTGTGTCATGTGACATCCTTTGCACAGTACATAGAGGTCAAAAAATTAGCATACCACAGGAGGATGAGGGAGTGCAGTGTACTCTCCCTACCTCCTCTGCAGGCAGGAGGGAAAGCAGTAACCATTAGTATTCCCAGTGGTTTAAAGGTTGCAGTATAAGCATGGATCATTCCCATTCCCACTTTGCTGCTCTCCATGCTAAATTTTAATTCCTGTGCCTTGATGTTACAGGAATAATACAGTGCACTAGTTGGGTTGGCGCAAGAGGGTGGTATTGTGTGCAGAGCCGTAACGAGGGTGGTGCGGGCAGTGCCGTCGCCCAGGTCGCAAGGCCAAGGGGGCGCAGCAGCCATCCGCTACCTGTCTCCATACCTTCAGCCCTTAAGTTCCGCTTAAGGGCTGAAGAGAGAGAGAGAGATTACTTACAACAGTTTGAAGCTTTCAAAATGCCAAACTTCCTGTCAGTGGGCGGGACGGACTTAAGGGCTGAAGCTTCAAACTGTTATAAGTAATCTCTATCTTCCCCGTCCCCTCTCCTATAACCAACACAGTAATGGGGGTTACGTCTCCAGGACCAACACTTCAGCGCCTGCGTAGAGTTATAATTTAAGAAGGGCAGTCCAGTGTTTTGTTGTGTAGGGCTAGTGGCAAGTAATGTTTAAGGACAATCTACAATTGTTATGTTAAAAAAAAATGTCCGCTACTTCTGATGAGCAAAAAGGTAGGGAACACTTCCGTGCCCTTCACCGTTATCAAGATATGGACTGGCAAAGCATCTATATTTAAAGCATAAATAATTTTGAAAGGGCTGTGCGAGACGGCAGCATCCAATTGGTTGGGTGCCTTGGTTATCCAATCAAGGTCAACCCCATCTTTGAATATTCTCTTTTTGGCAATACAAATAATAATAAAGATGCTTTAGAAATAGAGGTGTGCTACTATTATATATGGGTGCCGCTTTAAGAACACACATATGTAATGAAGTATGCCAATCAGTTACTGTATAAAAGCAAGCATTAAAAGGATTCTTAATGTCATCATAGAAATTGATTTAGTGAACCCTATGTCACTGGACATGATATTACTTTAATAATAAAATAACAAGTTGCTAAATCAAAATTCATAAAGGCAACTGGATGTTATAAGGGCTACTGTCATCAGTTGTCCATCTGTAATTCCAAAGAGGTCTCCTTCCTTTCATTTATCAGTGCTATAAGTGCCCCAATGAATCCCGTAAGCAAGCAATGATGACAATCCAAACTTTGTTGGTCCACAGTTTTGGTAATATCTGGAGTCTTGGGGGGGGGGGAGGGAGGTAACACCTTTTTTGGTCTGAATGTTTGGATTGTTTTCATATGTGTTTTTTTTTTCTTAAATAACTATCATGGAACAATGTACAAAGAGTGTCTCTCTCTCTCTCTCTCCTAGCCACACCCACATTAGGTTGGCCGCACCCACATGTCAAATGCCACTCCCACTTACATGGAGGGCGTCGGTGCCCTGTCTCACCCAGGGCACCAAAATTTCTAGTTACGGCACTGATTATGGGTGACCCTGATTGACATCATTAACTTTTGTAATTAACATGGGGTGCTAGTTCATATCCAATAGTCAGCCTCTGACTGTGCACTATTTTGCTCTTGTTTTGACTATGCTTATCATCAGAGTGAGCATGTTATCTCAATGGATAAGTAATTCCACATCACAGCCTGTTTGCAACCTAAAATCAGGCATTTCTTATTGAAGACCGGGGAAAAACTGACCAGACAGTGACTCTTGCTAGTATATCCAGCCATGTATTTTTTTTATTTATATTTATGATTCCCATGCAATAGGGCTAGGTACACAGCTAATATTTTAAACCCACAATCTGGCTCATGCAGAGTATGTTAATATAAAAAATGACTTGCAGTTGTGCACATCTATTTTAACATCTCAGGGGCATTCACAAACTCATTTTGCATTTGTGAAAGATGTGATGACTTAAAATGTGCAAACCATTGCTTGGTTCCCCAAGACCCCCCCTTCCTCTCCGCATCTTTTCCTAAGGCTTAAACAAAAACTGCTTAATTCCCTTTGTCTTAAGGAAACTTACAGAGCTATAGAAAGCACAATTCAAATAGTTTTACTTTTTCCTATCTACAATTTTGAGCTGACACATGGACTGCCCGTGGCTTCTGTCTGTACTTGCTATTCATCTTTTCTAACAAACCTAATTATTATTAAAACATGATAAATGAATTATGAATTACATAGAACTATGAATTTGAAAATGGTTCTGAGTAAAGTTTGCCTCAAACACAGCTATAATTAAAAACAAACATTTGCTTCTTTCGTGCGTTTGACAGTAGTTTGCACGTTGTTCTCTGTTTAACTTTTTTGCTATTGTGCTTCTGACGTAGAGGCCTAGTCTGTGTTCCTATGTCCTTCAATCTTCCATCAACCAAATATTGTTTTTAAATTGTTACTAAGTAATATTCAATCAACCATTCAAACCTTTATAAACCTTTTTCCATTGTTTCATTTCCAGGTATTAGCTATAGGAGAACACACATAATATGCACCATTAAAGAGCATACATTCTAAGTGGAAGAGGGCACAGCTGAAACGAGAGCAGCAAATGTGGTTCAGAGTGGAGATTAGGACATTTGTGAGGGTGCATTAGTGTGAATACAGCTATCGGGGATAAGGTCACATCTAGAAAAGAGATGAGTTTTCAAAGATTGTCTAAAGATTTGAAGGCTATGGGAAAGTCTGATTGAGCATGGTAAGGAATTCCATAATTGGGGAGCAGCACAGGAGAAGTCTTATACGCGGGAGTGAGACATGGTTACCAGAAACAAGATAAGGAGCAGGTCAGAGGTAGTATGTTAATATAAATATCTAAACCATTCAACCATCACGTGGCAGCAACTCATTACATAAATGTACACATACGTGGTAAAGAGTTTATGGTGATTGAACATCGGATTGGAAAAGAAATGTGATCCTAAGTGGCATTGACTATGGAATTATTGTTGCTACCAGATAGGGTTGTTTGAGTATCTCAGGAACTGCAGCTGTTCTGGGATTTTCACACGCCATATTTTCTATAGAGTTCACAAAGAATGGTGCACAAAGCAAACATCCAGTGAGCAGCAATTCTGTGGATGAAAAAGCCTTGTTAATGAGTGAGGTCAGAGATGAATGGCCAGACTGATCAAGGTGACAGGAAGTCAATGGTAATTCAAATAACCATGTGTTACATCAGTGGTGTGTAGAAGAGCATCTTTGGATGCACAGCGTGATGAAACTTGAAGTGGATAGGCTACAGCAGCAGAAGACTACACTGGGTTCCATTCCTGTCAGCTAACAACAGAAACTGAGGCAACTGTGGACACAGGCTCCCCAAAACTGGACAGTCGCCTGGTTTGACGAATCTCAATTTTATCTGCGACATGGATATGTTATGGTGCAAATTTGTCATAAATAACATGAATCCATGAATCCATCCTGCCTTGTTTCAACAGTGCAGGCTGATGGTGGGGGGTATAAAGGTATGGCATACATTAGACCAGTTGAGCATCGTTAAAATGCTTCTTCCAGTAGGATAGTGCTTCATATATTGGGACTCTGGCTTTTTTGCCTCTCTGGACAGCCTCTCTTCATACATCTTTATTATCTGGATTCAGAAATATTTGTTTATACTATACCGTTTACTTAACTAGTATTGTCAATACTGAGAGACTGTGTTGTCAATCATTTGATCTGTGTTGATATGTTTTTATTTAATTTTTGCATTTGCTACATATGATATATTAAATCTGTATCTATATCCATTTACTTCGGAGTTATCACTCTTCCAGCGCCGTTATTATTTTTCATATGACTTCAGTACTTTAGGGTTTCAATAGACCCTTAACGAGCAGCAGGGGAGTTGATAACGCCAAGTATTATTACTATTAGGACTGTCGTCTAGTACTTTTATTTTATTTGAATATTGTATTCTTTTTATTTATGGTACTCATTTTGTATTTTTTAATTTACTTTTATCAAATTCCTATCCCTACTAGCGCCGAACCAAAATCCTGTGGTGGGATACTGTTTGTTACTTCATATAACAAAGCTCACATCTCAATATGGTTCCAAAAATATGACGAGTTCAGTGAACTCCAATGACCTCCACAACATGAATGTGCATCCAATAAATCTGCAGGAACTAAGGATTTTTTCCAGCACCTTGTTGATTCCATGCCACACATAATTCAAGCTGTTATAGTGGAAGGGGAAAGGGTCCTAACCAGTACTAGAAAGTTGCACCTAATAAAGTGGCCACTGAATTTATGTATCTGTGGTAAGAGTATGTTTCATTCAATCCATGGTCTCCCCAGAACCTTTTGCAAGCGGGAAGGCATTAAGAAGTAGAGATGTTCACTGACCTCTGTGTTCTGGTTTTGGTTTTGGATGTGGATTAACTTCGTGTTTTGGTTTTGGCAAAACTGCCCTTGCGTGTTTTGGTTTTGGATTCCTTTTTTGTTGTTGTTGCTAAAATCACATAATTTTGCTTCTTTTTTTTTCCTACATAATTATTAACCTCGATAACACTAATTTCAAGTAATTGGCAGTCAATTTGGATCATCTCACAGATTACAATATTATTTTCATACACTTTCAAACAAAGACTGCAGCAACCTGGCTGGAAGCGACAGAGCAATGACTCAAACACACGGCAGTTCCTAGCACATCTAGGAAACATTTCCACACAGCAGTGTCCGCAAAGAAAAGTGATGCACATAGAATTGTCCTTGGATCATGAAATCAGTTATGGTTCATTTGATCGCTCCACCCGTTCCTAGGATAACTGGTGATTCTACAGCTAATACATGGGGATGAGACCCCCCCCCCCCCCCAACCCCACGGGATGCATGCTTTTATCAGACCCAGACCAATCCAGGGTGCCAGACCATGCACTAAAAAGAGCCATTATAATTCACAGCAAATAGCAAGTTCATCAATGAGCTTCGAATCAGCCCCAATTCACAAAAGATTATAATATAGTTAGGTACCTTTGATGTAAAGTGCAGATTACAAACACTTGTAACTGATGAAACAGCAGCAAAGTGCAAGGTAATATATATACACGTCTATTTAGGCAGCCATGCTTACATTACTTTTGCAAGCAACATTGTTCTTTGTTAATAAAACTCTTGTCTTTATACCTTTCAGAAAAGTTAAAAATAATCCTCCACCATTCTTTGGATGTTCATAGTTAATGGTAGAATCAGGTGGATTTACAGCAGAGGTGTCCCTAATTCTGGCCAATTCTTTTATAGTAGACAAAGACCAGGGGCTAGATTTACTAAGCTGCGGGTTTGAAAAAGTGGAGAAGTTGCCTATTGCAACCAATCAGAATCTAGCTTTCATTTATTTAGTACCTTCTACAAAATGACAGCTACAATCTGATTGGTTGCTATAGGCAACATCCCCACTTTTTCAAACCTGCAGCTTAGTAAATCTAGCCCCAGATGTCAAAATGTTGTGCTGAGTCATCTGCATCATCAATGGGTGTCTAAGATATTTACAAAGCACACAACAGTATATAGCACATGTAGGTAACAATGGCATACAGCGGTAGCTGAAAGGAAAAGTGTTGTAAGATGGAATTGTCCCTGGGCTTTCACACCCACCCTTATGTTGAATCTTAAAAAGGACGTGCACACTTTAGCAAACCAAGCACTTTAGCGACAAGGAGTGCCACTTTGAGGGTGATGTGCTTGGTTTGTTTGGGCCCCCACAAAGCAAGCTAACAAGGCACCTAAGGTAACAGTGCTGCTAATGAACTCTACTATGGCAAGATGTTGTTGTACATCATCCTCACACATTATTAGTTCATCACTGCTGGAATTCACCATTACAGAAGTCTCAGTATTTTGATGTAATAGGCGGTAAAGGCCTTCCTCATGGAAATTGAAGTTCATTTTTATGAACATCATCTTTTCCACATTTTGAGGAAGTAGCCTCCTACGCCGATCGCTGACAAGTTTTCCGGTTGTGCTGAAAACTTTTTCTGAGTACACACTGGAGGGTGGGCAGCTTAGGCAGTGCAAAGCGAGTTGGTACATGGGTCTCCAAATTCCTTTTTTTTCCTCCCAATATGTAAAGGGACTGTCTGATGTGTCTATTTCTATGCTGTTGTGAAAATAATCCTCCAACATCCTTTGAATGTTGATAGTTTGATCAGGTAGAGTTACAGCAGAGGTGTCACATTTTTTGGTCAATTCTTTTAGACAAGACCAGATGTCAAAATGTTGTGCTGAGTCATCTGCATCATCCCTGGGTCTCTTGGGAAAGCTAAGTTTTTTCCTAGCAGCAGACCAGTGAGAAACTGAATGAGGAGACGCCGTCCTGTCACGTAACACTTGAGCTGTAATCTTGCTCACCAGGAGCTCCTTGCATCCCTTCAGATCTGGGTCAGTTGGAAACAAAGAGAAGACATAGCTCTTAAACCGAGGATCAAACACAGTCGCCAAAGTGTACTAATCCGATTTCGAGATTTTGATAACTAAATAAAGTATTGATCTACAACTCCGACATACTTGGCGTAATTGCTTTGTTTCATCTCGTCCTTCAGTTTCTCAAGCTGCTTTTCCAAAAGTCTAATTAAGGAAATCACTTGGCTCAAGCTAGCAGTGTCTGAACTCACTTCACAGGCAACTACTTAAAATGGTTTCACACCTTTCACAACACAATAAGTATTCTCCACTGTGCTTGAGTAAAATACACCCCCCTCCTTTCCCAATGTCATGGCTTGTGGAGTAAACGTGGATGGCTTTCGCTGTTCCTCCATCCGCAGAAGCATATACATGGTGGAATTCTACCTTGTCACCACCTCAGTTGGTGGCAGGGCAAATTAAATTGCTCTTGTAGCTGTTGCAATCTCCTACATGCTGTTGCCCAATGCCGGAAATATCCTGATATTTTACGGGCCACAGACCGCATCTCCTGCACGTCCCTGTCATTTCTTAAAAACCTCTGCACCGACAAGTTTATTGTGTGATGAAAACCGAGAATGTGATGGAATTCACACAGCAGTAATGCTCTCACAATATTGGTGGCGTTATCAGAAATGAAATATCCTGATGAGAGTCCAAGCGGGATAAGCCATGTTGCAATGACATCCCTTAGTTTTTGTAGAATTCTTTTGAGGAATCCAGGATAGTGGAGGAGTCCATCTATCCTTAGCAACTTGGATGTAGGACTAACTCCAATCACTACTGAGGATATTGATGAGAATGTTGTTGTGGGTGTAGATTGCAGGTGTCGGGATCTAGCTGAGAGAAGGGACCTAGCTGATGATGGACTGCTTGTTGTTTTTTTTTTTAGCATAAGTTTCTGATTTTCCCAACAGCTTGCCATGGACTTGCTTCAAATGGCGGAACATGGATGAGGTTCCTAGATGGTTAACTGACTGTGGCTTTACAAACGCTACAATTGGCTAGACAACTGTTGTCAGGATTTGGGTAAAAATAATTCCACACATAATAGGTGGATTTTTTGGGTTCAATTCTGTTCTCAGGTTCAGTTATGTGGCGTTGGACACGGTTTTGCCCCTGTTTGTTTACATCACTTCTGATTGGCAGCCACCAACGCTGTCTACCACATTCAGTAGAGGAGAAGGAAAGGTGTGAAAAGAGGATAAGTGGAAAACAAGGGGGTAGAAGGTGAGGTGCATTAGGACTGTGGATTGTGGGGGCACATAAGAAAAAAGGAGGGGGAAAAACGAGATGGGGCACAGTGGAGAGAGAAAGGGACAGGCAGCCGTAATGTAGGACAGATACACATAAAACAGTTTGGTCACACATGGGCTGTAGGCAGAGGCACACATGGGGAGGGAAAAATTGAGACAGGAAAAGGCCGTGATGGAATGCAGACGGGTGAGCTAACTGACTTGGATCAGATGCCTCTTTTACTGTGCACAGAGAGAAAGGCACTCACTTTCTATCAGGCACAACCAATAATGAGTCTGAAGGGAAGAGAAGAGGTAGGGGCAGAGACACAGCCGGACGCTAGATGCTGCATTGTGGTTTCTGTATAAATGAGTGTTCGCGCGCTACTGTTCAAATGGAAAGTACCTGTTCCCCCATAGAGACAAGCGGTGGAAGCTTTGCGCTCCCGAAATTATATTCCCCCTTGATGTCTGGACGTAGCCTGACGGTCGGTGTGCAACATCTGGCACATGTGCCAGGGGTTACCGACACCTGTTCTAGTGTATAGTGATTTGGGATTGTTTTTTTGTTTTACAAAATTTTATTGTCATAAAACAGATATTCTATCATTGACTTGGATTTGTAAGGCCCAACAGTGCGGAAAACAGAGCAAACAAATTTCAGGAACATACAAGGTAGACAGACTAAATGCATGTGTGAAAACAAAGTGTTGAGAGGTCCCTGCTCATGAGATCTTACAATCTGCTAAGGGCAGAGCTGAAGCAAGAGTAGCGAGTGTGGCTGAGACTTGAAATTGGAACAACAGCGAGACTGTACCCATTGAGTAACATAGAGGGTAGATTCCAGTAAAGAGTTGAGTTTTTAGAATGTGTTTATACATTTGAAGGCTGCGGCAGAATCTGATCAGGCACTGTAGGGAACTCCATAGATGGGTAGCGGCATGGGAAAAGTCTTGTAGGTGAAAGCTGGTTATCAGATAGAAGGTTATCATTACTCCCCCTTACTAAGATCGTAAGGGAGAGTAATTTGAGATGAGGTTTGCCATTTGTGAAGAGGTGGCGGTGTTGAGGGCTTTGAATGGAAATGTGAATAATTTGAATTGGATTCTGATAGGTAATGGGAGCCAGTGTTTGTATTTGCAGACTGGTGCATCAGCTGTGGAGCAGCGAGAGAGGTAGTTCAGTCTTGAAGAAGGGACAAATGGGTGAGGAGAATGTCGTATAAAAGGAGGTGGCAGGAGATGATGAGAGTATCGGTAATAATTTTGGTTGCATCTTGATTAAGAAAAGGGGTATATATTCTAATCATATTTTGAAGGTGGAGATGACAAGACTGTGAGAGAGACTGGATGTGAGGAGATGAGAAGAGGACAGAATCACGAGTGGCAACAAGACATAATGGGCTTGGAGAATGGGAGATTGTGGTCTTCTTGACAGTGAGGAGATTTGTGGGGAGGTGGAGACTTTGGGAGGTATGATGATAAGCTGTGTTGAGCTTTAGGCAGTTTTGGGACATCCATGAGGAAATTACAGAGACAGTTGGTCACATGAGATAGTAGGAAAGCGGGCAGGGGAGGAGATGTAGCTTTAGTGTAGAACTATATAATTATGATTTATACACAAACTAATATGATTTCTTTCTATTATTTTTAGCAATGTCTCCTGGATCCAACACTCTTAGTGGTCTGGACATCCCTGCTGTTTCTGAAATGATCTTGCAGACTTTGAATGAGCTGGCCAAGTCCTTCCAAGACATGTCTGACCGCTGCCTTCTGGTTTTGCACTTGGAAGTCAGGTTGGTTTTATTTCTGTTTGTTGGGCAATACAGAAAATCATAATGTACATTCTCATCTAACAAAATACATAATGGTCTGCACACATTTTTACATGGTTTAATTGCAGTATACTAACTGATGTTATAGTTGTTCTTAACATAATTGAATTGGGTTCAAATGGATTATTACAGTAGATAAATAATTGGGAAAAGTAAAATTGTTTATCAATTGAAATGGGTTGTGTTGTCAGTTAAGGTAATTAGGAGGTATACACCTATAGTTGATGGCTTTTATGCACTTTACAGTACTCCTCGGTTACTCATAGTAATCTATTCTCTGATACCTGGATTCCCCACTGATATCCATATACCAGATGCAACCCACTAAACCATGTTAATCCCAGAACCTCTTTGTAAAGAATTCCTATCAAAAGTTATCCTCTGTCCTCCATTTCTAAAGCTTTACAAGCTTCACTTTCTTTGCAGAATCAACCAGAACTTACCAGCAGGAGAAGATAGTCTATTTTCCTACAGGGATGTGAGATAATGATTTGTATAAGGACATCTAACAAAAATTATCATTATTAGATGCATGTTTAAAAGTTAATTGACTAGCAATTAAAAGAAAAAACCTATGTGAAGTTGCTGCTTTAATATTGAAGAATAGGGACACTACTAACCTTTAAAACTTGGAACTATCCTTGTAAATAAAGAATATTTGGCATGTGAGGGTTTAAGATTTGTCATACAAAACACATGTACCTGTGATTGGCTGAAAGTGAAGGGCCCCCTATATATACTAGCAACACCCATTTTTATACTCATCATCCATATTTATTTATATAGCGCCTGCAGATTCCGTAGCTCTTTACAATTGGGAACAGACAGTAATAAAACAATACTGGGTAATACATACAGAGAGATAAGAGGGGCCTGCCCGCAAGCTTACAACCTATTGGTAGTTTTTCCATTTGTGCATATATATATATATATATATATATATATATATATATTATATTTGCCAATGCAAACAACTTCACTTTTTCTTACCATTTTTGGTGCATAAATAACATTGTTTGGGTGAAGGTTGCAGTCAAACTATTTTAAGTTGCAATCTAGCCCAAAACATTTCTATTACAAGTTTTCTATAATAGGGAGGTCTCTGAAAAGTTCATCAATGAAAGTGTCTGCAAAACCTACGTGTAATGTGCAAGGCTGAGAGGCATTTGACATTTCTTGTGCGACCCAGGGGGTCAGACTTTCATAAGAGAGCTCTCTTTCTCACTGCTATGAATTAACAGGCTGAGCGGAGTGTACTGTGAAAGCATCAATCACAGCCTCTATTTTTCAGGTGATCTTTGAAAAACTCCATGCAGGTAAATTAAAATCTGTCGCAGTAACATGGCTGAGGTTATGGAAAATTTGACCCACGGGTCTGTGTTCTTAAAACAATCAAGAAAGGAAAATTTTCCATAAGCTACAAAACATTATCTGACCCAAATACTCTGCTTTACTAAAAGTTAGCATTTTATTTTGCTGCTTGCAAGGAATTTTTTACATTTACTCATAATGCTTTTCATTGCAAAATATCCATGATTTGAAGATGACATTTGAAAGCTGACGTCTAAAAAAAAATCAAAAATATTGTAATTCACAAACTTTTCTCATTATTTATCTAGAATTGTAATTTGTGTTCTTTTTCATAGAGTTCATTGCTTCCATTATCTTATTCCTTTGGCCAAGCAAGGAAACTACGCCATTGTGGCTAATGTGGAGAGCATGGACTATGATCCACTTGTTGTGCGTCTTAATAAGGATATAAGTGGCATAGAGGAGGCTATGGGCGCTAGTCTCCAGCAGCATAAGTTCCAGTACATCTTTGAAGGTAGGAATATTCTGTTGTCTCTATAAGGATTTCTTTTACCCTAAGTACAGGCCATCCGGCAGATTAGAATGATTTCTCTTCTGATCGTTCACTTTGCATGTTGTTAATTAATAGAAATAAACTATCAACATTTCTGTTTTTCAAAGCATTCATACTTTGCAGCACCTTTTTGTGCAAAAGTTTTAGGCACAGTACTGTATGTGTATATATGTATGTATGTATATATATATATGTATGTGTATATATATATATATATATATATATATATATATATATATATATATATATATATGTATATATATATATATATATATATATATATATATATATATGAGAGAGAGTCATATAAAGGTATATGTAAACATATACAGTAGATATATAGCAGAAAATGCATGTAATATATTGTGTTAACAGCTATGATACCATCAGATAGTAGAGTAAACAAAATGTGTTGATGTTTTATACTATGCTTCCTACACTGTTTTATATTATCTATAATATTGTAACAATTAGAATACAAAACATTTTAAATGAAGCTACATTTTATAATATGTATACATTTTTCATAATATAATTTTAGGATATACATATTGGCCCTGCGTATTTAGAGCAGATATGCAATTGTGTTCCTTGGGTTAAGCGTGAACTACCTTTGCGAGGAGTTTGTTGATTGTATTAGTTATAAATAAGTTATTAAATAGTCATTAGCATTTTTGCTGTACTTTTATACCCTCGGTGATACCAAAAAGAGACTAGTAGTACCCCTCTACTTTAACAGTAACATCTTACCACAGTCATCGTGTGTACAACAACCAGAGCAGGGGAATGGAGTCAGACCCCAAGCAGTGGAAGGGCACCCACGTAGATAAGCCTCTAAGTTAGAAGTGTTTGGTTCTGTGTGTATATTCATTCATTTAGTTAGTTAGTTATGTCAGGTCTCAGTACTCTAGTAGAACCTTGCAGTAGACAGCAAGATACAACAGCATAAAGTTTGTGGATCGTGTGATAAGCTTTTATTGATTGAGCCTGCAGGAGAGAGGCTTTTGCACAACATGCAGTTCTCAGCCCAAGGGAATAACTTAGCCCAAGCAACAATAGAAGCTTATAGATGAGTAAATATTTTGTGACTAAAGAACATCTATGTACTATGCAAGGGTTAAAGGGAGCAAGGGCTCAGACAAACATAGATTTAGAGGAGATATACAGAATATGGTTCTCCAGAGAATTTTAAGATTCCTCCAGTAATGAATCCAGAGAGATTAAAGAGTCGTCTAGAATGTTTAATTTATACAATGTGGAGATCTGCTTAAGCATATATGCAAATCTAAATCTATGTTTATGAATGAGGAACCAACTGCCTCAAAGACTCATCAATCTTTTTTTGAAGATCACATTAGAAAGGGTAGAGTTTTCCCTGTACATCTGGTGGTGAATTAACTGATTTATAAAGAAAGGGCACAAGAGGATAAGTGTTAGTCTATCTTAAAGGGCTTGGAAAAATTGTGTCCAGTCAGTGATGAGTATGCTCATAAGTGTAGTTTGGTCCCAAAAGAAGATGCACTTATGGATAGTATGTCATCCAGGACAACAGTCGCTATTGAAGATGGGGGAGCCCTGAGAGATCCCATGGTTAGGAAGATGGAGAGTTGTTTTAAGCAGTGGTTGCCGTATTTCCGACATTAGAAATGTCGACACTTAGCTTGCTGACATGAATATGTTGGTAGGCTAAATGCCAACACTTCTATTAGGCTGACTGGTTAACAATGCCGATAATGTGAGTGGGGACATTCACAATGTCGAAAAACACATTGCCAACATTAAAAGAGCAATGGTGTCGGGTCCAGGGTATAGCCGTACTTAGATTGTGGGGAGAGACACTTTATTCAGATGTTCAAGAAAAAGTATGCAGACAATACATGCTGAAAAGTATTGAGGTAAAGCAGAGAGGCATAGAGGTTTGTATGAAGCATCTTTGGACACCACAGTTTTTTCCAGAAAGGACAATATCCTAAGCAGAATTGGCTAGGAGAGCTCTCTGGTTGCACTGCTGGGCAGCAGAAATTCTGTCAATATCCCATTTGAACGATTCTTGCTCTTTGGAGACAAGTTATATACAGTCATACAGAAGTTCTCTGGGGTTAAATCTAAACTTGCCTCAGGAGAGGGGGCCTGAGTACTTTTCCTCGGCAGCACTTCAACGAGGTGAGAAGTTATAAAGCCAAGAAAACTATATGTCTGGCAAAATATGTCTACTACATATTTTGCCTGACATCATTTCTCTTATTCTTATGGCACAAGAAGGCAGTCTTCTATTTCAGACTCTTCCTTGTCACGAAGTCATCAGGAGCCTTTCGATGCGGTTCTAGATTTGAAGATGCTCGATACGTTTGTCCATACCATACAGTTTTACATGGAGTCTGTGAGTTTGATCTCTGTGGCCATCAGCAAATTGGATTTTCTTACACCCATAGACCTTCAGTATACTTATTTTGCATATACCTGTTGCAGTTTATCAAAGGAAATACTAAAGGTTCTGGGTCTTTGGCTAGTACTTTCACTTCACCTGCCTGCCCTTCTGGCTAGCGACATACCCGAGAGCTTTTACCAAGATGCCAGCTGCTCTGATTGGAGAATTGGGGAAACAAGGAGTCAAGATACTGTCCTATCTGGGTGACATTCTTGTGGTGGGAAGTTCAGAGCACATTGTCAACTACAGGACAATGGAGGAGCTTTCTACAAGAACATGGCTGAATTGTAAACATGATGAAAAGTAATCTCATTCCAATCACAACAAATAAAGTTTTAGGGTATGCAAATATACACCATTCAGAACTAAATGTGTCTGTAAGAAAAGAGGTGTATCAAGATCTAGTCCCTGGCAGGTCAGCTGCAGATTCATCATAGAATGTCAATAAGATAGACACTTAAATTATTGGGGATAATTTCCTCCACCATAGGGATCATCATTTTGAGTAAGCTAGCACATGTGTGATCACCAGTTGTAATTTCTAAAAAAGAAAATGTGATTGTAAACATGAATCATACCATCAGCCTATCAAAAGCCACAAGGAAGCATCAAGTAGGGGCAAAGCCAAAAGTTAAAGACAAGAGTATTTTCACTTTTGGAGCTAAAATGTATGATACTCATGATAGACAGGCCGTGTCACAGGCTGGGGAGCCCACCTTCAGGGACAAATGGCACAAGGCACCTGATCACTGAGAGAGACATGTCAATGTATTAAAATAAAAAATATTAAAATTAATGAAATAAATATAAAACATTATTTTGACAAGCAGGAATTCTAAAGTTCGAGTTTCTTCTCTAGGTACAAAGCTTCAGGGCTATGTCCTTCTTCCTTTTCTACCCATCGCTTGCATTCTACAATAGATCAGAAAAGAGAAGACCGAAGTAATAGCAATCCTTCCATTTTTGATGCACCATCCATGGTTCCATCTAGCCTGGGAACTGCTTCATGAGCAGCCTTGGCCTCTACCTATTCAGCCATATCTCCTACACAAAGGCCCAATACTTCATACAAATGCAGAGTTGCTAGCTTTAATGGAGATTAAGCGGGAACTTTCCACAACTAAAGGAGTCTCAGAACAAGTATTCCGCATAGTGTTCCAGGCAAGAAAGAATTTTTAGTAATCTAAAGAAAAGAAATTTATCACATGATGTGACTGTAAATTCAATCGTCCTGCAGCGATTACTCCACAGGTCCTTGAATTCCTTCAAGATGGAATGTCTGCCTTGAGTGTGTTCTTAGATAACAAGCTTGCCTCAGAAGATTTAATTAATTGCTTCTTTTGAGAAGTGAAGAGGATCTGTCCTTCTATCGGATCCTTTGTGGTTCCAGGGGATATCAATTTAGTTATCAACATTTTGATGTTTGACATTTTTGAACCACTGCAAGAAGTCTCTTTGAGATAGTTGACACTGAAATTGATGTTCTTAGTGGCATTTAGTTCTGCTAGCAGAATTAGAGAAGTACAAGCACCTTGGTGCAGGGAACATTTTCTGAATGTCTATGCAGATAAAGTGAGTTTCTGCCTAAAATAGTATCTACCATTCACATACATCAGGAGGTTGTGTCACCATCATTCATCATCATCACCATCATTTATTTATATAGCGCCAACATATTCCATAGCGCTTTACAATTGGGGACAAACATAGTAAACTAATAAACAAACTGGGTAAAACAGACAAAGAGGTGAGAAGGCCCTGCTCGCAAGTTTACAATCTATGGGATTTTGTTCACAGCATAAAAAAGTGCACTCCTTGGACTTAGAGTAATTTCCATTTATTTGCCCAGGACATTAGAATTATTTACCTACTCTGGAAAGGGTTGTAATGGTTGCCATGGATTTTTTCAAGGAAAAGAATTTAATGGTACGCATAATTCCAGTGTCGGATTGGGGCATGAAGGGCCCATAGGAGGAATACAATTGTAGAGGCCCACCAGAGGGGGTGTGGCCAGCCACTAGAGAGCCGTAACCAAACCACTATAGTAGGTGAGGTAAACCCATGAAGGACAGCTAGAACTGTAGTGTAGTATATAGTGTGTTTATAAAGAGTACACAGTCTTGGCCTGCCCCTTAAATTGGGCAGAACACTCACTAAAAATCAGGATTGTCCCACTAGAATCAGAACATTTGACAGACTATACTGCTCTCTCCTACCTGTTCTTGTCAATGTCACCACCGGTGGCTGCTGGTTTCTTTAGTTGCGGCTTGTCTGGATCCTGGAATGTTGGGGGCTCTATTTGGGGAAAAAAATGGGTACATTTAGAAAATTCCAACCAGCCCCGGGATTAAATCAATAGCACCCACGATTAATAATAAGGCCTTCCTCTAGCTCCAACATTAAAATAATAGTATTTCCATTTAATAAATATTTCTATATCCATCCAACCAACCCCAACATTAAAGTAATAGTATTCCCTTGTAATAAATTTCCTTCCCTCCAAACAGCCCCAGCAATAAATTAATAGTATTTACATTTAATAAAAATACGTATTTCCCACAACCATCACTGCCATTAAATAATTAATATTCACATTTAATAAATAGACCTCATTCTCCCCAAACTTACCCCACATTAAATTAATAGCCCCCATACCACCGTATGTTAAATTCATAGTCCCCACTATTCAATTAAATTGCCCACCATCACCCCACAAACAAAATAGCACCCATTTATTAGCTACCACCTACCTCCCACACTACATTGCCACAAGCCCCCTGTGCCATCTCATACACATTACTGTGCCCCTTCATCAACACGCTATGCCCCCTTATAATCACACTGTGCCCTTCATGCTGCTTTTGCTCCCCCCCTTCTCCTGACCCCCCTTCCTCTCACTGTGCCATGCTGCTTTTCCTCCCCCCCCTTCATGACACTGTGCCATACTGTTCCCCCTCTTTATCACTCTGTGCCATTCTGCTCTTCCCCCCCTTCATCACTCTGTGCCATTCTGTTCCCCCCCTTCTTCATCATCCTGTGCCATTCTGCTCCCCCCCTTCTTCATCATCCTGTGCCATTCTGCTCCCCCCCTTCTTCATCATCCTGTGCCATTCTGCTCCCCCCCTTCTTCATTATCCTGTGCCATTCTGCTCCCCCCCTTCATCGCCCTGTCCTATTCTTAAGGTTGATTATGACCAGACCTAATCTGTGTGGCACCATGTAGCTGGTACCATCTAATATATATAAGCCTAGTGGTGTGTGTTAGTCTGTGTGTGTGTGTGTGTGTGTGTGTGTGTGTGTGTGTGTGTGTGTGTGTGAAAAAAAACAAACAAGCTGCAGCGCCACCTGCTGGGCGGAGTTATACACTGACCTACTAAATTCTTAGTTTGTGTGGAAAAAAAAACTCAGAAAGGGCTGAAATTTGGTATACTAAGATGTTTTTAATTTGTTAATTTAATTTGTTAATTGTTAAAAGTGTTTATAAAGATTTTAAAAATATATATATATTTCTTGAAGGAGAAGTGACAGTTGGGAGTGGTTGGTGGTTGCCGGGGGTGACAGTGGGGAGTGGTTGGTGGTTGCCGGGGGTGACAGAGCGAGAGGAGTGTGATACTCAGGACCACTGAGAGAGATCCCTGTGTCTGGATAGACATCTGGATAGATGTGGCGATAAAGATGAATGATGAGGTGGTGACATGTGGACAAAACCACTTTAAAAAAGGGCGCTTGCGTCGGGAAGTAACGCTCTTCCCCTGAGGAGGCCTGGCCTAGCCCCAAATGCATGAGAAGAACCTTTTTAACACCTTAAGTAGCTTGATTTGACTAGAATGCATGAGTATCATGCACGGGTTAACTTGTTTATAATATGGGTTATACCGAGTGCGGGCTTAGAGCCACACAGCTGATACCATTTATAATATGGGTTATACCGAGTGCGGGCTTAGAGCCACACAGCTGATACCATTTATAATATGGGTTACACCAAGTGCGGGCTTAGAGCCACGCAGCTGATACCATTTATAATATAGGTTATACTGAGCGTGGGCTTAGAGCACCACAGCTGATATTTATAATATGGGTAATACCGAGTGTGGGCTTAGAGCCACACAGCTGATACCATTTATAATATGGGTTATACTGAACGCGGGCTTAGAGCCACGCAGCTGATACCATTTATAATATGGGTTATACCGAGTGAGGGCTTAGAGCCACACAGCTGATACCATTTATAATATGGGATATACCGAGTGCAGGCTTATTTCTTCTCTAATCTGTGTGGAGTTTGTATGTTCTCAACATGTTTATGTGGGTTTCCTCTTGGTGCTCCAGCTTCCTCCCGTGCTTCACAGACACACTGATATATTGTATTTGTCTGTGTTGTAGGGAAAATAGATAGTAATCTCCACTGGGACAGGGACTGATGGCAATGGTTAAATATTCAATGTAAAGTAATGCATAATATGTATGCTGTATATAAATAACTGATAATAATAATGGGACCCCATGTTAATAGCTTAACAGATAAAAGCCATGGTGACTCGCATAGTATTGTCAGACAATATTTTATATTTTATTAAGGTATCTCACCATAGTGTTGCGTCATTGTTTGACTCAGCAGGTAGCCATTGTCAGAGTTATGATATTTTCAAATGTGTCCACTTTGTTTTTCATTACAGTGTCTCTGTAAAATCAAAAGCACGGTGGCTTAGTGGTTAGAACGTCTGCCTCACAGCAGTGGGGGTCATGAGTTTGACTTCCAAACATGGCCTCATCTGTGTGGAGTTTGTATGTTCTCCTCGTGTTTGCGTGGGTTTCCTCTGGACGCTCCTATTCCTTCCCACACTCCTAAAACATACTTGTAGGTTAATGGGCTGCTATAAAATTGACCATAGTCTCTCTCTATCTCTTGCACTCACTTTCTCTCTGAGCCTGAGTCGTTAATGAAAGTAAGACAAAAAAAGGAGTAAATGTGCTCTGGGACAAACCATGTTACAATGCAAGGGGTGAAAATAAGTTTATTATTTTGCACATAAGTTAAATACTGTAGCACACAAATGCTTGATAGCTTTATATTTACACTGATATTTAAATGTAATATAGGACATGCCCTACTCGAACTGTAAATCTGTCCTCACATTTTAAATTGACTTCCCCCTCCAATGTAACATTTTTTTGCCCAGGTACAAAGTTACTCCCTTTTTATGCTTTGCTCTCCTTGATGACTCACATCCTCTAAATGTATGTATGTTAGGGAATGTAGACTGTAAGCTCCAATGGGACAGGGACTGATCTGAGTGAGTTATCTATACAGCGCTGTGGAATTACTATCACCAGGCTTTGCTTACTCCCAGCTGCCATGATAATATCTTTCATAAAAGTGGTACATTTTTGTACTGTTTAAGGTTGAAAATTAAAATAATTGCATACATGTGCATATTCTGTGGTTTAATGGACAGTAATTGCTACTGTTTTTGGCACTCACTTTTTCTGATTATCTTGGTCACTGCTTAAGCCTTTCCAGAGCAGGACGATTCTATGTATTTTCTGTGAATGAAAGCCAGCTACTGATTTGAGGAACAGTCGCTGATCAGTGCCGTAGATCATCAGCAGATGTCCTGGCCATATGTATGTGTTGGGATCCTGCTAAAAAGAAAGAATGATGGTAATCCCAGGAGAGCGTTTCCCACCAAAGCCCTATTGTTAGGAAGGGGGATGGGACAGAGTACTATTAAAAGTGGAAAACCACTTTTAACTAGAGTATAGTGTGCATAGCAAAATAGAACAAAGGCTGCAAGTGTCTGTGCTGTATTTAAGCAAGAGTGGAAAATCTGGTTAAGGACAACTATTCCAACTCTGTGTGGAAGGTTGAAACCTATGGTACAGTTAGCTAAGATACAGGAAGCTTTTGTAACATCCCGTATATAAATATAAAATATGTTATTCAAATACATTCAAATATATAATAAAGGTTGTAAATTTTTGGGCCCTGGCTCCTAGTGGAAGTGGGAATAGTGGCAGCCCCATAATGTCTGTCTCATCTTCCTCCTTTTCCACATCAATGGAACAGAGGCAGAGATAACATTGTGAGACAAAGTCACCACGCAGCAAGCAAATATCCTAAACTATGAAATCCTTCTTCTTCCACATTGTAAACACAACGTTATGCACTATGAACGCTCTGTGCATAACGGCCCTGTTCTGGCCCTGGAATTCCAGTAATCACAGAGCGCACTGTACCAAGATATAATCACTGAGATCCTCCCTCTACAGTAACGTACTTGGAAAATAACGTTAGGCCATGCTCCCTGATCTGCCTATGTCATGCCCATTTTTAGTACTTTTGGCCACCATAAATCAGTTCTGTCCCAGGAAAATAAGGACTATAGTGGCGGTATGGAAATTTAGAAGTAATGTAATGGAAAATGTATTTGAATGGAATTTGATAGTTTTACACTGAAGGCAGTTGAAGAAGTGGTGGTGTCACGGAATTTACAGGGACAGTTTGGGCTCTTTGCAGTCTGCTTGGTTTCACCCATCCCACCATTGAGGCGCAGAGTCTAACGAGATGAGGGTTTACCAGGATTATCAAGATGAGGGGATACCAGGATTATCTGAGGAGCAAATGACGTTGATTGCCAGGACCTGAAGAATAGAAACAGATACAGGATACCAGGATTCAGAGGAGCCAAATATTTCATAAGATTAGCAGGCTACAGGACTTGAAGATCTGTCACTGTTTTGCTAATAGAGGTGCCCAAAATAGTTTGGAGAATGAAGGAGATTGCCAAGTAATCAGCCAATGGCTGAAAAGAGAAAATTCTAAAAGACACGTCGGTGCATACACAGATCCAAAATGGCGTCCGTCATTGGAAGCTGCCGGAATCCAGTTAGTGACAGGAGGAAGCCTGGCGGAGGAGACCAGGTCTACACCCCAGGCCCCGCTGAATGATCCCAAGGGTCTGCTGTGTGACAGGTGGTACCATACCATCATATACCTGCCCTCTTCTGCCACTGTATGTAGCACATGCTGAAATCAACATTGCCCACAAAGCTTTGCAACACATCAACTTGTGAATACAGCAGATAATAACTTTTTAGCACTTTCTCTGCTATGATCTGTTAACATAAGCAGTGCAGACCAGTGCAATAATGTTGTGCATGAACTGTCACTTTATGCTGTGTATGTAAAGGAGGTCTAAGCATGTTCTTCTAGAGACCATAAAGATTCTTATGTGCCAGCAATAGGAGGCATGGTGTCACGATGGTTACTATGTACTATAAACAACTTAAAATATACATTTTCTAGGTAGTTTCTTTAATCAAATTACAGTGAATTTTAATATTAATCCAAAGGCTACATGGGTACAAGTTAAATGTCAAGCAAAAAGTCCTACCAAGATTTGTGGGAAAAGTATGCAAGTATCTAAATTAGTTACAACCATACTATGCACGGAATGCAAATTACAGGTATCTCTTTTCTTTTTATGGTTGGAATTTTCAATATTAGAAGGGCTTTCTTTGATCTGGAATCAGTGAAAATGTCTTTTTTTTTATTTGTACTTATTTTGGTTCATTTAAATACTCACTTAAAGGTTTGTCTTTTTTCCCCTTCAGGTCTAGGCCATCTGATTTCCTGCATCCTCATTAATAGTGGCCAGTACTTCAAGCGCATCAGTGAGTCTGGGATCAAAAAGATGTGTCGGAATATTTTTGTCCTCCAGCAGAATCTGACTAACATCACTATGTCCCGTGAAGCTGATTTGGATTTTGCAAGGTGCTGTAATAAACATTTATTTATTATTTTACAGATTACTTCTTCTACAGTCTCACGTGTCATAGAACCAGGGGACTAGATAAGAAAACATGTAGTGCTTAGGATTGTTCTGATGGCTACAACTTATAGAGCTTTCACATCAGATCACCTTAAGGTTCCTAGCAGCAACAAAAAACAACTACTAAGTCTGAGTAACAACAAAGAATAAACAGCAGATGAATGCAAATTTTTATATTTCAAATGTCCATTTGATGTGTTAATGGTTTAGTCTTAGGATAGACTTGTGTTTGTCCCAAGCACGTTTAAATAGAATACTTTATACTAAAGTTATATTGTTTGTTCTATGTCCCAAAAATTCCATTATTTCCTTCCAAAGTCCTTCTACCAACTCACTGTAAATCTCGTATAATAACCCTCTTACATTGAAAACACTTGTGTATGTGGTTCAATAATAGTGAATAGTTTCTGCCATGATTGTTGGAGTCTGGAATTGAATTCAAACGTGTTCTTTGTTTTACCAAGGCACAACATAACAATAATAAAGGTGCATCAGTAAGAAGTCATCATACACGTTGATTGATGAAATGAGTTCTAATAACTTCTTATACTAAAAAAGTGTCTATCTCTGCAGACAGTTCTCCAGAATCATTGTGGTGTGATATGATTTGGTTAAGCTACAATCTCTAAAATGTACTCTTTACAAGCCATAGGCAATATAAGTTGCTAACCTTGTAGGATTTTATGATGTCCTAGCTCCGTTTATCCTTCAGTTCAATAGACTATTTGTCCCCTTTATTTAACTGTCCCAAACAACGCCTCCTTCTCTGAATCCCTTACTATGGCCCTTTTATTACAGAGATTTTGCTGAGTTAATCAAAAATAGAATTAATATAAAAGTGAACTATTGTAAAAGAAGATGGAGGTTCATTCTATAACAATGATTGAGTCATTGGCTTTGTGACTTGGCCTGAAGAGACTGGAACAAAGAGATCAGGCAGAGGTGGCAGACACAAACCCTTCAGTGACTTCTGAGCCTGTTCAAAGATAGAACACAAAATACATGAAGCATATGCATTGCTGTATACGAGACACAATTATAAATAACAATATCCTCTTGCAAAGTAGGTTTTGATGTCGTGATTTTTTTTCTAATATTGTGCTACACGTATCTGATTAGTAGTTCTGTTTAGCAAGTATCCATAGACCAGAAAGGCTGTATATATTGTAGTCACATGTAAAATAATTGGAAGACCTATTCTTACCATGATGCAGAAAAGAAACCTGCTTCTATTGAGAGGTTACTGGTTTGCTGCTTCACACTTTATGCTGACAGTGCAAATAGGCAAAGCTTTGCTGACACTTCGAGAAAGTGTGTTAACAGTGCTCTGGAAGTGATTATGAATATACAGCAAAATCTGCAACAATAGCTTTTCCATGAATCAATGTTCATAAGCAAATGTGGTGGCCAGTTTTAATTCACATAACAACTAGGCAGCTTTAACCCCTTTCAGACACGTGGTAAGTCTGATAAAATAGACCTCAGTACTGCAGTATTAAACTGGTTAAGTTTGTCAGTTTCACCATTCAGAGTTGTAAGTAACCTGGAACAGGCAATGACAAAGTTCCTCTATATAATTTCTGAGTTCCAGTGCAATTTGCAGATCAGAAACAAATTGTTCAAAATAGGGTTTAATGTTGCAAGTTATTCTTGAATTCTAAGAATTAATATTACTAAGAGAGGTATCTGCCACCCTATGCACATCAGTAAGTTTTCCCTGTGCCAAACAATGACTAGTAGGTTTGCCACTAGCCTTGTAGGTGCTATATACTGCTGAGTGCTGCTTTAAGTGAATCTTCTTTTGTCTTACACAATGTCTTGTATCTGGAAGTTTGTAAACAGTTCCTTGTTAAATGTAGTGTAAATGTCCTTCTTTTTATTTTATTTTGTCATCTTTTAAGTGCATCTTTCACAAGGAACCAGGGTCTTCACAGTGGTGCTGTAGTTTTATTAAATCCATGTGTTATACAAATTGAAACCCATGGTTGCTGAATGTCCCAAATCATCTTTGTGAGAATATTTGTTCTTAACCTTATGACGTACACCACAATATCTCTGTTCATATTGAGTGATCCACTGCAACCCATGTGATCCTGAAATGAGCATGATGCCAGAAATAACCCAAGAAATGATTAGACTGCTTGGACATTTGAGTCTGTCGCTCACTCATCGGATCGAGCTACCCGCATGATAACCCCTTCACTATCTCAAGATAATCACTTTTCTATCTGCTTGTTCTATACGTCCAAACATTGTACAAAAAGTAGGAACAAAAAGCTCTATTTTACAGAGATCATGTCGCCCAAATCATGGATTTCTGACCTTTTGTGGTAGCTGAGATTGGGGAACGTTCTTGTGACTCCCTCCAGTCTCTGCTTTTCCCTCTGTTAGCTGTCCATTTGCAGTTGTATCAACTTCTGAGCAGCACTAAGTATTAACGGTTCTTATTATAAACAAGCATCCATAGTTTTGAGCACATTAGCTTTATTAATTGTAAAAAAAAAAACATTTTTTATAGAAACCTATAGTAACCAATTAGACATTTGCTCTTGGCAAGCTGGTGGTGTATGTGGTATGAGATGTTTAAGCAGAAAACTGGTATCCACTATATTCAAAAAACCATAAAGAAAAAAATAATTGAAACTGCTTTGAGATAATGTTATACATACACACAGGCATTTTAGTTAGTGCTTCATCCTTTTCCAGTCACTGAGAGAAGCTGTAAGTAAGGAGGGAAATGTAAGTGGGAGTGTGGAATACGATGGGGTCATTTTAAATGCAAATGATATCAGTCATGGTGCTTAAATAACTAAATCATAAATAAGTCCCTAGTATTAAATATAGATAGAAAAATCATCCCATACTTTCATTTGTTTCCTGACTTGAATTTTTCATGTTCATTTTCAATACTTTTTTTATCATTTTAATAATGCATTAAATGTACGTGATCATTGGTGGAACTGGGGGTGTATACTGTGGTAAGCCGTACCACCACTTCTCCTACTGCTTTGATTGTAAAACTATCAAATTCCATTCACTTACATTACCATTGCATTTTCCATACCACCACTTTGATCGCTGGATGTTCAGTTTCATACCTTCCTTCTGGCTGAAGGTGTGATAAGAAGATGTGGGCTAGGCTTGACAACACAATTTGTGTTCTCAAGTTAGAGTGGGCTATTTGTGAGTTTATGCCTCACTCACTGTTGTTCACTGAGGTGGGTGGGGATTGCATCATTATGACATGTTCCCATCCACTTCTCTGAACATTGAACAGTCTTCAGGTAGAATTGCCGGCTCTCTCAGAAGTCCTGAAGTACATTTCTGGAGAGGAAGCAACTATGTTGTTATCTAACTATATTGAAAAACATGCAGTATCTTCTCTGTCCTACCATGGGGAGAGTTGTTGGTGGGAAAAGTAGTTGCATATATTATGTTAAACAAAACAACAGTTCATAAACAAGCTGCATTGGTTAAATATACCCCAACAGTTTGGATCATGCCCAGTGCCATCCAAACTACACCCCAAACACACCCATTACTCACCTATATGGATTGGATATGACCTATATTACTAGGTCATGTACCTTTTTACATTTCAGTTTAAAAACCAAGGCAATTTAGCTCACACCACGAGCCAAATAGACCATGTTGAGATCTTCCGAACAAATCCTTACTAGGACAGACCATAACCTAAATCCAAATCCATACTTCTTTTATGTGGCATTTTGGGATGGCCCATAAAATCTGTGACAGATGGGGTGGGTTGAGATTATGTTATTCACTTGGTTTGGCAAACCAATTAAATAATAAGGAACCAAAGATTTCACTTTCATAGTTATTCACATTCATAGTTAAACGTTCCATTGATACTATCCCTTTAACGGGAAACTATAGCTGAAATACAGAAGTGAGAGGATATCTCCCGCGTTATGATGATGTTAAATAGCCCCATAATCAGTGGTGGGATTCAGCCGGTAATCACCGCCAGAACCGAGTCTCAGTTCTGCGAATCGGTGACTAGAGGCTGAGTCCACCGTTGCGTTGGTGGGGGGAGCAAGCAGACTCCTTTATAAAAAAAAAAAAAAAAAAAAAAAGACCTCACCTCTCCGCGATGTTGGCACCTCCTCCTCTCTGGTCTGTCCGCACTGAATGTCGGGTGTGACATCATCAGTCTGAAGACAAGAAGAGAAGAAAGAAGGAAGCTGAAAGAGAAGGAAAGTGAAGGAATGGAGCAAGAGGGAGCAAAGTAAGGCAGCATGATAGAGCGTGATCGTATTCTTGAGAATGCAGCCACAATCCTAATATGATCAGGGGGCATTTTACTCTGCCCTAATATGATCTGGGGGCATTTTACTCTGGCCTAATATAATCTGGGGGCATTTTACTGTGGCCTAATATGAACTGGGGGCATTTACATTTACATCCTACAGTAAAAAGATGGTTAAGGATAAATCACACAGCCAATGATGCTCGGATAAAAGCGAAGAACATTGCAAGTGAGGATGCCAGTCAAGAAGCAATATGGAAATATCTTAAATAGCAGATTTTTGTCAGGTAAGGTATTCTTTAATATTTCTTCTTTAATATTGTAAAAGTCTTTCTTATAACAATGTAGTTTTGGGTATCTCTTTAATTGTTCTTATTTGAGTATTAAATGCATGAAATATTAGAATACCTTTCGGTATATATTTTTGTTTGCTTTAAACGTTCATTAGGGCAGAGAACTGGTTGTTAATTTATTTGTATACCACCACTGCCCATAATGTTGCCTGAACCATGCAGGGAAACTACTGTTTCCACTTAATAATAGGCCGCTTAGTCTAAAAATCAGACGCCAGATCTTTGGGGTGACCTAGCTACATTCATGTAGTGTGTTGCTATTTGGTTAATACTTCACCTCTTCCTTTCTTAAAGCAAATTTGTGATATTTTCTCACAGCACAGCTCACATTGTCCACCAAGGCAACACCATGGAGCTCTTACAGGGTTACAAAGATATAGGGATAGTTAGACCTGTGGAAAATAAGACTATCAGTAATAAAGCTTAATACATCACCCGCCCATAGGATCTAACCCTGCGGTTCCCAAAGTGTGTGCTGCGGCTCCTGGGGTGCCGTGGCCAGGACAGAAAAAAATACAAATACTTACCAATCCGGCGGTGCCTGGGACCCAGCAATCTCCACCCTCCTCACTCCTCCCTATTCCCTTCTCACTGAATGTAGGGCGTGACGTCATCACATCTGACATATTCAGTGAGGAGCCACGCAGAGTTGAGCTGGAAGAAAGAAGACAGAAAAAAGGACAAGTAAAGTAAGTAAAGGAACAGAGGGGAAATAGTGATAGGAAACAGTGATGGAGGGGCAATATAAAGAAGGAGGGCATAGTGTAATGGTGAAGGGGCACAGTGTGATGGTGAAGGAACAGTGTGACTGGATCACTTATAAATAACTTATGGTATAAATGTATTTAAAGTAAATAGCGCAGGGTGCTTCTTTATATAATTGTAAATGCACTTATTTTTTATATTGTGTATTTTTTTGGTAAAGGAAATATCTTTATTTCTGAGACCAGGGGAAGAAATTTGTTATTTGTTTTAACTTTGCTAGAGGAAATGCATTATTTCTGAGATATAACTGATGCAGTAAGCCTTTGTTGAGGAAGTCTTTTGTGTATTTTGGTAGGGAAATGACTTATTTGGGGGTTTGTAAATTTCCTTTGAGAATGTGTATTCTTCAACTGTCTGAAGAAAGGACCCATGTTAATCTCATGTTAATTAGACCTTTTGATGTGTGAGGGTCCAGCACCTGAAGGCACAGGAAGGTTTAATTAGACTTACTGTTTCCCTGTGTCTATAACAAGATTCTGGAAATCACAGCAAGTTTTAGGATATCACAGATAAGTGTAAATATTGTTAGCTTTGTATTGCATGTAAATCCATGTTTGGGTAAACACATTGCATCCTGATTCTAAAAGTAACTCAGACCTCAGGGGGCTGGCTTACCCTGTGAGGCTGTGTCCAAAAACTGTATAAAAAGCACTGTTTTGTATTGAAAATTGTTCTTCTTGTTTCATCTGACATGCTCCCTGGTACCTTCAACCAGGATGAGCATATAAATATAACTTGCTTCAAAGATCTGCTTGGAAGCTTCTTTATCCCTGTGACCTACAGATTAGACCCATCTCTAATCCGTTCCCGGCTGTTTCTGAGGTGTGGACCCAGCTTTCCAGTACCGCAGCTCTGGCCAGTGTAATAGGCCAGGGGGGATCCATCCACAGCAACCCCACTCCATAGGAAGAGGTCAGGGGTACCATCCCAGGTACACCAGTAACGGGGTACACTAGCAGAGTCAGTTACCCAGAAGAAACCCAGTACTGGATGTCAGTAAGGTGTCCAGTAGTGGCAGCATTTGTAACCCTTCCTACTGAGGTTAGAGGGGGCGCATGTGGGATAGCGATAGGGAACGGTGGCAAGGTAAGCCCAGCCGGTTCCCAGCAACAACAAACATGGTGGCATAGGCGGTCCATCCAGTCACAGACAGTGTGATGATTTTTGTACATGATGTTTTCATTTTGTTTGATCTTATTCCTCTTAATGTTAACTGTAAATTGTTCTTTGACAGAAATGTAATTGAAAAAATATATAAAAATATTCTTTTCCCATGGATTTATGTGTATTATTTTTGAAAACAACTTAAGTATTTCTACCCTGGCCTAAATACTTATTACGTTATTTTGACCCAACTACTTATAAAACGGGACTGCTCGGTAATTATTTTAGAGAGGTGTCCTTCAAAGAATTATGGAGGCCCTAAGGGTGCCGCAAACTAAAAAGGTTTGGAAACCAGTGATATAGCCTATTGGTAAAAATACAATCTGTGTAATGCAATGCAATTTATTTTAAACTGACATAACAGTATTTATAGTATACATCACAGGAAATAAAATCCGGTAGTGAGAAATTCATTACAGAACTAGTGATCTGGGGCCATGCATTTATTCACAATTGAAAAACAGGGACAAAAGTTGCTAGTGATAAATCTGTAATAAAGCAAAAAAAAATCAATCTTCTTGGTAATAATGAAACTGGTAATATCGTTCACATTAAGGATAACTGGAAAATATTTCTATCATCATTTTTGTTATTCTAATGAGGCAAAGAATGTTTTTCTCTTTGTCAGCTGTCTTATCCTCTGGTGCAGAAATAGAGCTACTACCTTGTGACAGTGATACAGTTAAAATGTGAATCAAATAGTCATTTTTAAATGAATATTCAAATTTAATGTTGTGCACCTGGATGCTTGTAACCTCTCTATTTAAGTAACGCAGTAGTGCCCTGACCTTCTCATTTCATGCACTCGGAAGGGGGCCAGATCTGGGTGCAGCTGCCAAATCTTGTAAAGGAAAGGGGTGCTAATTGCTGCAGTTTGTCTTGTTATCCCTCAGTGACAATATGTCAGGAGTCATAACAGGAAATGAATTATCCATAGGACAGGAGCCTCTGGAAGGGAGCCCCTGCTGTTTGTGTTAATGAAAGTTGTTCCACGCATGTTTTGTACCTGTGTGTTCCAGCCGTCTTCAGATTTACTGCAGAATGCTGCAACTTATCGATACCATTACCTCCCAACCTTTCAAATAGACAGTGAGTGACAATTAAATTGGTAAACATACACTCCTAAAACATCAGAATTTTACACACGAAACACATGGTATTATCACTAAAGCTGCATAATTATGTTTTAGAACCAGGCATATAGATGCAATATGTACATTATACTCTGGTCATGGAAATGTCTTAGCCAAAGATAACAGCTCAGTCGTTACCATCATTGTTTAGAATTTCTTATGTTTGTAGGTATTGTCAGAGGAAATATTCTAAACATGGTTTGTAACCAGGAATGCTAAATACCAAACCAATGATTTTTACATTACATAGGGGGAATTTCAATTAGACACAAAGGGGAATTCAATTGGCCGCTTTACTTTTTCAAGTAACGCTGTCTGTGCACTATTACTGTTATTACAGTAATAGTGCGTGTAAATACCGCTATTACGGTAGTTTTAACGCCGGCTTTTTGCTCGCAGCTCCCTGAGCTGTGAGTAGAAAGCCAGGTTAATATAAGTGTTTACGCAGCGGTACTTCAGGGGGAATTAAATTTGGTGGGGGGAATATAATATAAATATGATGTAATGTTGTCAGTTAAAAAATATGTACCATAGTTGTCAGTCCTGATTGTATTAATGGCTGTTGACATGCTTGCTTACTTACTTACTAAACTGTTTTCATGTGAAGAACGGTTGGTGCATTGTCAAAAGGATTTGGTACTTTTACGTTGGCTATATTTGTTTTATACAGGAAACCAACAGATGGTTTCACAAAACTGCAAAGTTATTTCTATTTGTGCAAACTTATTTTAGTTCAACCAGAACAGCCACAGGATTCTTTTTCACTGTATCAACTACATGCTGAGTATAATTCCTTAGCTAGTACTGCCATCTAGTGCTAACTGCATGCAGTTTCCTGTGAATATAGACTTATCCTTTTATTCTATGTCCAATCTTATTATTTTTTTATTTATTTAATTGTACCTAGAATTTTTAAAAGTGCAATAGGCAGAAGTCGAAAAGCATCACTTACATTTAACAATCGCCTTTATTCATGTTCTAGTTAAAGTTGACAAAAGAGACATAAGCAAAAAAAGAAGACATTGTATTTTAAAGCAATAGAAAACATAAAGCAAGGCACTGCCAAAACCTCTGTTTTTATTGCTTACAGCATGGGCTCAAGAATACCTATGGTTTGGCTCGCCATGAGAGCTTTGTCTGTCACAACCAGCAGCCTTAATGTTTCTTGATGTATAGTAAGTAGGCTGTGCCTCCCAACAGGACCTGAAGCCGTATTCATTAACTACTGGCTAATAGTCACGTTACTTTATTAATCTGAATCAAAAGGGAAGACACTGAACCTTTGGTGTGCACAACAGGGTCTTCAGCGCCACTGGGAGAGAGGAGAGGTTTCACAGGGAGCAGGAGTCAGTCAGGACTTGCCATTTATGTTAGTCTATTTGGCACCAGATATGGCTCATTAATGTTATTTTTGTAACCGATATGGCTCACAAACTTGACATTAGATATAGCTCCATATATTATTGTTGGCACCATGTATGACTTTAATTCTCTGACACCAGGAATGACTCAGCATGTTATTGCTGGCACCAGATATGGGTGAGCCTATTGTTGGTACCAGTTTTCTCCAGTTGGCTCCAAATATTGCACAACATAAATAGCTCAGCATATTAATTGTTTTTATATGTTGGCCTCCAGAATGGCATCATTTTTTATAATAGTCAAGTGGAGTCTACTGGTCATATGGGAGTTGCAACTTTAAAAGCACATTGGCCCTCCATATTGGGATATACTTTAGTGAATAACCATTCATTATTTTAAATAAATGAAACCTACTATTTTATTAAACCAAAGCCCTCCAGTATGCCATCATCTCCTGTTCTACCCCTTTCACAGATGTGAGTTTTGCATCCCAGGCTACAGTAAACACTCAGTACTTTGTAGCAATTGAAGCTTCAGCGGCCGAATTAGCACATATTTGGAGAAAGCAATTGCCGGGTGTTTAACCTGTAAGGCCAAATCCACTTGTAGATATATTCACGTGACATTTAAGGTGTCTATTTTCTTTTGGCTAGTTCTCTCCATATCAGTAGCAGAGGGGGTTGATGTTACTCCAATATCAGGGCTCAGCATTTGTATCCTCAAATCAGTGCCGTAACTATACATTTTGGTGCCCTGGGCAAGACAGGGCACCAGCGCCCCCCCATCTAAGGAGGGGGTGGGGGGGTGTAGGAGGACAGAAAGAGAGAGAGAGATTTTAACGTACCAGAGTTTGATGCTTGAGCCGTTAAGTTCCGCCGTGGAACGCATGTGTGTTCCACTAACAGGAACTTCCTGTCAGTGGAACACATACGTTCCACGGCGGAACTTGGCTGAAGCATCAAACTCTGGTAAGTTAAAATCTCTCTCTCTCTTCAGCTCTGAAGGCAGGTAGCGGGCGGCTGCTGCGCCCCCTTGGCTTTGCGCCCTAGGCAACGACACTGCCCGCACCACCCTCGTTACGGCACTGCCTCAAATATCACATATATATTTTATCATATAATATTGTATCACACTGCGACTCTGCACTTAGCTTTACCTATAAGATTGAGTAAAGGAATGCACCAAATTCATATTTTATGATGTCTAAATATGGAATATTTACAGAAGATTCTGGTGAATAGTGAGCTTGTTAAAAATGATTAAACTCAATCAAAGCCATAACTTGCATTATAAAATTAATCAATAAATTAGTTTCTACCATTTTAGCTCTACCATTTTAGCACGTCATCACACAGAAATCTTCCTATCAAAGGACCTCTAAATCTAAATATATAAGTTGCCATGTATAATTTAGCTATGGATAACAATCACAAGTATTTATAAAAGTTGCCATACAAAGATGCTTTCTGCCAGGGTCCTTCAATGGGATTACTGTCTGTTGTCTATAGGACTTCCCCCACACCTCACAACCTCTACAGGGTACATACATAAACATGACATATTTCTGCACGTTAGTGCACAACTACTACTTGTTTGATGACTTGAGAGATTGAAAAAAATAAACTAGGGAATGTAGTATGTGTGTCAGCCAGTACTTTGTAACACCTCTTTTGGCAGAAATCACAGCTTCCTTGTAGTTAGCCAAGACTCTTTCTATTCTTGCTTGGTTTTCCCACTCTACCTTGCAGAACTCTTGTAGCTCAGAAATATCCTTGGGATTTCTTGCATGGACTGCATGTTTGATATTGCCCAGATATTCAGTAGTTTTCAAGTCAGGGGGCCATACTACAACCTTAATCTTTCCTTACTGCAAGGAATTCATGGGTGATTTTGAGGTATGTCTTTAGTCGTTACCTTGCTGAAATATGAATCCTCTTTTCAAATGATAAAATTTGTTGATGTTCAATTCAATCTTCTTTCCACCCAAACAAAATATTTTTCCTACATCCCCAAATCATACTAGATCCACCCCAATCCATAATGGTACTGAAGATGCTGTTTTCTTCAAATGCTGTAACTGTTCTCCTCCAAAAGTATCTTTTGTGGTTGTGGCCAAAACTTTGTTTTGGTTTCATCAGTCCAAAGCACTTTGTTCCAAAAAGTTTCTTAGTTATCTATCTTGTTTTGCAAACGTCAGGTACTGACTTGTGTAATGAGTTGTAGGAAACTCTGTCAACTTTTCCAAGACTATCAATTTTGTGTAAGCAATTACTCCACTATTGTATAACCTTTCTTCAGGTCCTTTGCAGCGGATTCTGCTTTGCATATCTGACTAGTTGAAGAGTAGTGTTGCCAGAATTTTTCTTTATTAATGATGTTTCTGACAGTGGAAATTCTAATCGTTTTTAGATGTCTTTTTATAGCCTCACCCTGCTTTGGAACAGTCAGTAATCTTCATTTTTAATTGCTCAGACAGCTTCTCAATGGAGCCATTGTTGTTGAGAGTAGGCACAACATCCTGAGAAAGGGTCCAAGTGTTTATTCAACTGTCTTTACCTAGATTCATTTAATTCCTATTGAGTCAAGTTTTCAGACCTTTTTTTTTATTTTTTTGGTCAATCACATGATTGCAGCTTGTGATTGGTACTTCTGTTCAACAAAAACCTTATTTATACCACTTCAATTTGGCTTCAATCAGAAGAAAAAAATAAGTAAAAACTATTTGTATCCTGACTCCTAAAATAGCATTTCCCTTTAGAATTTCATTGTACACTATAACAACCATTACTGGGGGGAAAGGGTAATTTACACAGCTGCAATAAAATTTTATGATATTGTGCTTCAATGTTTGCGCTAATGTGGGTAGGTGTATGGCTAAGCATGTCAAATTGGTGGTGACTGTAGGGGTGGTAGAGTGTGGCAGAGATCGGGACTCTGCCTATGTTTTCCATTGGAGGTCTTTCTCACCATCATGAGCATTTATAGATAAAATTTCATTTTACCAACATGCACATATAATGTTGTCCCACAATCCAGCAAAAAGTTCAGAAAAGGAAATTATTTTTTTTTAATTTATTTTCTGTGCTTGAGACATATTGGAAGTGGTATAAAAACTGGGTTTTGGTTTATGTCAACCTCTCCCTTGATCAACAACTTCACTTGAAAGTGGACCTTGATATGTTTCGAGTTTTATCAATTTCAATCACGTGAGAAGGGTGTAACATGCAATCACCAGGCCCACTTGAAACATTTTTGGGGGAGGTCAGTGAATCATTTCCAGTCCTAGTCCTTTTTAATTTTCTTCTGAGCATGCATGGGGGCTGGAGTATGCTCAGTGATGCCAAACAGGGATGTACTATAAAAGTACTGGATCCTGCACTTCTCAGAAGACCAGAGTGGGAACGGGCGTAGCAGATGAACTGCAAAACCAGTCCTCCCTCATCTCCACAGTGATGGCTCAATTTCACCCCTGACATGTGACTTTAAATCTATACACATTCGTACACATATGTAAGTAGTAAATTAACCCTAATGTTTGTGTTTCTGATGAAAACTCTTCTTTTTTTAGTAGGATACCCATTTGTAATAATGTGGCAGAATTTCATGAAGAGTCTTCAAAGCCTTAGTTCTTTTCAAAGCTTTGTTTTAATGCGTGCAGCACAAGTCCAGACTGTTGAAACACACTTTATTTATTACAGTATACAACTTTGCACCAGACAATGTACAATGTGCAACAATATAGTTACATGACACAATTTTGAACTTCAAATCATAGTTCCACCTATTTGAACATAACATTAGTAATATGTGTTTTTCTTTGTTAAACAGAACAGACAAGCAAAGATTTTGTTTATCAATTTAGCATTTGAAATGACCACCTAAAAGTCCCATTAGATGTTTCTGGGTAGTAGAGAAAATATCTGACGTCCACATTGCAGTTTGTCTGTGGGCAAAGGATGTGATCTGTCAGTCTAACCATTGAAATTCCAGAGTTAGTTGTTCAACACGTGTAGCCATTTTTAATTTCCTTCAGAATCACCCAGGCTATGAGCCAGTGTACTAGTATTGTTGCCAAATTGCTAAATAATCCTCTCATTTGAATGTCTAGATTTGGATGTTTAATGTAACCTGGTCACAATAGAATTTGATTGCTTGCTATAAACACTGATTAAGTGCAGATAAAGAGAATTACATCCAGCATGCAGATATTATACTGTGCAGTTGTCCAGCCAAACAGAATAGTAAGAGTTGTGCCCTCTCTACTATAGATGTTCACAATAAACACAGAATAAGAATATAGACTGAGAATTAAACCCAGCATGCAGAACAGAAGTGGTTTTGTGCGGTTGTCCATACATATGAAATAGAAACTATTACTGAGGATTACACCGATTTGTGTAGAACATGAAAAACAGTACTATGTAGTTGTTTATACATATAGAATAGTAATAGATACTGATGAAGAAACATACTCAGTACTGTGTTGCTGTTTCCATTACACACCAGGGACATAGTCAGGGATAAAAAATCCAGGATTGCAGGAAAAAATAAATAAATCATAAAAATACACTTAAAACAAAAAAGAATACCACCTATATATTCAAATCAATACAGAACAACACACCGTTTTCCTTCAAAGTGTATTTCTTTGTTTCACTTGGTGATGTTAGCTCCACCCTAAACATTTGCAGCTGAGCCTATTATTATTAGGTTTATCTAAGCCTCTTACACAGACTTGGAGTCTAGGTCAGTGTTAGGCCTTGTGATAACAGAAATCACCTTGTCACTGGTTGGATAGTTTTGTGTAAGTACACATGTAGTTTGGAAGAGCAGGACATTGTTTCCTTTAAATATGTTTTCAAAACTTTTGGCTGTCCTTTAAATCTAAGCAATGGAAATGAAGAAGGGCATCCCACAATTATGTTATACAACCAAAGGGATGAGATAAAATTCCAGACAAAACATTATAGTCTTGGTAAATGTATGCTTAATAGCTGATGGTATCAGCAGTCTGGATTTACTATAACCGCTTGTGTCCAGGATTTGCTTGGGAAATAGTAAATCTAGGCCATGAGTGATCCAAATATTTGCTAGAAATAATAGGATCTGCCCTTGCGGACTATTGACATAAATACTAATGTGTATTTAACCTTATTGTGTTTCAAACCAGTGGTTGCGTCAAGATATACAAAGTCAATATGCGCAAATGTTTAAGTATGAAGCCATGTAAAATTAAATTTGCTAGTATTTTAATCAACTAAATGGGAAAAAAATGTCAATTAATTGGAAAAAAATACAAAACTAGAAATACCGCAACATCTATAATAATATTATACATTCTTTTATGTTAAAAACATACATATTTACACTTAGTGCGATGTACTGTCATGTCTACTGATAAGTGAGGTGTACAGTATGGTTTCTGAGCAATATCCTGTCGTAATTAAAAAGTAAAAGTTGTTGATTTTATAAAGAATTCTAATAAAAAACCTTTTTCGTCAAACTAACAAATCAATTCCATAAAAAATTACTTTGAATAAAATTATTAATTTTGATCTAATGTTTTGATCACTGAGTGTAGATTTAGACTATTTCTTAAGTGAACCCTTCACACAAGTTTTTACTGTGAAATCAATCTGCTGCTTGACTGCCTATGGAATCAGTGGTTATAAAGACCAATTTCCTCCTTTCTGCATTTTTTCTTTAATTATCTTTTTCCTAAAGTACACCTGTATTATAACATGCTTGGTCAATTATTATTTGCACTGTGTTAAATTAATTTTGTACCTTTTATCTAAAATGTTAATATTTGAGAAATGGTCCAACAATAATTTGTGGTTCTTACATTTATAGGACATTTTCAGTTTCCAGTCTCCTAGCATTGCCCAATTAGCGTGTGTGGGCCAAATCCAATCTGTCAGCCATACTGCTGAGGCTTCCTCTGCATAGGCTTTCAAAGTTAGCAGACAGTTAAAATTAGGAAGACACCAACTCATGAAAGTAGGGGCATTTATATGTGGTGGATTTTGAGTGGTATTATATTGTAAAGAAGAAAAAACATTAGTTTGGGGTCTGTGTATGGTGAATACTAGGCTTTTATGTTGGCATGAGATTGTTCTGTTGGAATGCTGCTGTATATTGTGTGCATAGGGCAGTGTTTGGTCGGTTTCAGTCTGTTATCCTGGGGCTGTATGTAGTGGACATCAGGCTGTATATATGGATGTCTTTACAGTCATGCTTCTTGATTATCCAAGATTTCACCATGAAATACTTGAGCTGCTAGTGTCTAAACACTGAATTCTATTGGAGTGCTTCTTCATACTAATTGATAAATATATTAAGGGAATAAAAGTTTTTGGGTTTTTTATGGACAGGAAATTAAATTTTATAATTTGGCAAATTTTAGACATTATATATTGTACACTGTGTAGTTATGAAGAAATCTTTGTCTTATCACTATTATACATTCTTACATTCCTGGGATTTCTGGGATACTCAAAAATTTTGTGGAGTCCTCCCAGACTTGCAGCAGAGTAGGTCATCCTCCCACATTCACGCTTCCCGTTTCACTTTGTCCTGAAGTGTGTGGGGCCTTGATGACCCAATGATGTAATCATGGCTCCTCCCTCTGCTGTGTGAAAATCTCTCATTACAGTCTGACATCACCATATATTACATTGTCTATTAGACTTGGACTTAATATCACAATAAGGTTTATTGTACACGTTAGTTATATTACCATTGGTCGAGGTGGGGGTGTATATGATGGTAGGCCATACCGCCACTTACCCTACTGTCTTCATTGTAAAACTATCATATACCATTCACTTAAATTCCCATAACATTTTCTATGCTGCCACTTTTAAATTCCCACTTTGACCACTGCATATTACTGTATGTAATTATTGGCGTTGCTCATGCAGTAGTGGACGTCTATATTTGCATGAATATAGAGAGCGGGGATACTGCAGTCTCGCCACAAATCAGTCATAGAAAGCAAAAAGGAGATAGGGACCAGAGTATAGTGGGGAAGTTTAACCTTTTCAGAGTTACAGCATGTCATAGAGCAGGGGTCATCAAACTTTTTAAACAGGGGGCCAGTTCACTGTCCCTCAGACCATTGGAGGGCCGGACTATAGTAAAAACAAAAACTATGAACAAATGCCTATGCACACTGCATATATCTCTCTCTCCCGCTCTTCGCGCTCCCGCTTTCGACTTTCACTGCCCACAAGTCACCGCTCAGGCGGCCCTCCCAAATGCCCTGGCTTCCTCTGAATCCTGGGAGATGAGAGTTGTAGTTCGGTTCCTCTCACCGCCTGAAGCTAGATTGCAGCCGGACAACAATTCTCATGATCCAGAGCTTCAGCCGGCCAGCCAATCGGCAGCGGCCGCCGTCCCCTCTCCCTCTTCCATCAATGACCGTCCTTCTCATGTAAAAAAAATGTCAGACAGGCAGCGGCGGCATAAACACCCGGCGGGCAGAGCTGGATTAAGGCAGTTCATATTATGTCACACAGTAGTACCCTCAATTGATATGCCACATAGTAGTGCCCCCAGGTTCAAATTATGCCACAATAGTGCCAACATTTTCAATTTATGCCACATAGTACCCCCCAGGTTCAAATTATGCCACAATAGTGCCAACATGTTCGAATTATGCCACACTGTAGTGCCCCCAATTGGTATGCCACATAGTAGCGCCCCAGGTTCAAATTATGCCACAATAGCACCCCCAGGTTCTAATTATGCCACACAGTAATTTCCTAGGTTCAATGCCACAATAGTGCCCTTATGTTTAAATTAGGCCAAAATAGTGCCAACATTTTCAATTTATGCCACATAGTGCCCCCCATGTTCAAAATATGCCCCACAGATGTGCCCTCCAGAATCAAATTATGCCCCAAAGTAGTGCCCCCCAGGATCAAATTATGCCCCACAGTAGTGCCCCAAGTTCAATTTATGCCCCACAGTAGTGCCCCCAGGTTCAAAATAGTGCCAACATAGTAGTAATAAAAAATACATTGCACATAATAAAATGTATACATACCTGATTATGGTGCTGTTCTGGGCGCTGAGCAAGGAGGGACCTGCAGCTGTCAGCTTCTGTGTGATGGGAGCACCCGCCGGAGACCAAGAGACAGAAGAGGCTCTGAGCATCTGGGAAGGGGGGGGAGAGACGGAGCAGCCCTGGACTGATCCGCGCGCGCGGCACTGTTAGTAAGGTGGCTGGTTCCTGGGGAGGAGCCAGCCACCCAGCAGTCAGTGAATGTCGGGGCCGGTCACTGATAGGCTAGGGCCGGCCCCTTTAACTCTGCTGTATACACTACCTTGCCGGGACCTGACTGTCAGGTCCTGGAAGGCAGAGATAACGAATCCGAAGCGGCCCTGGGAGTGGTAATGCGGGCGGTGGGGGGGGGGGGGCGACACCTGCGGAGAGAGGGGGGCACGGAGCAGTAGCTGTCAGTCGATGACTGACAGCAGATGGCGGCCGGCGGGCCATATAAATGTTCTCCGCGGGCCGTAGTTTGAGGATCCCTGTCATAGACCAACATGAAGCTGTTGCTTCTGCCTTTAAAGGGTTACTTTAATCTATGTTGCATGTTCTGTTCTGCTTTCACTCCCAGAAGCAGCAGATCTTGTCAGGGCCATAGTTCTTCTGAATAAGTAGCATGCAAGGGAAAAAAGTTTTGATTGTCATATGGGGGAGAGAGAAAGTGACAAGATCCGTGTTAGCATCAAGATTGCATATTCATGCGGAGCTGTAAAAATGTAGCGTGTGACTCTGCCAGCCCCATGGGATAATGTGATGGATTTATGCATGTGACAGCAGCATCTCTAGCCAGAAACCTTTAAGCTTTACAAGGAGATGTTATAAGGATTCAAAAGACATTTTACCAAATAGCAACATAAAGTATTGTAGAAGGAGAAAAAAAAAAGAAAAGGAAAAAACACCTTACTCTTTTTTATGGAACAGAAATATGCTTTATTCTTCCCATTGTTTAATAATAAAGAATACTTTCAATAGACAATGGATATGTTCAGGGTACTCTCCGCTAAGTAACAGGATTATGTACAATTGCAGATCTCTTACATTCCTTCCGAGCGTACAAACTTGTTGAATGATGCAAAGTTTTTTCCATATTGGGTCAAGGGTTTAGGATCCTAATGCAAAGCTCAAATACATTTTAATACTTGTACTGTGGACCCAAATAAATTGTTGGGAAATCTTATTCACTGGGGACACGGCAATAATAATTGGAGAACAGCATTACAAGTTAAGATATTATCAAATCGCTAATGGAATCATTGTAACATTGGCACTTTCAATCCAACATTGCGCTCTCGAGTAAGAAAAGTTTGCGTTTACAAATTTGCGTGGAGCTGAGAGTATATTCTTTTCACTGGTCCCAGAATGAATTCTCATTTTCTGCTCTGTGACATCTTTGAAAACCAAAATAAACCACTTTAACTCATCATTTGTCAGAAAAACCATATTGCATGTTTGGTATGTTGCTTGAAGGAATCCTACTAACAGTAATAATGAATTATGTTATCTCATAATTAGCTATGCAGTTTTTTTGCAGTTTCTAATTAAGCTTTAAAATGATCATCCAAGACTGTAAAATGCCTGAAACAAACTATCACCATACAGGATCACCGTAAAGAAGGGGCCACCAGGGAGATGTAGAACAGATCGCCATTTTTGTTCTTTTACGGGTGTGCAAATTTTCATCACATTACACTGTCTATCTCTTTTGATCCTCTTTTGAAGAGAATGACAGGTTAATCAGAATTCCCGAAGGATAGCTCAAATCATGTACATTTTATGCTGAGAAAGCTGGCTTTAAGGATGCTGACTCCTCTTTGGCTGCTTCTTCTTACTAGTGCCCCCCCCCCCCCTAATTTATGCACAGGAAGGGGAAGGGTTGATGAAATTGCAACAAAGTGGCATATGGTAGAGATAATTCCTGTTCCTTATGCAGTAAATATGCAAATGCCATTGCTTATTTAGTAGGGGTACCATTAATAACTAAGGCTTGAGATGGGCAGCTGGGCCACGTTAGATACTCTTTTCAGGAAAGATTACCTGCCCAGCCTGCGTGTCCATATTCCTAGCCTACTAAAACACAATACATAAATTGAATTAAAATTTAGTGATGTAAAATTCCACTTATCAACCCAAACCGTAAAATTTATTATCAAGGATGCTTTTTCAAACTGAGCCTGTTATAATTTCCAGAGCTCTTTATCTGTATAAATTTAATTAGCCTTGATATCATCACTATATTATAGAACTAATTAAAGATTTAGATAAGTGCTGAGAGAGCTTATTTAATACCCCATAAAGTTCAATGTGGAAAATTAAAAAGGCCATACTTCAGATGGTTGTGAAGTTTATGAAACCCAATGCCCGTATCAGTGGATAAAAAATGACTTAATTGCACTTAATGGGCTTCTTAATATTTAAAATAACACTTCATTCTCTTTGCTTTTCATCTTGCGGGAGAATAAACTTTTGTACTGTATATAATAAACGAGAGTATGTTATTAAAAAAAAAATTGTTTTACACAAGGTGCTTTAGGTAACAAACACTGCAATGGCATGAGAAGTATGGAAGCATATGTGCAGCTGTCAGCAAAAAATAAACACCTGTACAATGTAAGAGACCAACTTTTTCTTTTCGGGAGGGGGGGGGGGGGGAGATTTTTGGAACTGGTGTAATGATTCATTTCACAGAACATCACATTACCAATTTCTCAATGGCTAGTAGCTTAAGTGATAACGAACATACACATATTTGAATACATTTAACATACATTTCTTGTTCTAGTTGCTTGAGACATTTTGTTGGCATGCCTTAGTGTAGCTGCTTAGGTCAAGTGTGTAACCTTTTACTTTCATTTAGTGACACCTAACACCCCCTTTGTATCAGGTGGTTTGCAGACCTGACCAAGCCTTTTATTTTTTCCTTTTATTAATATAGTGCAACCATATTATGCAAAGCTTTTACAGATAATAATTAATCATTTGCATAATTCTCTGTCCCTTTGCAGCGTACACTTTAAATTCTCTACCACTCAATCTAGTGTTCATTTAGTTAGGGACCAATTAAGTTACCAGTATGTTTTTTTGTCTCTGGGAGGAAACTGGAGACTGGAGGAAACCCATGCAAAAACTGGGACCACACTGAAAAGTTAGAATCAAACTCATGGCCCCAGTGCTGTGATGCAGCAATGTTAACCATTGTGCCAAAGCTATAGGTTTAATACTGGTAAAGAATTTAGGACCCACATTGATGTATATGTCAGGGAATCACCTTTGCACCAAGTATTTTACTGACACATTGAAAAAAAATATTCTACCTGCAGTATTTATAAAATTCTAACTTCCACTACCAAATTTGTTGCATCCCGCACTTTTTCTACAGAGAATGGTTAATCTTCAAATGTAGTGATTATTTGACAACTAATTATTCTGTCAACTGGTGATTTATCTACAAATTGTCAAGTGACACTTTAGATTTTGGGCGACTGACGCCTCGTGTTTGACCCACCAGGTGAATGTGTAACTATGGCCACCCATATTTAATTCAGTCCTGCTGCAGCGTTGGAAAATGATGTCTGAGGAGCCAACATAAACGCTTGGGTCATTCTGTAGAGCAGAGATTGAATCTCTCAGAGAAATTAGGATTTCATTGTGAATTCTCTGGGTCTTTCTTAAAAGCCCTCCTCCCACTGTGCTAGGTGAGAGGTGAGAATTAGCATTTAAATAGAGAGGTATTAATAGCACATGTGAGCTCCTACAGCTCCTGAGATGATTTTGCTACCTTTTCTATGTCAGATGCATCTATTGTTTCTTTTCTATTACTCCCACCAAGTCTCTGATCTCATTTTCTTACCTATTTATTTTTTACTAGCATGCTCTTTTAACAAAATAGTTTATTTTCATATAGAGTATAGCCTCTCTATAAAGTTGTCAAACATTGCAACATTTAAAATTATATATTGACATTTTGTTTCAATAATAATTTTATTCATGATAGATTAGTAAGATGAGAGCCGTAGAAAAGTAAAAAAAAAAAAAAGAAACGTATTTTGCATAAGTTTTCAAATCCCCACATTGTCTTAGAACCTTTCACTTCATTAGCGACTTTATATAAGTACTTTGCGCACTGTTGTTTGTCGTTACAGATGCTTCTTGCAGGTTAAGGGCAGATATTTTTGTTTATAAATATATATATATAGGAACACTATCTTCATTACTAGATACAAATGTATGCATATGTTTGATTATTATTTTTTATTATTATTATCTTTTATTTATAAGGCGCCGCAAAGGGTCCACTGCGCCGTACATAACATATATGGAAAGCAATGATCTATAACACACGATGTGATACATGAAGAACAAAACACAAAGACCAGACATACTGAATGAATAAAAAATACATGTAGCATGGTAATGGAGAACAAATTATTTGTGGGACAGTGAATGAGAGTAATGGTAGTAATTAGCGAGACATAGGCCTAAGCTTAAGAAAACAGGGCTAGGGAAGCAGACCAAGAGATACAGAGGGTGATGGAATATTAAAAGGAAAAAACAAGTAAAGCGGGCCCTGCTTGTGAGAGCTTACATCCTAAAGGAAAGGGGGAGACACAAATAGGGTGGTACCGACAGGGGTAAAAGCTGGGACAAGGGAGTTAGGAGGAAGGCTGAGAGGCTTGAATAAAGAAATGAGTCTTAAGGGCAGGCTTGAAGCCTTTGAGAGTAGAGGCTAACTTGATGGAGTGTGGGAGATCGTTCCACAGCTGGGGAGGTGGAAGTAGGAATAGGTGATTAGTGAAGTAGTGAAGCTGAGATCATTAGCAGAGCGGAGGAGGCGGCGAGGAGTGTAGGTAGTGATGAAGTTGGAGATCTAGGAGGAGGATTGATTGAGAGCTGTGAGGGTGAGGAGTTTAAATGTAATTCTGTAAGCCATGGGGACCCAATGTAGGGATTTCTAGAGGGGGACAACAGATATAGAGCGGCTGGAGAGAAAACTGAGGTGGACAGCACTGAGGACAGCCTTAAGAGGTGCAAGGTGAGAGTCAGGTAGGCAAGAGAGAAGGAGATTACAGTAGTTAAGGCTAGAGAAAAAGGAGCGTATCTTGGCTATGTACAGGGTGTTCGGAAAGTCACTGTGCACTTATGTATATTTATTAATACACGTTTCAATATACAATGTATAATACATGATGTAAACACGAATGATAATTATAAGCAATGTTGAAAATGACCACCGTTAGCATCAAGACATGCTTGGATCCTTTTTATTTTGTTTTTAAAAACCTTTATCAGTTGCTCGCTATTTTGTATGGGAAGAGCCGTAACTTCTTTCTCATGGCCTTGTGAGCAGTTCCAAGACCGATATCATGCTTCTGAGCTAACTTTCATAATGATTTTGGTGGACTCTGCAGCATACTGTCAGAAATATCCAACAGTTTCTCCTCCGATATCTTTGCTGGCCTTCCACAGCGTTTGCCATCAACCACAGATGCTGTTTCGTGAAACTTATCGATAATATTACAAACTGCATTTCGATGTGGAGCAGGTGTGTCTGGGAATTTTTCAGCAAATTGCTGTTGCACCACATCTGTGTATCTATCCTCTTTTCGGAATATGTGTTAGCTTAGCCATACTTCGGTTGTTTAAAACCATATTGGGATCAACATCTGAAACAAAATATGGGGTCTTATCATAAAGCAGTTAAAACAGTGGAGAAGTTGCCCATGGTAACTTATCAGCTGCTCTGTATAATTTTATAATATGCAAATTAGAAATGTTACCTCCACTGCTTCAATTATCCACTGTTTTCACTGCTTTATGAGTGCACAGTGACTTTCTGAACACTGTGTGTGTATGTATGTGTGCGTGTGTGTGTGTGTGTGTGTGTATATGTATATATATATATCATAAATATGAAATGTTGTCATTTCTTTCTACACTAGGTATATAGACAATCTCTTCATAATATGGACCGGCAGCAACAACACATTTGAAGACCTCTTTAAAGCTATCAATATCTCTGACTCCACCATCACATTTACCTATGAATATGACTTGCAGGATATTCACTATTTAGATATTACAATAAAAAAAACAAGGACACAAGTTAGCTATCACTATATACCACTAATGGCTCCATATGGGCTTGATGAAAATCTCCCTCTAAATTATTTCCTGTAGATCTGGATGCATGCTCCCTATGAAACTTCCCAGGCTTTTTTATTCGAGCCTTGGTGGTCTCCTATGGGCATGCATTCTTGAACATTCATTAGAACATACAATGTATTGTTAGTGGTCTATAGCTGCTTTATTTAGATATGCTCATTCAAATAATAGATTATGTACTTATGTAGTATCATTATATACAGAAATCCAGGTTGCAACTGCTTTTTGTAGTATTAATGGTTAATATATGTATTAATAACAGTAAGAGTTATCTTAATTCACTAAATATAGCTTACATATATATGCAGATATTGATAAGTCACACTGACATATTCTATAATGAGTGTGGGTTTGCCATTTGTATAGCAACATATATGCATTTTCCTTTTCTTTTTAAATGTCTTTGTTTGGTGCAGTTTTAAATTGTTATGACACTTTAGGTGGTTATCCAGTGATCAGTTGGTGAACAGATGCTGGTTTAATACTTTTGCATTAGAATATTTCTGTTTTTTTGCATGTTTACAGTTTGGGTCGCCACGGTGACATTAAATAGCCATGCCCCTTACCTTATGATGATGTTGCTCTGCATTGCTTATTCATTGGCAGTTTTGATCTAGTGGGAGTGGTATTCCCCTGCAATACATGCTGGGGTGGCAGTGCTAACATAGGCAGCGTATTTCATATTGCAGCATGTGTAAGGTATGTTAATTATGCTGTGAACTATATATATTGAGTATGTTTGCCAGACCCTCACATGATGTCCCTGAGAAAGGTACTATACTGAATCATTGGAGTGGATTAAATACACCATTTTGCCCTTTTGATACTAACTACAATTTGTCTTAAATCCTTGAGTGCCGCCTCACCTTGAGTATGAGGTTTGAAGGAGAGGGGTGAGTCGAGGATGACCCCAAGGCATCGGACTTGTGGAACAGAAAGGAGGGGAGAAGGAGGGGAGTGTTATTAACAGAAATAGAGAGGGGGAGATGGAAGAGCCCAGGAAGGTGTGAAGACGATAAGTTTGGTCTGAAATATTAAGGTTAAGAGAACAATGAGACATACAAGATGAAATGGCTGAGAGACAGCAGGAGACAAAAGACATAAGGTAAGGGGAGAGGTCATGGAATGAAAGATACATTTGGGTATCTGCAGCATACAGTTGGTACTGGAGGATAAAGAATGAGATGAGGACAACAAGGGAGGTGGTGTAGAGGGAGAAGAACAGGGGGCCAAGAATGCTACCTTGGGGAACTCTGACAGGTATGGGATTTGAAGGTGGCAATAAGGCGACGGGAGTTGGAGGATTGGGAGCAAAGGAGAGCCTTGAAGTAGGGTTGTTAGATAAAGCCGAACTGTAAGAGACAAGTATGAACTTTAAGTGGAGGAAGTCAGCATGAGTGCATGACTTTCTCCAGAGCCGTTCTGCAATGCAAGAGCATTTTTGAAGATAACGGGTAAGTTTGGAGTGTCACAGTTGAGGCAGGGACTGACGAAGTTTGATTTTGACAGCCGGGGCGACAGAGTCAAGTTTAGTGGTAAGAATGTGATTATAAAAGAAAGAGTGGTGATGGGGGAGAGGAGTCAGGCCAGGGTGAAAGAGAACATGGTAGGATTAGTGGTGTAATAATCTATATAGCTAAGAAGCCCGAAATATTTACTATTTGCACTTTCTGGGTATGAGTAAATAGGCCCTAATTAATTTATATTAGGAGTAATTGGTCCCTAATTCATATCTAGCCTACAAATTCATACCCTGTATCCAATACTTACTACTTTATATACCTACAGCTGTTGTTCAGTCCTGGAAAGACAGCACAAACTCTATTACTATATTATGTACTTGGACAATAGAATACCTAGCAAATGAGGTATAAAAAAATATAAATTTTGGATATACTTTGCTTAAAAATGTACAGTCCAGCATGCATTATATTTGGATTGCATTACATTTGCAATTACTCTATATGTCCCTGTAGAGTGATTGCAGCTAGTACCCCGGCTACAGCATACACAGCGCACTCAATTAGACAGCTGAAGCTCTTCCCATGTCTTTAGGATAGTGTCCTTATGGGATCTGTTACAGGTCAAAAAGCTTTTAAAATACTTCGAATTTGAGCTGCTGTATCACTGGAACCTCTGTATGAATAAACCAATCCACATACTACATTTATGCAAAGTAAGACTGAAAAGCTTGTTTGTTAATAAATTGTATTTCTAAGGTTTATCTTCTATGCTCTTATGTTTATGCTAACTATTGGGTTCTCTTTTAGAGCAGGTCCAGAGCCTGTTTTTTTGAATGCTGCAGCCTAGAGAATTATATTAGTAAGGGTCATTTCTGGCGCCTGATTTGGTTTATTTAGACTGAAAAGCTGTCCGTCACTATTCAGGCTCACTAATACACAGTCTTTGATATATATTCATGTCAAATGCTGGCTTTTATTGCTGTTGAAAAACTAGTACATTCCCCTTTTGTTTTGCTTTGGTTTAACTGAAATGTTGAGTTCCTCACTTGGTATTGGGCTGTACAGTTCATTTGTCAAAATCCAGTTTTCAGCCAAAGACACTGTATGTGTGATAGTAAAGTAATAGTTAATTCAATCCATCTTTAAAAATGACATATTATGCAGGATTAAAGGGAAATAGCTGTGGTGTGAGCGAGAGACTTGTAGAGAAACATGAGATGGCAGGGAATGGCTACAACAGGAATCCTTACAAGTATTTTTATGTCATGACTTTCATATGTATTAGGTAATATTTCACAATTATTTGTATTGTACTATTGACTTTTTTTTTTCCTGTAAAATGATAAGCAAAATAGGAGTTGTTCCTGAAAGGTAGACCTAAGCATTTCCTGACAACATACTCTTTGTCTTTCCATACTGCAGGCAGTACTATGAAATGATGTACAACACTGCTGATGAGCTGTTAAATCTAGTGGTGGACCAAGGAGTGAAATATACAGAGCTGGAGTACATCAATGCTCTCAGCCTTCTTCACCGCAGCCAGACCGGTGTGGGTGACCAAACCACTCAGAATATGAGGCTGCAGCGACTTAAGGAGATCATCTGTGAGCAGGCTGCCATCAAGCAGGCCACCAAGGACAAGAAGATAACCACTGTGTGAGAGAAGATGGGAGTGATTCCTAACAAGCCAGTAGTGGGAACGTATTGCTGGCTGTGCGACCTGCCATGTACTGGGATACTTAGAATTAGAAACATTAAATATAAGTGGTGGTTATTAGGGATATAGAGTTGAGCACAGGTTACAGTGCATACGGAATAAAAATGTACTTGTTATATCCTCTCAATATATGTATGTTCTGTATTTTACTCCGACTTTGATTGTTTTTTTAACTCTTGAATGAAAATATACTGTTTCCATGAATGTTAATTAACAATATAGCCAATATAAGGCCCCTGCTTCTTGCAGATTTGTAGTCTGTATGTTTCACTAACTGGTTTATTGTATACAAAATAAAGCTGTCTTTATACAGAGCAAGGTTAAGATTAAATGGGGCAATAGGTAGACTTTTGGGTCACCTTGATTGTCTCAGAACCTGGGCACATTATTATTTCTGAAGCACTGGGCCCTCAGATTATTCCATGAAGTGCCCCATTGCCAGCTACTTGGCACAGACAGCCAATTGCAACGATTCCATTTCCAGCCATGTTGCACAAATTCCATTGTTGTGCAGACACCCCATTGTCGGACACACTTTCACCAAACAGCCATTGCCAGGCACTTTAGAGAGATAACTCTTTGCTTTGTATAGACATATCCCTTTTTTCACAGATCCCCTTTGGCAGCCATTTTGCTACCCATGATCCCATTGTACAAATCTCTATTGTAGAACCGTCTATTACACCAATAGCACATGTCATGAAATCACTTAGCTGCTCTGAAGAGTCCCAGTGGTGTAGTGAGTTGGTCTCTGTGAACTTCTACACAATGTATGTGCTGTCTGTGGGTTCCAGGTGGAAGAGCAGTGCTGTAAGCACCAAATGCAGAGAGACACACTTAATAATAACACATTTATCCAGACAGTTATATGATTTGAAAAATGAGCATACAATGACTATATATATATATATCATTGAGACTAATGTGCCAGATTGTCCTTAATGTAATCAGTACTTTGCCCTTTAGGATACAGCAGACTTGACATGATGGGTACAGAATACGTTTGCTATAGGACCCAGAAATGTATTTGACTATACTTTTTGAATTTTGCTTGTTTTAAACTATTATTTTGCACTGGATTTCAAGAAATATTATTATTGTTATAGTCCACTTCTAATGAGAGGCTAGCACAATATCACTGTGTTTTTGCATTGTATTTCACAAAGAGTTGTAAAGAAAATACTAATTTCATTGTTTTCTGAAAGCCCATCAGCAGTTTTCTGTTTCTATTTTCCTGTCCAGTAGTCTGTGTTATAAGCTATCCACTAATATGCTGCTTGCTAACAGTAGTCCTGGTTTAATGATCCTACAAGAGACTACTGGAGATAAACTTTTTTTGTTTTCCTGCACAGTATAAAATTAAATGATCACAATGTTGTGTTAAATGATTCAAGTACATAATCAGTGAGTCAGGATAAGAGATGTTATTAAAATCAAAGTGTCAGTAGGCTAAAAGCCTGTGGTTTCTCTAAATGACCTATAAATATATGTTTTTTAAACCATCATAAGACACGTCTATAATAAAACAGTGAAAAAGTAAAATGTGAGAAAAACTGCACTGTATTTTAGTTGAATATAAACTATTTGTATGTTTGATTGTCTGTTATAACATAGGTCTGGTTTATATTATACCTAGTATATCGGCGATGGTGGTATTATTCCCATTGGGGTAAATTACACACTAGCTACCCACCATTGAAATGTATACTTTATTTTATTTAAGTTTTTCATCCCAAAATTTGGTTCCTAATTATCAAACCAGGATTGTTGCAACATCAACATGAATCTATAGGTTTACAACAATGGCAGAGACTTCCATTTATTTTTGTGCAACGTAAAATACCCTATTATTTTACAGTAATGTAAGTTGACTTACCCATTGTTTCAACTGTTATTTTTACGTTGTTTTTGAAGTAAACTGCAAGTAATAATTCGGTAAGAGAATCAATGACAGTAAGATGTGAAAACTACGTTTCCCAGAAAGTGCATTGGATTATTTTTGCAGTACAGATCGTTCACACAAAGGTATACTGCAGCTTAGTGTACGTCTAAGTAATGTGACTGCATTAGCTTTGTGACTCTTTTCCCAGGTAGTGCTTATCCTTTTCTACAGCATGCCAGAGGGCCCAATAAAAACTGCTTTGTCTCTTTGCTGTCATTTTCCTCATAATGTTTGCTAGAAATAAGTAGCTAAAAAGTTAAACTGCTGCTTTCATACCATTCCCTTGGATGCACTCAAAGGTGATAGACACCCTTGCCCCAGTGGAACTGCATTTACCTCCTCCATCCAAAATATCTCAGCTGAGAGAGCAGCTTCACATTTGTGACAAGCACTCAGCCTCTATATAGAAAGAGGTCTCTAAACGATCGGATCTTATTTACTTCAGTAAATTGCAGAAGTATCTAACGTGCTGCTAGTTCCTCAGCAACAGTGTGAAAGCTAATGTCATTGTGAAAGTAAGAAAAGAAACAAGTAGCTACAGGACTATTTTAACTAAAGTAAGCAGCATGGCAGAAATTAACGATATTTGAGAGAAGGCTGTGTTCAAAGGGGTAACGTTGTTTCTGTGTACACCGTACTTCCATGTACCTAACAAGGCTAATGTTAATAAACAACTGTTCCTAAGCAACATAAAAATGTGATTTTATATTTTTATTTGTGAATGTTTCAAGTTGCCAGATCATGTTTGGTTAGCCAGTATTATCATCTGCATTGAAACTGACACATCGCATAATTGTGAGACTAGTTTGGTAAAAAACACCTCTAGCAATTGAGGGCCTTTGGACCAAATGCATACTGCCTGCTTTTCATACTTTTATTCTTTGTTATTTTACAACCAAGGCAGAACTACATTAGAGCAGCTGCCTCATTCCCAGCCCATCCCCAAGTTCCCCCAGACACAGAATTGTACTGTGCTTGGCCTACGTTAGAATGACCCTTACCTCTCCAAACTAAAGTGACAGAAATCTGCGTATGCATATGGTCACCTTTCTGAATTTGTGCAGACCGATTTCACAACCGATACGCTGCACAAACAGGAGCAGCACTGGATCAGGCTCATTGTGTTTACAGTGTACTCCCATTGAGATTTAATGTAATCAAAAGCACTTATATGGAACAATGCAAATTAAACACACATATAAAGTAGATTAGTACAGTACAGTCTTCTTTGGTACTCTGATCTTTATATGCTGTTTACATAATGCTTAACTTGATTAGAAGGACATCTTAGATGTAGAATTTTAATGCCAGTGTATATGTAATCTTACTGAGATTTGAATGCAGGATATAGTACTGTAGTGTTGCTATATTGCAGAAAATAGAGTGTAGAAGACTGAGGAATATTTAAAAATAACCTGTTTTAGTTTTATGAAATTAACAATATTTTTCTGCTTTTACTAGTGCACCTAGGTTTGTTGCTGACTGTGCGGAATGTAAATAAGTATTGAAATACTGCAAGTCACTGAATGACCTGCCACAGCAAGATAGCTGCGCTTGGATGGAAGTAGCTGTTGCCTTGCATATGTAACTGTGCCTTTTGAACATCATCTAAATGCTGGAGGACTGACCAGCAGCGATCTAGTGGGGAAGGAATTAAAGAAAGAATAGAACGGGAAGTTTTCCTCCTGTTATTGTCTCCATTCAGCTCAGTAACAGAGAGTTAGTGATGCAAAACAGTGTCACAAACTTCAAAACCTGGAGGTAGTCTCAAAAAAACGAGCTGTATTTTTCATAACTGGACCGGTGGCAATTGTAATTATAGTACAAATTAGCAGGGAAGCTCTTCCTTGCAGTATGTTTGCACAGATTCCATTGATTAGATGATCAAAGTACTATGTTTATTTCTTACAAAGGATATAACTGTAGGTATTGTAGGCCATGATACAAATAAAGGCTCTGGGAGCACTTGAAAATGTGCCAATCATGTCCTTTCTGGCAGCACAGTGACTTACTTGCTTCACCTACTCCAGATAAAATAAATGTATATGTACAGTAGTTCAGACAACTGATTGTAACAATTGTAATTAGTGTGCTGTAGATATTGTTTTGGGATGTACAATGTCTCAGTGAATAGGTTTAACTAACATAATGGAGTGGGGTACTTTTTTTATGAGGCCCATTATTTTTTCAGTTATAATACAGTGAACAATGAAATCCTCCACATACCATAGTAGTGGTAAAGCCCTGAGGATTTGGTAGGTCTACCAAAAAAAACATATTTGCAGATTTACTATGATACAATATCTGCTTTAAAGACCAATGATTTTAATCATCAGGGACGACTGCCTTGTTATTTTGAAAGTATAAACTCTGCAATATACTATGCTTATACCTGGACCAGTTTACCATAGTCAGAATTCTAAGCACAAATAAGCACATTTTAAAGAATGGCAATGATTGTCCCAGAGGAAGCAGGAGCCGGTAGTGTCTAGCACCTCTCTGTGCATGCAGTATGACTGAAATAGCCAATTAGTAGGATATAAGCATACATATATGTGAGTCTTTGCAACAACAAGCATTAATCACTGTCAGGGAGTTTGTGCACCTAAATTCTAATTAATACCAGCATGTCTTTATATTGATCCTAAACAGGAAAAACGTTTAATTAGCTGCCCTGAAACATAAATCATGACACAGCAATAAATACATAAATTATTTTTGGATTGATTTATGATAATCAAAGTACATGATTCAGATTGCTGTAGCAACATACCAGTGTATCATCATTGGGAGTGATGCAAATCTATAAATATAACTGGGATGAAACCTGCAGATACAAAAGGTAACACATAATTGTGGTTCTCTACCTGAAATGTATGTTCCCCTTCCCCACCTGCTTTGTGTTTCCATACATTTTTATGGAAGTATCAATGATTTGTTGGGGGAGAAGGAGCACACACAGGGGATAGTGAGCACTGGAATGACCAGATGACACCATTCAGCTTACAATGGGGGTAACATGGTTACAGAACATATGTATAACCTTCATAAGAAAACAAGCAGCAGACTAGATGTTCTAACCCAGGAGTAATCTTGCTCATACAGTAAGCAATGTACAGGCTTTATAGAACATAGATGGAGCACATTGTTTCTCTTTTTTTTTTTAAAGAGAATTTTAATGTAATTAATGTGCATAATTAGCGCTTACCTTTTGTTTTTACAGCAACTAAACCGCTGTGTTCTTCATGACAGAAACATGGCTTAATGTTGAAAACAAAAGCACTTTGATTATGCAGATTGCTTCCTCTGGTGCTCTGTGGAGCAGTCAGATGGTGCTGATAATTTTATCAAGTGTTGTATCATCCATCTATCCTCAGCTAACAAAGAGCTCTCTATTAATCACTGTTCCTCAATATGGATATACATATTGCATTCAATTACAGACATCATACAGGAATATAAAGCTATCCAAAACACATGCAGATTTGGTTTACCAACTTGGAGAAGTTTCAGCACATTGTCTGACAGGTGCCCCGTGTATGGCCCCTTCCTCAAAGATAAAACTCAGATGTAGTCTGAAGGATTGGGAGTTTGCACAGTGGTTAGATGCAAAGTTCAGTCTTATGATGTACCTGCGCCATCAGGTCTGTGCAATTTTGCTAACCACATATGTGGTGTTTTTTTTAACAGATTATTGTGGCAAGCTGTAAGCAGAATGTTGGTATTACCATTTTCCTTGGTTTGTTTCTTCAAATTGCTAATAATAATTTGTATTTTTGTACAGTGTCATGGACTACCTTGGCAATCACAGTCACATGATTTAGTGAGCAGAGATCAGAGATGCTTTGGATCACCCCTTTGAGCGCTATCTGCTCTGTGTACTGTAAAATCCTGCCCCCTCTACCTTCACCTGACATCCTCAGAACTGTTTGTGCAATTGGAAGCCGGATGTTTGCAGCCTCCAGAGAGGTTTTGAAAAGTAAATAATGATTTGTAGAAATACAGCTAAGAAAAATGACAGATGCATGCTTAAAAGGTACTTAACTTATGTTTACTTAATTTCTTTAAATAAAGTTATGTGAAATTTCTACTTTAAGGTTAGGGAAGATGCATATTTCATAAATAAAATAGAGAAAAAATGCATCATTCTATCATGGAAAGTTTGAAACAACTAGTGCAAATACTAAACGATCCCAAAATCTATTCAACTACTATGCCACAGTCCTACTCTGTACAACATGGGTGTGTGTAGCCCTTTAAGAGATCTGAACTTGTGGTCATATGACTGCTCACCAGAAGCCCGTATCAGCTCAGCGGTTCTATGCATCTTTTGGCTTATTTCTGGGAATTTTGACTAGGACCATTCCTGACCTCTCATCTGCCTGTTGTTTGGTACAGCTTCTGTTCCTGTTTGTCATTAACCAGGCTTATTTTGACACTCCTTTCTTTTATTCCATTTGGCACTCTGCAGTCCATCCATGTTCCAGTCCCGGCTACATTGACCAGCCCCTTCTTGCTTTCTGATACCAGCTTGTCACGCTGGGAGGCAGCGCAGAGGGCCACGAGTTGCGAACCAACCTTTTGCAGGGGTCCCTTCTGAAAACCAGAGGTTGTATAGACTGTACCTCTGTTACTGGCAGTGCTAATCCAGGTTGGAATCGTGACAGGCGTTACTTGTACCACCTCTGTCCTTGGTGAATAGGCGCCCCCATGCTTTATGAAGCTTCGCCAACAGCCCTGAGCAGAAGCTCTTTCTAATGATAGCCGGCAATAGCTATTAATGGAAGGGGCTTTGATAAATAGGAAATTGGCATAAATCTAGGGCTTTTATTTTAATCATAAATGGATCCCTAAGAACCTACCCCAACTTACCCTGTTAGTGTGAATGCTTCAAAGGGATGAATAGTAGAAATATAAATATTGTGATTTAGTTATTTTAATTAGAGATGCTCAAGCTCGGTTCCCCGAGGAACCGAACATACCCGAACTTAGCAGATTTGAGTACCGAGCCGAGCCGGCTCGGTACTGTCACGCGCCCTCGGAATTGAAAACGAGGCAAAATGTCATCGTCGTCGGATCTCGCGAGTTTTGGATTCCTTTTAAAGATCCAAAATAACGGTGGGAGGGAGGTCGGACCCCCCTATTTCTTTTCTGCCACTGCTGTATGTCAATGTGTCCTAGATGTGCTAGGAACTGGCGTGTGTTTGTGTCATTGCTTTGTCACTTAGCATCCAGCCAGGTCGCTGCAGCATTTGTCCGAAAGTGTATGAAAATAATATTGTGATCTGTGAGGTGGTCAAAATTGACTGCAAATGACTTGAAATTAGTGTAATTGATGTTAATAATAATGTAGGAACAAAAAAAGTGCAAAATTATGTGATTTTAGCATATTTTAGGATTTTTTTCTAAAAAAAAAAAAAACACGAGGGGGCGGTTTTGCCAAAACCAAAACACGAAGCTAATCCAGATCCAAAACCAAAACCAGTTCACAGGGGTGAGTGAGCATCTCTAATTTTAAGTGGTACTAAAGAGGAGTGTATTAACAAAACATAGGACCCATTGGAGCCCTATTAGTACATAATATAAGAAACATTTGGTGTCTTTTCCAAATTTGCACCAGTTTTTGTAACACCCCCTTCACCCCATTAACACAATAGAGAATAGTATCTTGGACGGCTGGAGCAGTAGTACCTGCTATCTTTTGGGACCTATTTGTACTAACCACTGGGAGGATCGTGGACCCGGGTAATCTACTTTGCTCCCTTGTTATGTGCATTAGGCTAAAGATAATTCTTGGTACGCATATATGAGGACACTAGCTCCTGCTTTTATTTGTTTTATAGACACTTTTGGTGTTATTCGTTTATTAAATGGTATTATGCTATGCCTGTTTCATCTCTTCATTCATGTGTGATGATCGTTGGAGATTTCTGGAAGCAAGTGACATGCATTCATGATTTGATGCTCCTTATTTAGGAGGAATCTTGTAAGCAGACTCCCTGAGGGGACCCCTTGATGTGGTTCATCATTTTTAGAAGGTCATTAAGATAGTATTCACCTGGAAGAGGGTCCATCCCTGTGTGACACTAGAGAATTCACCTGTTTATGTCGGTGTTATTGTTACAATACTACTCCATGTATGTACCTTTACAGTTGTGTTTCAGTATTCCTCCTGGAGAAATGTTTCCACTATGAGGGATCATGTTTGTTCTTGACTCACCTAGCGCCATAAGGTATACCAATTTTTATTGTGTGCAAATATTAATCCAGTGTCTACACATATGACCTGAGTGTGGTGGAAAACATTTTAGGGTATGTGGTCAGTATGGCAGCCATCATAGATGAAGACACTGGATTAATATTTTCTTACTCATTTCCGTTTTAAAAGGGTGTTTCCAAACTTATGGACCACCCTGTAGTTTGACTACATAATATAACAGCCAGAGTAATGAATAAAGTTCAGCTATACCAGTGTTTCCCAAACCCAGTTCTCAGAACCCCTAACAGTGCAGTTTTCAAGGTCAAAAGTGAAAGAATTATACAACCTGTGGATCTTTTACATGAGTAGGTCAGTAATGATTACACCTGTGCTCCAGCATGGATATCTGGAAAACCTGCACTGCTAGGGCTTCTGGAGGACTGGATTTGGGAAAGCATGAGCTAGAGGGGTCAATCCGCATTCATCATAATCATCATTATGTGTTGCACCAGCACCCACAAGAGATATGATATGAACACGGCAGTACTTGGGTTGTTTGCACCTTTCGTCACATTCCACCTCTCCAGTTGTAAAGAATCATAAGTGTAAGATACAACACAATCTGCACACGGACATATGGGTACATTTATTTGGTTTGCAACATGAAAATGTATTATTTTTTTTAAAATCAAATATTTTTTATTGAATTTTTTTCCAAACAAAACATAAAAATAACAGAAATAGTTACATTGTACATCGTAGCTTACATTTAATGAGTGTAATAAGTAGATTAATTCTAGATATTAAACCTTGTACTAATATTAAAGTAGATTTGTAATGTGATGTGTTAAGAGGTATATGAATATCTATCCTGGGTATCTTTAGCCCTGGAGGGGAGATGTCGAAGTACATGAATGACAAAGAGTCAAGTGTCTCAGTATAGCTTAGTCTTCTAAAACATGTATATGAGTATGGATGATTTAGTAATGTGGAGAGGGGGATGATGAGGGGGGAGGGTGGTGGGAGTTAAAGTTTATATTTTAGGCAAATAAAACAAACGTATTCTAATTCTACATGAGACCCAAATTGCAAATTATATGTTAGGCAAATGGACAGTCTCTCTCCTCGCTCTCTCTAAAATTTTAAATAAATCTGCTTCATCCCATCCTTCCATAAGGCCACTATCATTCCACTCTTTACTTGGGTGTAATTAAGTAATTCTCCTACAGGTGTCCATATATCAGTAATCATCATCATCAACGACATCTATTTATATAGCGCCAGCAGATTCCATAGTGCTTTCCAATTGGGAACAAAAAGTAATAAAACAATACTGGGTAATACATACATACAAAGAGGTAAGAGTAATAAAAGGAAAAGTATATTGCATTCAATGGCTATAATCAAACCATGGTTACAGTGGTTTATAAAGTAATTTGCATGCACTTTATAAGGTGTCATTCATAAGTAGCCAATTAAGTTTTACATTATATTAGGTAAGTTGGTATATACTAAAATACTAACTGAAGACAGTAGATGGCGGTCATGTTACATGTAGTGTATTTTATAAAGGTATTTGGTGCAATAACATAGGAACACCTTCTTAAGAAGGAAAACACATGAAGATGTTCCTTTGTCCTTGAAGCTCTCACAGATTCCAGCATTCAAGTCTGTTGGATACTGAGAGGAACTGACTTCACAGATACAGAGGAAGTACAATAATAAATTACATATCTTTGTGAGAATGTGTAACTATTGTAATATGTCTGTATCAATCAAAAATGATATCCACGTTCATACTTTGGATTAGCAATGTAGTCAAAATGTAATAATTAAATTCTTAAGGTCTGCTATTTAGTAAACTTTATTTATATAGTGCTGACATATTATGCAGTGGTTTACAGAAAATATTTAATCATTTACATCCGCCTCTGCCGCATTAGAGCTTATAATCTATATTCCCTACCGTCCAGCCACACTAGGATTACATTTCACAGAAGTAAATTAACCTACTAGTGGTTATGACTGTGAGACCCTACACAGATTGTGCCCTGTTCAGAATCAAACCCATGGCCCCAGCACTGTGAGGAGCCAATGTGGTACTGTGTCCTCTTACTAAATAGCAGTATATACCACTATCACTGAGCATTTCTGAATGCATATCACAGCCAAATCAGTTTAATAAAGATATTTAAATGTAACAATATGATAATGGGTGAATTTAAACTCTGGATACAGTGTGATGATCAGCAATGGTAAATCTTGTTGATACCATAGAAAGAACATGACAATGTCATGTTCCAGCTGTAATAGCTGGACCAAAAAGAGATAGAATTAAGTATAACATGAAGGGAAGTAGTTCTGTGACACCAAAACTTGTAGCGTGTAAGACTTAATACCTCCAAAGAGTGTTTGCAGCATGTTGCCGCTATGTATATTAAGATAAACAAGTTGGATGTATGAACATCATGTAGAGGAGCAATTCATACCTTAATCTTCCTTTGATTATCACTACCCGCATCATGCCATTATCCCAGTCACATCCCTGTGCTCACCCATGGGTAGACGGGTCACTGTTTCACACCAGTTCAGCACACTCCTCTCCCCTTTTTACACATAAATAAGTAAATGTAACTTACAATGTGCTGCTATGAGCTTTTTTTTTATTGGCTACAGGTTGTTCTACCAATGCCAACTTTGAAACTGGGGACCTAGCAGATAAGCAAGAGATGAATATTGATACAAAAAAAAGTGCTCTGACCCTAGTCAAAGCCACATAAAACAGGTTAAAACAAAATATTTATTCAAGATTCACGAAACAACATGCCATGCTGTATATTCTTCACACTTTTACCAGTGCTACACCATATTATAGGAAATTTCAAATTGGGCTTTTTTTACAATCATCATTTTATACCACTACTAAACAGTTCCCCGTAATAATATCCATCGATGAAACCAATAGACCTGAAAACAGAGAAGCAAAAAGTGACTCACAGAAATCCTGCTGTGCAGTCCATTATTAATTTCAACACATAACACTATGCTGAGCATTAGAGGTTTAATATGAGATTGATTAGTATATAAATAATGGATGTGTTTCAGCAATCACATTTGCAAGTCAATGACCACCTGTTGGTTAACAACCCACTGAGTCACTGTACTGCTAGTGCACAGAAAGCATCAAAAAGAAAGTATACCTGTATAAATTAAAATGTATATGGACATATAGTATTTATATAAACACACTTACAGAAATGGATATTGCCAACAATGTATCAATCCAAACAGATACAAATTAATACAAAAAATTAAATTATAAAGCCTTGTGAAGGATTTATTTTCATAATTTTCCACTCTATATAGTCTACTCTACATCATCTGCCTTTGCTAATCTTTGTCAAATTGTGTTGTGTTGTGCTGTAGATGTTGAAAGAAAATAAGTATTTAAGCTATGATGTAACCTTTTTTCCCTACCTGCTGTTATTTTGTTGGGCTTTTATTTTTTAAGCATTAATTTTATTTGTAACTGACCTGCTGCGGGCTGGAAGTGCTGCCTCCACCCCAGGATGTGCTACCTAGAGCTTGGAATTGTGCAACACTTGACAGACTTTAAAGAATGTCACCAATGAAAAAGGTGAAATATAGCAAAATTAAATGAAGGAACTGCTTGAAGGATAGGCTTAGGCCAGTGGTTGAGATGAGAGGACATGCAAGTGTTATAAAGGAATTATTATTACCAATCATGCAGAAGTTCTGCAACACGCAGACAAGGACAAAAACAATTCTAAACAATAGGTGAACAAGTTAAAAAAGGGTTGGTTTGTTCCTAATGGCATCCTAACAGATAAGAAGACAGATGCACTCAAACTGGATCACAGGCACTCAGAGGAGGTCAGCTCAGAACCAATAACTCTTTATTAGTGATAGTAAATAAAAATGGACTGGAGGGTCTGCTGTTAGTTATACTGCAAATAAAAGGTTTTAGTGATTTTCAGAAGCAAGTAAAGCAGCCCATATGACAGGTTATTCATTCTACCCAATCACAATGGGTTTAGCTTGTGTTGGGCTCTTCTTTCTGGGAAGGGGTTGAGTTTGTTTGTAATTCACAATCACTTCTTTTCAATTTCAGTGCTGGGAACAATGAATGCTACAGTGAAACATGTTTATTTAGTCCCTTGTATCCAGCACTTCTTGCAATGCTCAAGGCCAGTGCTGATTTATTTGGAGCATGGGTGAAATTAAAAATAATCTGTAATAGCAGAACTTTTCTGCCATTGTGATCTATTGATCAGTATTTTAATAACCGCTTGGGCTGCATTTCGGAGAACTGTGTTATGGATGGGAACAGCGTCATTTTAGATAAGTCATACACATTGTAAAAAATTGCAAAAGTCTTGCACCAAAAATATGGGAATAACTTGCTAAGCTTTGAGATTGGTTTTACACAGCAAGAGAAATTTACCACCCTAGTTAACGATTACAATCATCAACATCATAATAAACATTCTCAACATTTATATAGCGCCAGCAAATTCCGTAGCGCTTTACAATTGGGAACAAACATTAATAAAACAATACTGGGTAATACATACAGACAGAGAGGTAAGAGAACCCTGCTCGCAAGCTTACAGTCTATAAGACAATGGTAGTTTGAAACACAAGGGCATGCGCTAAAACTAATTACAATTATAACAAGTGGAATTAGGATTTACAGGGATGGGGGTTTTACCATGATGCTAACTGCTACTTTGTTAGGCTTGTTATTTTTAACATTAATTTTATTTTTGAAACCATAAGTCCTGGTCCCTCCCCCAAAAGTGTTTCACGGGCCTCGGTCAGATGACCAAGGTAACACATCAGCCAGGTCTTTATTTACATTATTTCAGGCTTGTTTTGGAACTCAGAGTTCCTTCTTTTCTAGAGTTCCTTCTTCTTCAGATTTGGCAATAATGTTCATCGTCCGTATGCAATGTAGCTTTACCAATCATCATCATCATCATTTATATAGCGCCAACATATTCCGTAGTGCTTTACAATTGCTATAAGAAATTAGCTGGGCTGTTTGTATTTGCTTTAATGAACTCCGCATCCAGTCTCATTGAATTAATATTCAGTGAACTTGGATTGGATGTTGGAGGAAAAATATAAAAGATTTGGGCCAATGTGATCAATAGTCAGAATCTCCTGGTCAGGGAAGCCAACTTGTGAGATTTGCAGATTTTCTGAAAGGCTTGACAAGTTTGCCATTTAAAGCAGCAATCACATATGGATTTGTTTTTTGATAAATAGCAAGTTAAATACCTTTTAAGCATGCATCTAATGCTTAGCTACCATCCTACAAATAATTATCTCCTTTTGCGAAAGTTTTCTGGTTGGCAAACAAAATGGCTGCAAGACACAGTGGTCTATTTATCAAGACCCCTTGTTCATAAAGATTTTCTGTTGCTGCGAGAAAATCTTCTCTCCGATTTAGCTTTAAAAGGTCACTGGGGCACCGAGCGATGGCCAGCAAAAGCTATCATCCAAATGGAGGGCTTCTTAAATAGAGAGAAGCTCTAAATGCGGCAAAACTCAGCGTTTTCACTGGATTTAAGGCCTTTCCCTATTTGATAAATAGAACCCACAGTCTGCTACACTGACACAGGCTCACAGCTCTCAGTATGTCATGTGATGGCAGAGGGGGGAGGAGTATTGTCGCAGTGTAGAAAGAGCTCATAGAGGCAATTCAAAGCATATCTTGTGACTGTGGTTACCATGATAGTCCAGAATAACAAATAATAGCTTTTAAAAAAATAAAGGAAATAACCATATGCCTTACAGCACTTGGGTCATGATCTCAATTTCCGACCATGGCATTATCTGTGAGGAGTTTGTATGTTCTCCCCGTGTTTGTGTGGGTTTCGTCCGGGTGCTCCGGTTTCCTCCCACACTCCAAAAACATACTGGTAGGTTTATTGGCTGCTAACAAAATTGACCCTAGTCAGTGTGTCTTTGTGTGTGTTAGGGAATTTAGACTGTAAGCTCCAATGTGTCAGGGACTGATGTGAGTGAGTTCTCTGTACAACGCTGGGCAATTAGTGGCGCTATATAAATAAATAGATGATGATGATGATTCTTATAGCCTGCCACAGGGATTCATGTTAAAAAAAAAACACTTGTTTTTTTGCCTGGGTTTGCTGCTTTAAATTGCTATCTTGCTGTCTCAGCAGTGTCATTAGCCACGAGCTGACGGTTCTTTCATATTTCAGCAAAATGAATTCGTTTAAATGTATCATTTGTCACTGCTGTCCTGGAAACACTCTTTCTTTTATCCTGTTATTTTGCATCCTGTTTATTAATGTGCTTCTACGTATCTTGCACCGGATTTTATTAATAAATAAAGCGCAAATAATTACCTATGGAACTAGGGTGGGCAGGGTAGCAGGAGCTAAATCCCAGTCTATCCACTCCCAAGGATACAGCGCGAATATAGAAATTACTGTATTTGCAAATAACAGTGATCATCAGACCCTGAAGTGTGTGCGAGCATTTGTCTGCTCACAGTCGTTTTCATTTGTCTTCTGTCGGTTCTGGCTTTTGATAGCAGAACGGAGACGATATTATAATAGACAGCATTGATCTTCATGGAGAGAGGGACAATATTGCCACCTGTCTGTCTTTCCCTCGCCCCCGTTCAGTCTCTGTATCTTTAACGCTTCTATGTACATTGTCATTGCGATAAATATAACCGTGTGCAGAACGCTGTATGTTCATAGAATGCCCAGAGAGCTTAGAGGTGACCCGAGGCAGGTTCTTCTAGTGTTCTGCTCCACTGTCTACAACAAATGACACGAATTATGTTATGAACCGTACAGTAACAACTTTCATTACCCAGGAACTACAATTCCCGGCATGTAGTGGATTGTAGCCACGCCCCAAATAGTGGTCACCTAGCGACTGATTTGTACACAACATGGCGGCTGAAGCCGGGGCATTCCGTCTCCCAGCAGCAGAGTAAAGTAAACGCTGCTCCGGGACGTTATCACTGAGGATGGCTGTGGCAGCGCTAAGCCCCGGGTTTCGGGAAGATTTCTCTCCTCTAAGTTCCCCAGGTCTGGATGTTGGGGAGAGGGAGGGGAATGGAGTCAGGTGGGGGACTCCCAGCCCTGACAACTGGAGAGACCCCAGGGAGTCTGACAGTGACAGCGAGGAGGAAGAGGAGGAGAAGATGGAGGTAAGAGACTACAGTGCTGCTGGTACTGAAGCTAATGTATATTGTAACCTAATATTAGACATGTGAGCTGACTGGTATGGTGCCTTACACTTATGGATGAACTTGTATCTGCCATCCAGACATGTGTCTATTAGGAGCTTATTTACTATTATTCACACTTTTGCCCTGTTAAGTATCATCTGTCAGGGCAATGATGAAGTAACTGAGCAATTTATTATTAAAATCATGTAGGGACAGCACATACAATAGGAGGCTATCCCATAAGTGCCAACTTCTTTTAGTTGGTGTCTGGGAGCTGCAGGGGGAGGTGGGCGTGTGAGGGTGCTGGGCTCTATAAATCACGTCATTTTGCATGCGCCCCCTGTGATGTAAGATGCAAACCGTCATTTTACAGTGGGAGGTGGGGCCAAATGGGAATTGTGGAATTTTGGACCGAATCCTGCCCACTTCAGATGCAGGAGACTGCCCTACTCTTCCGGGTGTCCGGGAGGCCCATCCGGAATCCGGGAGTCTCCCAGACATTCTGGGAGAGTTGCCAAGTATGAGCTGTCCTGGCGATGACTCTGGTTGAAAACTCCAGGTTCTGACCCGGAGTCTTTACTGCGCATGTGTGGCCTGCGATGCTCTCCCCATGGATAGGATGGCTGAAGATGCCGTTAGCCATTGGGGTTCAGCTCTATAAAGCTAAGCTTTTCAGAGCTAAATAAATGTGCCCACACCACAATCCCCATTGAGTAGTAGCAGGACTGCTGTAGTTTGCCAAATGGAAGAAAATATCTTTGATATCTCCTGCTTCAGGATGTTGTTAAATTGTGAATATACTTTAAAATGCTTTCACATGGTGGCCCCATCTCACCCACACCTCCAGACCTGAAGGCAAACAAGGAGGTGGGGTTGGACTAATTCTCTCCCCACAGTGCACGTTCACAGTTCTACCAAATGTCCTATCACTCACGTTCACATCTTTTGAAGTACATGCTATTCGCATTTTTAATCCATTCTCTCTACGTGTGGCGGTTATCTATCGTCCCCCTGGAGCACACCAACAATTTATTGAGGATATCTCTGCATGGCTCCCTCACTTCTTATCTTCAGACATTCCCACCCTCACCCTGGGTGATTTTAACATCCACATTGATAATCCACCTTCCAAAGCTGCTTCCAAACTACTCTCTCTAACCTCCTCACTTGACTTCTCCCAGTGGATTGAATCATCTACTCATCAGGATGGCCACTGCCTTGATCTTGTTTTCTCTAGACTATGCTCAGTTTCTAATTTTCTTAACACACCCTTCCCCCTCTCGGATCATCACCTTATCAGCTACACAATCACCCCCACTGCTCTAACCTCTGTACTGACTAACTCTACCAAGCCTCCTCATACCCGCAGAAATCTTAATTCTATTAATCTTCAACAATTTTCCACCTCTCTCCAACACTTTCTCTCCCCTATCTCTACATTCTCAACCCCTGAGATGGCAGTACCTCATTTTCACCAAACCTTAGCAACGGCCCTTGATCAAGTGGCTCCAGTGACACTATATACTACACGTTGACTACGATGTCAGCCGTGGCACACTACAGCAACACAAAACCTTTAAAAACTTTCTCGTAAAGCAGAACATCACTGGCGTAAATCTCGCACCTCTAATGACTTCTTCACATATACTTCTGTCTACCGCTCCTATCGAAATTCTCTGCACACTGCAAAACAAACATACTTCCAATCTCTTATCTATGCTCAGGCTTCTAACCCCAAACGCCTTTTCAATACATTTAAATCTCTTCTCAATCCTCCCACCCCGAACCCTCCGTCTACTATCGGTGCCCAGGATCTTGCTTTCTGCTTCAAGAACAAGATTGATAAGAGCAGACTAGAAATGGTATCCTCTTCCTCAACAAGCAATCAGTTCAATTCCTTCCCACTACCCTCTGACACCTTCTCTTCATTTGACCCCACAAATGAAGAGGAAATTTCTACTCTCTTCTTATCTTCCTACTCCACCTTCTGTCCTCTTGATCCTATTCCCTCGCAAATTGGTAGATCCCTGTCTTCTGTGCTCATTTCACCTCTAACTAAAATCTGTAATCTCTCACTCTATACCGTTCACCAGAAGAACTAGAATGATAGTACTACAAATATACTACAGTAACACCACAGCTCTGTATATTTAATTATCCAAAGATAACTTATCCACTGTGACGATACCAAAGTAATATTACAACATAAAAAACTGAAACATAAATAGGCGCAACACCTATAAAGCAGACCTCACCCATAAAAGTCATGACACAAAAGAACAACACCAAAAATAGATAGAAGACGGCGCTATACGGTATGTTCTAGAAATTCAAATGAAAGAAAATCTTTTTAAGTTCAGTCTCACTGTTAAGTAGTCAATGATCCTCCACATAAATTTTTATTGAAGATGTGAGTGCTTCATTTGGTGATTCAGTGAATAATGCAGTATCTTCCAACCGATCACTTTTGGATATTTAAATCCTCATTGTGTACATCAGCATATCATGTGAAAAAAGAAAAAAGAGATCATGGTGCAGTATTCCTCAGTGATATATTATTTCCAATGTGTAATTGGCAAGGAAATTACCATAGTACTGTGGAGTTATTCTTCACCAAAAAACGGAAGAGAAAACCAAGGATATAAAAAATCAATACGTAGCTTTATTACTATTACTTTTACTGGATATCAAATAAAAACATATGATCTTCAAAAACCTGACCTCGGTACAAGTGGATCCTTACTGCAACGAGATGGAAAAACAGCATATCAAGAAACACTCTGATCCCTGCTGAATGACCGCTGCAGGATGCCGGCTTCTGTGTTCCTGCATCTGTGTGTGGTAAGTAAATGCCAGTCCTGAAGTCTGCTCTCCACCACCAACTCGTTTCAATTAAAAAATCTTTATCAAGGTGCGGAGACAAGTTCTCAAATCCGAGTATATAAATTCCCATCAGCCAATCCTGCATATCACTCAGCGGAGATCAGGTGCGAAGGGTTATATCAGAATCACTTGCAAAATATAAAAAACACTCTGGACAACTATTATTATATACATCTCAGTGTAGTATAAACAACTCCTACCTAAAGAAACTAAAGAAACACAGAACTATCAGCGTGTACATCATGATGTGAATACACAGCGGTCTCCATGGATGAATAATACAAACTCGTAGCAGTACTAAACAGGAGAGGTACAATTCTTCTATGGGATATGTGGGATATGGCAAGGGAACTAAAAATATATACAAATAGACATCATAAATTCATATAAATGGCATAACAATGTAAGATATATAAACCTTGCACACAATGGAAGAAAAATGTATGTCGGGGAAATCTATAATCAAGCAGCCAATTTTATATGGATAATAATCAAGAAAAAACATGTATTACAAAAACCATTTCATTTCAAAATCATTATTTAACCTCCTCGGGCAAAACGTATACATCAAAAAAATGTATTTCATTTCTGTTTGTTCTAGAGCCGTATTTATATTATTTTTCCTCCAATTACCCTTAACCTTTTTCATGCCACAGAATGATTTAATAGAATTTAAATTACAATTGTGTGACTTTTTACAATGTGCCGAAAGTGAATGTTGCTCATATCCTTTTTTTTATATTTCTCAGATGTTCACCCCATCCTTCTTTCAGACTCCTTGATGTCTTTCCAATATATTGCTTTTTACATTCACATTCCACTATATAGACACAATTCTTTGAATTGCATGTTATAAAATCATTAATCTGAAATTAATAGCCTGTGGAGGAGGAAATAATTTCCTGTATTTTAGATACCCCACTTTTAATATTCTTACACATAATACATGACCAACAACTGTAAAAACCTTTGGATTTGGATTTAATTTCTTTGGGCTTAGAAATGCTACTTTTTACCAGATAATTTTTGAAATTAGCTGCTCTCTTATAGATGAAATATGGACTCTTCAGCATAATGTCCTTTAACCCTGGATCTCTCATTAATAATGCCCAATGTCGCTTAATAACCCCTTCAATGGACTTGTAATGTGAATTATACTGTGTAGTAAATTAAACTTTCATCTCCCACCATCCCCTAAACATGTTTGCATAATTAGGGGCGAACCTGGTTTCCATGGCCGTGCCTTGTTTTTGCACGTAGAATGCATCATCACACAAAAAAAAAGTTATTATTCAATATCATCATCATCATCATCATTTATTTATATAGCGCTACTATTTCCGCAGCGCTGTACAGAGAACTCATTCACATCAGTCACATAAATATGAACATAATACCTTCTTGGATGAAATCTTTTAAAACTTTTTCTATATTAGTGTGATCTAAAAAAATATTTCACTGCTTTGAGACCGTCCTGATGTTTGATGATCGTGTATAATGAATTCACATCTGCTGTGACTAAAATATAATTATTATTCCACTCAATTCCCTGTAATATATTTAAAATATGTGTGGTATCCTTTAAATGTGACCGTATTTTACCCATTAAGGGTTGCAAATGTACATCAATAAAATGGGATAAATTTGCTGTAATTGATTCTGTGCCAGCCACAGTAGGTTTTCCGGGGGGTTGTATAGCATTCTTATGTATTTTGGGTAATGTATACAACACCGGTATTGAAGGATCAATAATTTCTATATATTCTCTTTGTTTCACTGTAATTGCTCCCTTTTTGACATATTCTTCCAAATGTTTGACAAGGTTCATGGAGATGTTCTTACTAGGATCACCTTTTAATCTCTGATATACTTGAATATCATCTAGTTGTCTTAATATTTGCAAATTATATGTTTCCTTATCTTGTAAAACAACCCCCCTCCCTTATCTGCGGGTTTTATAATAAGATCACTATTGGTCCTTAATTTTTTCAAAGCGGATCTCTCTTTTTTAGTAAGATTGCCTTTTATACTCCTAAAATTCATATTTTTTCAAATCTTTTCAAAAGTTTCGATAAAGGGTCTCTTGCAGTGTGTTGGATAGAATTTGGATTTTTTTCTTACAGATACCTTGTGTCTCCTCCAAATCTTCCTCATTAGGTTTATCCATATCTAGTTTCCTAATAAATTTTTGCAATTCAACAAAAACATCAAAATCTTTAAGTTTGCTAAATGGAGCAAAATGCAAACCTTTTTGTAATAATGAAATTTCCTCCTCTGAAAGTACATATTTGCTTAAATTAAAAATTTTAGTATCAACTTTCTCATTAATTAAATTTTCTTGTCCTTTTTCCATTATATTCGTAGGGGATCTTTCTTCTATCCCAGTGTGGTCTTGTATTTTTCTATTTCTATTTGTCCCTGCTCTTTTCCCTCTTTTATATTTCTTATGACTACCTTTTATTTTCCTACTTTTTTCTGACCCAGTACTTTATATCTATTTTGAGTAATGAAGGGAGATAGTCCATCCTGGTCCCTATAATCATTTCTCTTTTTCCAAATTTCCTTATTGGAGTTCTTATATGGCCGTACTGTCTCCCACTTTCCAGATTTAATTTCTCTTTCTTTTTGCCTATTCTAATCCATCTTATTATATCATTGTCTCTGTGGGAGTGGTGACCCATAATATGATTTGTTTACAAATGTTTGATCTGGTGATTTATACAACACTTCTTCTACCGAGTTAAATCTCCCTCTATCTCTTATTTTAATTCTTGTTTTCTCTCCCTGCTCTTTTCTTTTCTCATTTCTCTCTGTTTCTTTGAACGAATATAAACTGGAGCTGTTCTAAAATTCTCCTTATCTCTTATGTACTTCCTACTTTTTTTGTCCTTAATACCTTTCTCTTGTTTATTAATCTTATATGAAATTTAATTTTCCATTTCTTTAAAACCTTCCAATTCCATAAAAGGTGAAACAAGTGTTTCTAGTGTATCAATTTCATCATTTACATTATTTAAATATTTTTTTCTTTCATATTGAATAATAACATTTTCGGTAAGATGATGCATTCTACGTGCAAAAACAAGGCACGGCCACGAGAACCAGGTTCGCCCCTAGTTATGCGAACATGTTTATGGGATGGTGGGAGGATATGGTTATATGGAATAACCCCACCATAGGGGCGAACCTGGTTTCCTGGCAGAGGTATATAGACGATGTGATGTTTATATGGCGAGGGAAAAAAAATTCCCTGGACGCATTCTGTAAAGATCTGAACAGCAATTGTCTAAATATCAATCTATCATTTGAAAGAAGTAAAAAGGAAGTTCATTTTTTGGATTTGAGGATCTTCGTAAAAGTAGATAAATTGTTTACTTCCAATTCCTGTAAACCGAAGGACTCCAACTCTTGTATATCCATGCAAAGTAATCACCATTTACAATGTTTGAAAAATGTTCCAACCAGTCAACTTCAAAGAATCAGGAGAAATTGTACAGAACCACATATGTTTGTGGAGCAAGCAGAAATTATGAAAACACAATTTTTAATGAAAGGATATAATGAAGATCACTTAAATGTAACCATTAAGAATATTCATGATAAAGATAGAAGTTCTTTATTAACCATAAAAGAAAAAAAGAAAAAAGACAATGATAAGATGAAAATTGCATTTATTACACAGTATAATTCACATTACAAGTCTATCGAAGGGGTTATTAAGAGACACTGGGCATTATTAATGAGAGATCCAGGGTTAAAGGACATTATGCCGAAGACTCCATATTTCATTTATAAGAGAGCAGCTAATTAAAAAAATTATCTGGTAAAAAGTAGCGTTTCTAAGCCCAAAGAAATTAAATCCAAATCCAAAGGTTTTTACAGTTGTTGGTCATGTATTATGTGTAAGAATATTAAAAGTGGGGTATCTAAAACACAGGAAATTATTTCCTCCTCCACAGGCTATTAATTTCAGAATAATGATTTTATAACATGCAATTCAAAGAATTGTGTCTATATAGTGGAATGTGAATGTAAAAAGCAATATATTGGAAAGACATCAAGGAGTCTGAAAGAAAGATGGGGTGAATATCTGAGAAATATAAAAAAAAGGATATGAGCAACATTCACTTTTGGCACATTGCAAAAAGTCACAAAATTGTAATTTAAATTCTACTAAATCATTCTGTGGCATGAAGAAGGTTAAGGGTAATTGGAGAAAAAATAATATAGATACGGCTCTAGAACAAACAGAAATTAAATACATTTTTTTGATGGATACGTTGTCCCCGAGGAGGTTAAATAATGATTTTGAAATCAAATGGTTTTTGCAATACATGTTTTTCTTGATTATTATCTATAGAAAATTGATTATGGATTTCCCGAGAGTCATGACATACATTTTTTTCCCATTGTGTGCAAGGTTCATATATCTTACATTGTTATGCCGTATATATGATGTCTATTTGTAAATATTTGTATATATTTTTAGTTACCTTGTCATATCCCACATATCCCATAGAGGAATTGTACATTTCCTGTTTAGTACTGCTACGAGTTTGTATTATCCATCCATGGAGACCGCTGTGTATTCACATCATGATGTACACGCTGATAGTTCTGTGTTTCTTTAGTTTCTTTAGGTAGGAGTTGTTTATACTACACTGAGATGTATATAATAATAGTTGTCCAGAGTGTTTTCTATATTTTGCAAGTGATTCTGATATAACCCTTCGCACTGATCTCTGCTGAGTGATATGCGGGATTAGCTGAGAAGAATTTAAATACTCGAATTTGAGAACTTGTCTCCACACCTTGATAAAGATTTCTTAATTGAAATGCGTTGGTGGTGGAGAGCAGACTTCGGGAGTTGCATTTACTTACCACACACAGACACAGGAACACAGAAGCCGGCATCCTGCAGCTGTCATCCAGCGGGATCAGAGTGTTTCTTCATATGCTGTTTTTCCATCTTGTTGCGGTAAGGATCCACCTGTACCCGAGGTCGGGTTTTTAAAGATCATATGTTTTTATTTGATATCCAGTAACAGCACTGATAATAAAGCTACATGTTGATTTTATATATCCTTGGATTTCTCTTCCGTTTTTTGGTGAAGAATAACTCCATAGTACTATGGTAATTTCCTTGTCAATTACACATTGGAAATAATATATCACTGAGGAATACTGCACCATGATTTGTTTTATTCTTTTTTCACATGATATGCTGATGTATACAAGGAGGATTTAAATATCCATAAGTGATCGGTTGGAAGATACTGCATTATTCACTGAATCACCAAATGAAGCACTCACATCTTCAATGAAAATTTATGTGGAGGATCATTGACTACTTAACAGTGAGACTGAACTTAAAAAGATTTTCTTTCATTTGAATTTCTAGAACATACCGTATAGCGCCGTCTTCTATCTATTTTTTGTGTTTATATGAAAGTAATATTTAGCTCTGTTCGTCCTGCCAGCTAACTGGTGTGCTGTAAGTCAGTCTTATGCATCGCCACTGGCCTTCCCAGTACCTCAACATGGATTAAATAAATCATGTAGGCAAATAATGTGTGAAAGATGCACCCTTTTATTATATAGTAAACACATATTTCACAACATAATGGAAAATATGCAAAAATACCAGAAGGTTCACCACACTGCAAACTACATACTTCTATTCCTTACCATGGTCTTTGTCTCAGTCACTTTGATGTGTAATCCCAGCTGCTGAGCCACACTCTTCACTCTTCTACCCACACATTAGGGACTGAGCTCCTTATCCTCTTGCTTTTGACAGGTCCACAACGAAAGTGCAGTCTGCAGAGGCTTCTATGTCCACTCAGACATGATCCTGGACCAGTCTGACAGGAGTAGTCAGCACTGTCCTACCCTATGATTATGTCGTTTTAAACCCTTCTCCCTTTCTCACTTATCAAGGGTAGCCCGTGGATTTACCCTACTCATCCGCTGACTTGCAGACACCCTGCGTCTTGTGGCTCTAGTATGTCTGCTAAGCAATGGGTCGCCTGCTGCCTATGTATAGATGTGCAGCCATGAGGTGTATTACAGAAGTACACAAGCAAAAAGCATGTTTACACAATGGTGGCAGTGTGGGCAACCCCACCTGGCAACATTTAAGAATCTACAATAGGCATAAAATACATACATACATGGTTAATACACTACAATCCAAATAATATTAAACATAGTTTAAATGAGAAGGGGCATCCAGAAGGCTAAACCCCTGACCACATCCACAGTTAGTGATATATAAAATGTATATGTCCTTCGCATCACTGTGCACTTCTTATTTTAAAATTAAATGTATGTGATTGGGAATTCTTGTACTTTTCCATCTTGTTGCGGTAAGGATCCACCTGTACCCGAGGTCGGGTAGTTATGGGCAGCATTGTGGTAAGCATTCAACTGATGCTAAGTCCCGGAGGTAACCACAAAATTATATGATACTCCACTGGGAAGAGAACCCCTATTGTTACCTGTTCCACAATCCGTGGTAAGCTGCTATTCATTCATTGGTTATTCATTCATTCAGTGGTTAGCACTTCTGCTTCACAGCACACCGGTGCTCCAGTTTCCGCCCACACTCCAAAAACATACTAGTAGGTTAATTGGCAGCTACCAAATTGACCCTAGTCTCTCTCTGTCTGTCTGTGTGTGCGTATGTTATTGAATATGGACTGTAAGCTCCAATGGGACATGGACCGATGTGAGTTCTCTGTACAGCGCTGAGGAATTAGTGGTACTATATAAATAGATGATGATGATGATGATGATGAAAATACCTATAGAAACATGTTAAACATAATACTACTAAAATTCTATTCTCTCCTATTCTATAAAGGAAAAGTTTGATGGAGTGCTGCAAGAGGAAATGGTTTCTGATGGACTATCTATGTTGGGTCGTTCAGCTCTTGGAACTGAACAGGTGTATCTGAACTTAAACCTCTCAGTAAGTATCACAAGTGTATATGTGTTATGTTTGATCAGTAACTGCCTTATTTTTTTAAAATAGAAATTTGGACATTTTCAGAGAACACATAGTTCCTCCTATACTAACAACAGACATAACAACAAATCAGATATTCATTGTAATTTCTTCCAGCACATTTATTTATATAAAGCACTAAAGCTAATGTGTTCCAACTTTTAAACCATGAATTCACAGAGGTGCACATCTCTCATTGCTTGAGCAGGGCTCCCATTTATTTCAATGAAAGAAATCCTGTATTGAACACGAAAGTCACATGAAAAGTACACATGTGTTTATGTCTGATGCTTTTAGTATAAACAGCACATCAAAGTGCACTGAAAAATCAGAAAAGTAGCTGTTGGCCTGAGGTTAAATGTGTTTATAAAGAATAGTACGACCACAATATTGTGCCACAATTGTCCTATATTTGTAGTATGTTCCAAGGCTGTGTTCTCTGGTGACATAATCTGTGTTCAGTAGAAAAATACATAAGGGATCATGGGACTTAATAACACGCTCCGGCTGTGATTGTTATTCTGGAATGAGAGAAGAATCCTTTATCCTAAATGTGTTTCCAAGACCTTAGATGCCTCCACAAGGGGATGTTCTCAGTCCTATAGGACTAGTGAAGAATTCTTATGCCTTACAAAAATGCTCCATACTGTAAAAAACATTAGCTTAGATTCTTACAAATACAGCCTGTTCATTCCCATTTGACAAATAAGTAGATATGTGTGGTTTGAGGATATCTATCAACAAAATGATTATGGATGTAAGCAGAACTATTGTTCCATAAAACTATGTTGCCTGTACAAAACAGGGTTTATTTATATTTTCAGGCATATTTGTTGTTTTTATATTGCTGATCATATTACGAAGCACTGGGTCTGATTCATTAAGGAAAGTTAAGCAAAAATTGAGTACGTTTTCTTACTCAAATTTTCTGGACAAAACCATGTTACAATGCAAGGGGTGCAATTTAGTTTATTATTTCGCACATAAGGAAAATACTGTCTGTTTTTTAATGTAGCACACAAATACTTGAGAGCTTATTTGTACACTGAAATTTAAAATTGATCTAGGACGTGCCCAACCCCAACTATAATCTGCTTTCACATTTTGAATTTACCTCCCCCTCCAATGTAACATGATTTTGTGTTACTTGCTTACTTTTGCTTAGCTTTCCTTAATGAATCAGGCCCAATGTCCGTCCCAAGCACACACACACACTAGCGTACCAGTATGTTTCTGGACTGTGGCATTAAACCTGTGCAAACACGGAGAGAACATTCAAACTTTACACAAATAGGGCCCTGATCGGAAACTCATGACCCCAGTGAATTGAGGCAGCTGTGCAGTTGTTTAAATATCTTGACTTAGCCTTGAATAACTTTCTTTATCAATATGTATGTCCATTCTCTTCATCAGGCACCTTAAAACTGGTGTGTGGTTAAATGCATAGAAGGTATTCTGTTTTTTGCCTGGGCTGCTTTTCCTATTGGAAAGGAATTCTAGACAAAATATTTATACAGTCGTCACACTTACCACATAACCTTATCTTTAATATGAAATCACTGGGTAATCAGACCTTGGACATTTACAAATTTTTGCACATTTTTTTTTTGTAATTTGAAAATCTTAACTCAATTCGTAAAGTCAACTCATCATCTCAATGGGAGTAGATTCCCACTATCATACAATATAGTTATTACATTATTGATGTGATGGAGATACATTTTTATGTACTAGTTTCTTGCTAATAAATTACTGTTTTTAACATTATTTTTTTTTTATCCTTGCAGGATCATAAAATAAATGATATTCAGATTCTCTGTAGTTATGTTCATCTACAGAAGTTGGATGTCTCCCGTAATGAAATCACTGGTAGGTATGATCTGTGATGAGGTTCTCATCATCAATTGTTGATTAAGATCTACATTTTTACAGTGGAATCCAATTACCACACAAATCCTGCCATTTTATTCCATGCTTGCTTCATATTTTACCCTTGCACCCATCAAACCCCTCCAAACTGTCCCAATTTTCAAAACGCAATCACGTTTTTTTTGTAAACAAAAGTGACATATGGCATGTTCTGTCCTGATCTTTTATTATTAAGTATTGATGGGCAGGGGAGGGAGGGTAAATTTTAGCCCATGGGGCAAGACTCGACTCAACAGCCTATTAAGGACTATTTAAAGGAAAGAAAATGCAGGTGGCCTAGTGATCTAGCCAAAGGTAGCCCCCTATGAGACTGGCCCAGGGACAGATGTCTCCCTGCCCCCATCCCAGCCACCCCCTGGTGATGGGAAATATTCTTTATCATCAATCATCTACATATTATAATGACTGCTCACATTATCTCACCATCACTCCTTCTACACTCCTTGTAACTCCCATACAAATCACAGAATCTTACTACTGCCTAGAACCTTCTCTACACACAGTGACACTGATTCTGAGTTGGAATATGCTGAGTCAGAAGCATCTCAAGACGTGTCCACCTTTGCGCTAACGGCATGTGCGCCAAGTTTATGTCAAGCATACATCAGATGCACTTACACCCAGCCAGGTCATAAGCACAAGAAAAGTTTTGTATGGATAACGAAAAACTATTTTGCACTATTAGGTTTGATTTAAATTAAACCCTATATAACACAACAGGTCCACTAAAAGTATGTGGACACCTGAACATCACATCCATATGTACTTGTTGAACATCACATTGCAAAACCATGGGCTTTAATATGGAGTTGGTCCTTCCTTTACTGCTCTAACAGCCTCCACTCTTCTAGAAAGGCTTTCCACTAGATTTTGGAACATAGCTGCAGGGATTTGCATCCATTCAGCCACAAGAGCATTAATGAAGCTGGGCACCGATGTTGGGCGGTAAGGCGTGGCTCACAGTTAAGTGGTTAGCACTTCTGCCTCACAGCACTGGGGTCATGAGTTCTATTCCCAACCATGGCCTTATCTGTGAGGAGTTTGTATGTTCTTCCCGTGTTTGCGTGGGTTTCCTCCGGGTGCTCCAGTTTCCTTCCACACTCCATAAACATACTGGTAGGTTAATTGGCTGCTAACAAATTGACCCTAGTCTGTGTGTCTGTGTGTGTGTCTGTGTGTGTGAATTTAGACTGTAAGCCCGTATGAGCCAGGGACTGATGTGAGTGAGTTCTCTGTACAGCGTTGCGGAATCAGTGGCGCTATATAAATAAATGGTGATGATAATAATAATCCCAAAGATGTTCTGTGGGGTTGAGGTTATGACTCTCTGCAGGCCAGTCAAGTTCTTTTACACCAAACTCCTGAAACAATGTTTTGATGGACCTTACTTTTGCATGGGATTGTCATGCTGAAACAGGAAAGGGTCTTCCCCAAAGTATTAAGATTTCCTTCACTGCAATTAAGGGGCCCAGACCATTCCATTAAAAACAGCCCCAGATCATTATTCCTCCTCCACCATACTTTACAGGTGGCATTCTGGTAGGAAGCAATCCCAGATTCATCCATCAGATTGCCAGATGGTGAAGCATGATTTATCACCCCAGAGAACACGTTTCCACTGATTCAGAGTCTACTAGCGGTGTGCTTTAGACAACTCCAGTTAACATATGGCATTGCACATGATGATCTGAGTCTTGTGTGTGGCTGCTTGGCAATGGAAACTCTAGCACATGAAACCGCTTGTCAAGAGTTTCATGGTTTATGTTACATCCAGGCAGTTTGGAACTTGGAGAGTATTGCAGATGAAAATGATTTTTATGTGCTTCAGGACTTGGCAGTCCCATTCTGTGATCCTGTGTGGCCTACTGCTTCACGGCTGAGCTTCTGTTGCTCCTAGATGTTTCCTCTTCATAATAGCAGCACTTACAGTTGACTGGGGCAGCTTTAGCGGGGCAGAAATTTGATGAACTGACTTTTTGGAAAGGTGGCATCCTGAAAGTCACTGTCACCCTCAGGGTCCCGCAAGAGATATGGCTACTGACAAGTGTATTTGTGTCTCTGTGTGAGTCCCCTCAGTCACAGTTACGAGAAGGCTTCCTTAGTGTACTCAGACTGTGTTTGACCACCCCTTTCCTCCTCTCCTTGTGTAAGGAGGTGCTAGTGTTGGATCCGACCAAATCTATGTAGTACACTTTTTTTATTTTGTGTGTACATGCACAATTCAAATTTGTATATTTTATACTAAACAAACAAGCATACCCCCCAGCTGAGCATGAGCCCTAGTATATCATAAGTGTAATACCTATGTTATATGTTTGATTGCTTCCTAAATATGTGTTCACAGACCATGTTAGGAAATTGAACTTAGTACTGTATGATTTATATAATGGTAAATGTTGTGCATTTTCCTTACTTCTCTCTAGATTTGTCCTGCATCAGTTACATGCCATACTTGACTGAGCTCAATGCCTCAAACAACAAGCTGAGCACTTTTTTTGATTTTGTCCCACCTAAAAATCTGATGGTAAGTACAGTACAGAAATAATGATGGTAAATAAAGATGTGGAAGCAGGCCCTCCATAGTCTCGATCTCCACTGCCTCCTATGTACTTTATATAAGATAAACATATGGCCCATGTTTATATATCACATGCAAATATTATCATTTTTACACTACTTCTCAACTTTTCACCCATAAGCTTTAAAGAGTGTTTTCACTTATTTGTAAAACATAACTTATTCCAGAAATTACTCCCCCTCAAGAAACTTGATTACACCCTTTTACAGTGGTGTAACAAAAACGTGTAAGAGCTATATCATGGAATCCATCACATTGCAGAGCAAAGCACATTATGGTAGCCTTATGCCAAGCAGTGGTGCGGTTATGCTATAACATGTGTGATATTTACATGAGGTTGAGGAAAAAGAACATGTATAAAATGTTTATTTACTTATTAACACATAAACAAGGTATTGCATCCTCTTGCATAATTTCATAATGGTTGAGCACAGTGCACTCCCTCCTCCTCTGGGTATGACACATGACCTCCCTACACAGTGCATAGTAGGTCACGGGACGTGTGACCTCCTATGAACGGGATGCCCCCGTTCTGATAAAATTGGGAGCAGCTGGCTGGGGGGCAGCAGGTGAAGGCTCAGTGGGCTGCTAGCCACCTGTTGCTCCCTGCTGCCATAGAAAACTTTGTACATGAAAATCCCAGGAGATCAGCAGTTTTTGAGAGATACCACCAATAATATACCGTCAAAGTCACTTAACTCTTTAATTCCCATTCTTTCTTTCTCTTTACCATATCTTCATGCTTTTATGCATTAAGTTGCTGCCACATCATTGGCTCATTAGATATTTGCATTAATGTACAGTTGTACCTAATAAAGTGGCCACTGAGTGTATATACAGTACATTACTATGATCATTAATTCATTAATGCTTCCTTTTTCTCAATTCTTTTCTCCAGGTCGTGGATTTGTCTTTCAATGAGATAACCAGCATGAAGGATTTATCTACATACATTACTCTGACAAAGCTTTTGTTAAGTAGTATCCTTTGCATATGAAAGTACTGGTGTAATGCGGTTTATTTTATTTATTTTTTAGCTAATTTAAATTGTCCATCTCATTTGCCCCTGTGGGAATTTGTAAAATATAAATAGATAAATATTTTTTATCACTTTTAATTACAATGTTATTATAGATCTGAAATGTAACTCAGTTGTTGGAGTGATACATTATTATTGAAGTTATAAGTAATATTACAACATAATGTACTAAAGGGTACTCTGTTTTGGGCAGTCCAGTAAGTTAAACGATAATATGAACATGCAAAAACAGTCCCTCCATAGTCTCAATCTCCACTGCATCCTATCTATATAAAATAAAGTGGCCCATGTTTATACATGCTGACTTGTGAGATCTCCCTTCCGGGAGAAGAGATCTCACTGGCGGTTTATGGGGGTGTGACCAAGTAGAACACGTAACTTGACCCCGCCTGTTAAACTGACCCTGCCACACTAAACTGGCAGAACCATTTTAGCCTGTCACAGCATGGGCGGGGCAGCGATGATGCCTGAATTGTGTCGGTTAGCCCCGCCCCTTCACTTAACTAATCAAACTGGCTGGGATCCAGGAGGTTAACTTGCTATCACGGGAGTCCAGGAGGACTCCCAGAAATTTGGGAATCTCCCGGACATGCCGGGAGAGTAGACAACTATGGGCTAGATTTACTAAGCTGCGGGTTTGAAAAAGTGGGGATGTTGCCTATAGCAACCAATCAGATTCTAGCTGTCATTTTGTAGAAGGTTCTAAATTAATGAAAGCTAGAATCTGATTGGTTGCCATAGGCGACAGCCCCACTTTTTCAAACCCGCAGCTTAGTAAATCTAGCCCTATGTGTTTATATCATGCAAAAATCAACTTGATTTTTGCCGATCTGTTTTGTTCTTTGGCTCTCAACTACACAACGCCCAGCCCCTGTTCAAACCCACCAAGTAACAGCCCTCTCTCTCTCAAATGTCTCATCACCTACTTTCGCATCTTTTGAAGTATATGCTATTCGGATTTATAATCAATTTTGCGTGTTGCTGTGATCTGTCGCCCCCCTGGAGTGCACCAACATTTTCTTGAGGATTTCTCTGCATGGCTCCCTCACTTCTTATCTTCCGACATCCTCACCATCATCCTGGGTGATTTCAATATCTCCATTGATAATCAACGTACCAATGCTGCTTCCAAACTACTCTCTCTAACCTTCTCCCTCGACCTCTCCCAGTGGGTTGCATCCTCTTTTCATTCGGCCAATGCCTTGATATTGTTTTCTCTAGACTATGATTTCCTTAACACGTCTTTTACCCTCTTGAGTCATCACCTTATCAGTTACATGCTCACCCCCACTACTTTAACCTCTCCGCTGTCAAACTCTTCATACCCAAAGAAATTTTAACTCTATTAATCTTCAACAGATTTCCATCTCTCTCCAACACCTTCTCTCCGCAATCTATACATTCTCCTTTCATGATATGTTAGTACCTCATTTTCACTAAACCCTAGCAACAGCCCTCCAGCAATTGCCTCCAAGGACTCTTCATATTACACATAAACTTTGATGTCAGTCGTGGCACACTAAAGTAAAACAAAATCTTCAAAAACATTCCCGTAAAGCAGAACGTCACTGGCGTAAATCTCGTACCTCTAATGATTTCTTCACATATACTTCTATCTACAACTCCTATCGAAATGCTCTGGACACTGCAAAACAAATATACTTCCAATCTCTCATCTATGCTCAGGCTACTAACCCCAAATGCCTTTCTAACACATTTAAATCTCTTCTAAACCCTCCCACTCCAAACCCTCCTACTACCATCACTGCCCAGGATCTTGCTTCCTATTTCAAGGACAAGATTGATAAAATCAGACTTGAACCCTTTTTCCTTTCTTTCCCTTTCTATGTTTTTACTTTGATTGACAAAGTTCACATTGTTCTTCTCATTTGCAAGGTATTTGTTGTTTGATCAATGTAACTTAACCTTTACACTGTTTTGAAAATTGAAAAATCTCCTTAATAAAATATGTTTAAAAAAAAAAAAAAACCAGACTTGAAATGGTATCATCTCCCTTGACTAGCAATCAGCTCAATTCCTTCCCAGCATCCTCTGACACCCTCTCTTCATTTGATCCCACAAATGAAGGTGAAATATCTACTCTCTTTTTATCTTCCTACTCTACCTCTTGTCATCTTGATCCTATACCCTCACAAAGCAGTAGATCCCTGTCTCTTGTACTCATTCCACTTCTAGGTAAAATTGTTTGTTGTTTTCTTTTCCTCTCTCTCTCTGTCTCTCGGTCTTGCACTCTCTCTCTGTTTTGCTTTCGTGCTCTCTCTCTCTGTCTGTTTCTCTCTCGCGCTCTCTCTCTGTCTGTTTCTCTCTCGCGCACTCTCTCTGTCTGTTTCGCGCGCTCTCTCTCTGTCGGTTTCTCTCGCGCGCGCGCACTCTATCTCTCTCCCTCCCCCTCTCACTCTCCCTCTCTCTCCCTCTCTCTCTCCCCCCACAGAGCGGTAGATCCCTGTCTCTTGTACTCATTGCACCTCTAGGTAAAATATATATTTCTCTTTCCTGCCATTGGGGGACACTGCGAGACATTGGGTGTAGTAGTGGGCTCAGGAGTCTTGTCACTTTAACTTGTTAAGTCTTTGCACTCCTCCTCTACTTAACCCCTCCTCTCCCGAGAGATCCTCAGTTTTTTGTAAGTGACTTGGAGCTAAGGTCACTGGAGTATAGGCTCCTGCCTATACTCTATTAGTCTTTCTAGATATACATGTTTTTATTTTTTCTTTCCCTTAGGTGCAGCGCGGGACTCCAGCCTAAGACCCAGGAGAGTGAGTAGGACGCAGCTCTGCTGACTCTGGGTCCCAGCGCAGGTAAGAGAAGCCCTGGGCTCACTTACCTTCACCTTCTGCCGGTATTTCCCCTTAGAACAGCACAGTCTCCAGGATAGCGGACAGGGGAGTGAGTTTGTAGTCAGCTTCTCCTCCCATGCTGCTTCAGATGCCGGCAGGTCCCCGCTCGCCCCTATGGCAACCAGCAGCTGAGAAAAGAGGGGACAAGCGGTGCTCACACTCATTTAGAGGTGAGTTGGCCGTTTCTCATGACTCGCGCTCCTGGGCATTATATGTGGATACAGCGCGAGTCCAGCACTTCATGGTGGCCATTTTTGCGAGGTCAGGATGGCGCCTGAAGGCGGAGGCAAGCAGGGCGGGCAGAAGCAGCAGGAAGGGGAGGAGAAGTAATGACAACTTCCTCCTCCCAGGCTGTATTTCCCCGCACGCAGGACCCAGTCTACTCGTGGGAACACGGAAGTAAACAGCGTGTCAGCGCTGGCCAGATCTCTGCTTGGACTCTCCTCTACCGACAGACATGACTGCTATTCAGGCTTGTATGACTGATGTTTTGTGGAGGTGTTACACATATATATATATATATATATATATATATATATATATACATTTGTCATGCGAGTTATTAATAGGAATTTTTTTACAGACAGTACTGTACAGTCTTTTTGCTATTTGGAGTGGTGCTCTTAGTTTAAAGAGACTTCCTAGCACAGGAGACTTTCTCTTATATAGTCTCTTTTTTTTTTTTTTTTTTTTGTCTACATTTCTTTTTATAATTATTTTTTAGAAATAAGACAATGACTGAGAAGGGGACAGCTAAAAGCAAGGGTCGCTCTGCACCTTCTGCAATGTATTTTACCTGTTCAAAATGTAACATAAAGCTTTCTGTTGGGCAGATAGACCGGAACGCCCTTTGCGCAGCATGTACTGCGGAGGCTCAGGTGCATGACAGCCCAGTCCAGGGGGCATCTCCTACAATGGTGGAACCGCCTTGGCTGCAATCCTTCTCTTCAGCTGTGGAAAGACTGACGTCAGTTATGCTGCGTGTAACAGAGTTACGTGAGAACACTATGCCACTTACACTTGTAGGCAGTCAGTCTGAAGAAAATGCTTCCACGTCACAGGCGGGGTCATCCCAGAGGGAAGAAAGGTTATTATCCGTTTCCCAGAGGAGTAAGAGAGCTGTCATTGACACAGGTCTAGACCTAGAACAGGATTCTGATCTCTCCTCGGCAGAGGAAGGTGAGGTAGATTTGAGCCCGTGAGGGGAAGGCCATTATGACTCTGACTCACTTTCCAATAGTGTGGATAGTTTAATTTTAGGAATCAGGCATACGTTAGGGTATGCTGATCCAGAGCCCTCAGCGCCCATTGGTGTCTCTCTATTTAAACGAGCTAAAGCGCAGTTGGCTACATTCCCCCATTCTCCAGAGATGTTGGAGATTATTTCTGAGGCTTGGCAGCGACCAAGTAAGCAATTTATGAAGCCAGGAAAATTCAAATCCCTTTATCCTCTGCCAGCTGAGGACACGGTAAAGTGGGAATCATCTCCTAAGGTGGATACCCCGGTGGCCCGTTTAGCTTCTTCATCTGTTATTCTTGTCCAAGAACGGATAGCCCTCAAGGATTACACAGATAAAAAGTGTGATTCTGCTCTTCGCTCAGCATACACTGCTATGGGAAGTATGTTTAGACCCAATATGGCTGTGGCCTGGGCCAACAAGGCCGTGCAGTTATGGATGGAAGCTTTGATTAAAGGGCTTAGAGATAATACTCCGCGTACAGTACTCCTAGATCTTGCAGAGCATGTACTGGAGACCTCAGAGTATGTGGCAAACGCAGCTATGGATGCGGTGTCAGTGAATGCTAAGGCCTCCGCTCTTATTGTAGCAGCTCGGCGTAACCTATGGTTACGGACATGGTCGGTGGATGCAGACTCTAAAAGGGCTTTAGAGAATTTGCCTTTTGACGGCCTAACCCTATTCGGGGCGGAGCTTGAGAGGGTCATCCAGGAGACCACAGGGGGAAAGAGCACTGCTCTCCCTACTGTCCCCAACAGGTCCCGTCAAGGAAGGTTCCGTTCCTTTTCGGAGTTTCTCCCGAGGGGGAGGTACCGTTAATAGAGGACAGTACTCAGCACCTAGGGCACCTGCTATTAGAGGCAGAGGAGGTAGAGGTGCGGCAAGAAGAGGTTCTACTCGCCCAGCAGATAAGACCTCAGCGTGACGGGGCTGTTCAGGGGGAGCATCAAGTAGGAGCACGTCTCCTTCAGTTCAGGGGTCAGTGGTGGAAATCCACGGCAGATCTCTGGATGCGAGGGATTGTATCCAGGGGCTATGTGATAGACCTCGCCCACTCCCCCCGTCACAGATTCTTCATCACCCCTCTCCCCTCTTGTCCCCTCAGATGGGTGGCGCTTCAGGAGGCTATTCAAAGACTTCTAGCAGCGCAGGTTGTTATGCATGTGCCTCCTCTAGAAAGAGTTCTAGGTTTTTACTCGAACCTGTTTCTGGTACCAAAGCCAGATGGGTCCTTCCGGCCCATTCTGAATCTTCGGTCTTTAAACAAACATCTGACTATTCAGAAATTCCGAATGGAATCCCTTCGCTCGGTAATAGCAGGGATAGAAAAAGGGGAGTTCTTGGCGTCCATAGACGTCAAGGATGCCTACTTGCATGTACCGATATGGGAAGGACATCAGAGTCTCCTTCGGTTTGCAGTAGGAGACGCACAGTTCCAGTTCAGGGCTCTCCCTTTCGGACTGGCTACCACCCCCAGAGTCTTTACCAAGATTATGGCCATCATGGTCAGTCTGTTGCGCCAGAGGGGTATAACAATTATACCTTATCTAGACGACCTGCTATTGAAGGCACCATTGGCAGTTCTTCTGTCCCACCATGTGCAGACAGTCATTCAGATTCTTCAGAGTCACGGCTGGGTGTTGAATGTACCCAAGTCATCTCTTGTTCCAGCCCAACAAATGCGTTTCCTGGGCCTACTCTTCGATACTCAGTCTCTGAGAGTTTTCCTTCCAAGGGAAAAAATCTTAGCCCTGTGGAAAAGGACCAGAGTCATTCTAGCGAAAAAGAGAGTCTCGGTCCTCAGTTGTATGAAACTCTTGGGGACAATGGTCTCGGTTTTCGAAGCAGTCCCTTTTGCGCAGTTTCATTCCCGTCCACTTCAGGCAGAGATCTTACTTAAGTGGTCAGGGTCTCAGAAGAATTTGGACAAACAGATTATTCGTCTTTCCAGACCCACAAGGCTGTCTCTTGTCTGGTGGATGTCCCAAACCAATCTGGAAAAGGGCCAATCCTTACAGACCTGGTCTTGGATTCTAGTCACAACAGATGCAAGTCTGTTGGGATGGGGAGGTGTAACAGGAACCCTGAGGCTTCAGGGTCTCTGGTCCCCTCAAGAATCACTTCTCCCAATAAACATCCTAGAGCTCAGAGCAGTGTAAAATACTCTGATAGGAGCCCAGAGATTTCTAAGAGGAAAACCGCTACAGATTCAGTCCGACAACGCCACCACGGTGGCATACATAAACCACCAGGGGGGCACTCGCAGCGCGGCTGCCATGCGAGAGACCAGGCGCATTCTGTCTTGGGCAGAGCATCAAGTGCCCAAGATTTCAGCCATTCACATTCCGGGGGTGGAGAATTGGGAGGCAGACTTCCTCAGCAGACACTCACTTCATCCCGGGGAATGGGCTTTGAACAGTCAGGTCTTCTCCCTTTTGGTGAACCGTTGGGGCTGCCCGGACATAGATCTGATGGCGTCCAGGCTGAACCATCAGGTTCCACGCTACGGCGCAAGAGCTCGAGACCCAGGGGCGGAGATAATAGATGCCATGTCAGTTCCATGGACATATCGGATGGTGTATCTTTTTCATCCCATACCAATGATTGCGCGGGTCCTATAGAAATTGAAGAGGGAGAAAGTTCCCGCTATTCTAATAGCTCCATTTTGGCCACGCAGGGCGTGGTTCTCAGATCTACTGTTATTAGCAGGAGCTTTTGATATATTTGGAAATGGAAAGCCTTGTAATCTATGCATTATATTGTTACATTGCTAGATCTTTAGCAATATGCTTTCAATAAACAAAGTTTAAACAAATTACCGTTCCATCTCTCAGCTCCCATGCCACTCCAATCTTCAAGAGAAACTTGCCTACACTCTCTTCACATGCTTCCTTTCCGCAAACATCTTTTTGGATCCTCTTCAGTCAGACTTTCATTCTCAACACACCACATAAACCGCGTTGACCAAGGATGTCACTGATTTGATCACTGCTAAAACTAAAGGGCATTATTCTCATCTAATTCTCCTGGATCTCTCTGCTGCATTTGATACTGTTGACCACTCTCTTCTCATATAAACCTACAATCCCTAGGTCTTCAAGACACTGTGCTATCCTGTTTCTCATCCTACCGCTCTTTCAGTGTTAATTTCTCTGGATCCAAATCTGCTCCACTTCCTTTATTAGTTGGAGTACCACAAGGCTCAGTGCTAGGTCCTCTGCTATTCTCTATCTACACCACGTATTTTGGAAATTAATAAGGTCCTTTTGGATTTCCTTATCATCTCTATACGAATGATGCACAAATTTATCTATCTATATTGATTTTTTCGTCAGTCTCTATATTGGTTGCCTGTTTGTTACCGAATCCAGTATAAAATCTTCACTTGTCTCAAAATATCTCCCAACTCAACACCTCCGTTCTGCACAAGATCTGTGTCTCTGATCCACTCTCATTACACCCTCACATAATAAGACTTTCTTCTATTCTAGAGACCTTCAAGCGTTCTCTGAAAACCCACCTCTTCAGGCAAGCTTATAATATTCCCTGACCACTTTCTTCACCTCACTAGGTTTCCCTATTACCACCCTTTACTCAATTCACACAAGACAACATCCCTCTGACCCCCTGACCAACATTGCTGTGTGACTGGATCATATAGCATACTAATCACTTTTTACCTTTGCAGTCTGGCTCGACTGAAATGCAATATGTAGCACTTAACCTCATGTATCCAACTCCCATTGTCCCATAGATTGTAAGTTTGCGAGCAGGACCTTATTACCTCCATGTCTGTATTACCCAGTATTGCATATTATTGTGTTTGTCCCCAATTGTAAAGTGCTACACAATTTGCTGGCACTATATAAATAAATGTTGATGATGATGACGATGAAACATACAGCATCCTGTCAACTAATCATTCACATGAAGGAGGGCCATTGACAACACTGTTGCCTGTTTGAAACCGTGCACATAGCAGGAGAAGTGAGGAGGGTATCTTACAAACATTCAAGGACCCACCACTCTTATGACACTTCATCCTGCTCAAAGCTTGTTTATTTTGCATACATTCAATTGTTATTTCCTTGAACATAGTCCCTTTTTTACAGATAACGACATACATGAAATAACTGGTTTGGAAAAGTGTAGCAGTCTGACACACCTGAACTTGGCTCATAATAAAATCTGTAACATCAGTGGGCTTGGTAACCTGCCAATCAAAACACTCTGTCTGGTATGTATTTTGTGTTGCTGGGTACAGTATTGACATTGTAAGTGTCAGTGAGCACTGATCCTCCTGACTGATTCCTAGTTGAGAAAGATGTCGATAATTACTATAAAAGTAAGAGGTCTGTTTATCGATGTCATCAAATGTTAGTTTTAAACTGATTTAGAGGGGTCGGTGATGGCTAGCGCAAAGTATGGGGGAGTCTACTTAACAAGTATTGCAGCGGTACGTGTACAGCCGCTCTCCTATCGATATCAGCATTTCAGTATGCTGATAGTCATTCGTCCACCCAGGAAAAATGTTTTATTATTAAAATAATGCATTCTTTATTTTAGTTATTTATTTTAGTTTTCAAATCAAGAACTGGAAACCAAAGTCTGGGCTTCCAGTTCCAGTGCACATGCTCGAGATGGAGGAAACCTGCCGATGTTAAACGCAGGATTTGTAGAGAGGGGTTTTCACCCCCCTCTGCCAGTGGGCGTGACCATCATGCATTGGGGCATGGTTGCTCTCCATCTGTTCCTATCCCCATCATATACATGGGCAATGCTGCATGCACTACTGTTAGGTGCACACTGCTCTCCCTTTCCAAGCAGAGCCATGTGAAGCGGGGCATATCTGCCAACTGTCCCTACAGTCAGGACAAAGTCCTGACAGTTAATTATTTACAAAGTCCTGACTGAGTGTGTCAGAATATTTGGCAGACTGTCCTGCTCTCTCCTACCTGTTTTTGCTGCTTTCAATACTTGTTGCTGGTGCTCGTGTCCTAAGCTCAGTTGCTGCTTGTCTGGATCCCGGAATGGGTCCTTGTTTGGAGAAAGGACAGGTACATTATATAAAAATCCCATCAATGAGTGAACAAAGTAGGACTCCAACCGCCAAAGCAGCCTGATATTAAATCAAAAGCACCCATGTTTGATAATTAGGCCTCCCAGCAACCAACCACAGTAAATTAATGTCATTCTCCTTTAATAAAAAGATCCATTTCCACCAAATAACCCCAACATTAAATTAATAGGTTTATTTATTAAATGTAAATACTATTTCCTCCCAAACATTAAATAATTAATATAATAACTTTTAAGAAATATCTCTCCTTCTCCCCAAAGTCGACACATTGAATTAATAGCACCCAAACC